>NC_092872.1:408120108-408428049 GCF_028372415.1 Notamacropus eugenii
GAAAGAAATAATTTGAGTGTTGTGGAATTACAGTCAGGATAACACAAGATCTAGCAGCTTCTACATTAAGGGATCAGAGGACTTGGAATATGACATTCTAGAGGTCAAAGGAGCTAGGACTAAAACTAAGAATCACCTACCTAGCAAAACTGAGTGTAATACTTCAGGGGGGAAAATGGTCATTTCAAACACAAGAATCAAGAGAAGCATGAAAAGATAAACAAGAGAAATAATAACAGACTTACTGAAGTTGAACTGTTTACATTCCCATATAGAAAGATAATATTTGTAACTCTTGAGACTTTTCTCAGTATTAGGATATTTGTAAGGATTACATACATATAGACAGAGGGCACAGAGTGAGTTGAATATGAAGGCATTCTATTTAAAAAAATAAAATTAAGGTATGAGAAAGGAGAAGGAGAAAGGGAGAAATAGAATGGGGCAAATTATCTCACATAAAAGAGGCAAGGAAAAGCTATTTCAATGGAAGGGAAGAGGGGGAAGGTGAGAGGGAAAGAGTGAACTTTACTCTCATCACATTTTGCTTAAGGAGGGAATAACATGCACACTCAATTGGGTATGAAATTCTATCTTACACTACAGGGAAGTAGGAGGGAAGGGGATACATGGAGGGTTGAGGGGATTTTAGAAGGGAGGGCATATGGTAGGAGGGAGTAATTAGAATAAACACTTTTGAGGAGGTATAGGATCAAAAGAAAGAATAGAATAAATGGAGGGCAGGATAGGAAGTAGAGAAATATAGTTAGTCTTTCACAATATGACTGTTATAGAAGTGTTTATAGAAGATATATAACCTATATTGAATTGCTTACCTTCTCAGTGGGCATGGGTGGGGGAGGAAAGGAGAGTAGTTGGAACTCAAAATTTAAAAAACAAATTCTAAAAATTGTTTTTACATACAACTGGGAAATAAGATATAGAGGCAATGATCCATAGAAGTCTATCTTGTTCTACAAGAAAATAAAGGGGAAGGCGATGAGAGAAGGGAGAGATGTGATAGAAGGGAGGTCAGATTGGGGCAAGGGATGATCAGAATGCATAGTGTTTTGGGTGGGGAGAGGGGAGAGATGAGAAGTCTATTTGGAATTCAAAATCTTGTGGAAGTGTCTGTTGAAAACTAAAAATAAATTAAATAATTTTTAAAAAAAGAAACATGAGAGAGGGAAGTTTAGGACAAATATAAACTGTCCCACTACATGTGTCGTGTAAGAAACTTGTGGAACTTAAAACACCAAGAGTTGGTTCAGGCAGGAAATAGAAAGGGATTTAGGGAACATTTAGACAAATGATGGATGGTGGAGCCTTCAGTGGCTATAGAGAAAACCTGAGACAAGTCTGACCTTTAAGGCTGACTTGACGGAATAAAGATAGATTCTTTGCTGGCATGTCCATTGAGGCATGAATTGGAAATAAAATAGAATTGTAGACTGTTGGCTGGAATACACCTCAGAGGTCATCTATTCCAAATATTTCATTTTACAGAAACCAAAACCAAGGCCCAGAGTGGGTAAAAGTGGGTAAATCTTTCATTGCACAGCTGAGACAGAATAGCAGTTTGAATACAAGTCTCCAGGTCTTGGTTTTGCTCCACTGGATAAGGGGCAATATGATACAATGGGACAATAACTTCACTGAGAGCCACTTTACTCATCTGTAAAATCAGGATAATAATACATGTAATACCTATGTAATAGGGATACTGGAAACCTTAAAACACCTTATGAATGTTTTCACAGTGTATAACAAAACACTTTATTTCCCCATCCTGCCATTAAATATAAGTTAGCCTAATAGTATAGTTATGTTAATTTCAAATAGGACTTCAAATATTTGTCATTTATCCACTGTTGTCATGGGAATCACAGGTTTATGTTAAAAATATGTATTTTTTCCCAACCAAAATTATTGTCGTTCAACTCATCTAAAATGTATCAGCTAATGATTTTTTCTTGCTTTTCCCCCATGAAACATTCCTCTTGAGCAGTCAGTAGTACTCAGCCAGCATGCCTGAAACCCATCTGCCTCATCATTTTCTTTCATTACCACAGTTTCTTGAAGGAAGCATACCCTGTGCTTATCACTGAGAGATGTAGGGTTTTTTTTTTTCCTTTTCTAGGAAAAATGGCAAATGTGAATAAAGAAGGAATCTTGAATAACTGTTATACTTCATAACTTTATAGGCTTTCAGAAAATCATTGGCAATGGCTTCATCATTTTCTCCTTTCTTCCACTATTTTTAGTCATTTTAAAACATGATTTCCATTCAGTTTTTCATCTTCATTCAACTGTTCTTCAAAATGCTTTTATCACTTCTATTATTTAAGGACTCTTTATTTTAGCCACATGGATCATTTTTTAAATATATTTTATTTATTTTGTTAAATATTTTCCAGATACATGTAAAAAAATTCACATTCAGTTTTAAAAATTTTCAGTTCCACATTCTCTCTCACTCTTGCCCCTTTCCATACCTTGAGAATTGAAGCACTATGATGTTGATAGTATATATAGTCATGTAAAACATATGTCCATATGAGCCATATGCAAAAGAAAGCACACACCAAAAAGGAGACAGAGAGAGAGACAGACAGACAGACAGACAGACAGAGACAGAGACAGAGACAGACAGAGAAGAAACAAAAATATTCTTCAATCTGCACTCAGAGTCTCCTAGTTTTCTCTCTGGAGGTGAATAGCATTTTCATCATAAGTCCTTTGGGATTGTCTTGGATCATTGTCTTTTTCAAAGCTTCAGTGATTCTTGAAATGTTTTTTTATAAAGAAAACTTGCACGATTTTGATCCATTACCTGACAATTGCTCCTTTCATTAAAACAAGTTCAATGTATTGGTGGTAAGAAAACTTTTTCAAGACTAAAAATATAGGGTTGATTTATCACATTTACCTTTCCTAGAATCTGTTTTTCCTTGAAACCAGTATTTGTTTTAAATATATTAAATCTCTGTCTCTCTGTCTCTCTCCTTCCTTCTCTCTCCTTCATTTTCCCCACATTAAAGGATGTAAACAGGGAAACATACTATAACCACAACATTAAAGTTGTAATTAAATGTAATTAAGAATTCACATATCAGACAAATTTTTACTGGCACAGTAAAATCCACAGAGAGGAGAAATCCTAGTAATCAGTCAATGAGCATTTAGTAAGGACCTACTATGCACCAGGAATTGTGTCAACCAGTGGGGATGCAAAGAAAGGTAAAAAACAATCCTTGTTCTCAAGGATCTCACAGTCTAATGAGGAAGACAACATACAAACAGCTAGTACAAAGAAAATATATGCAGGATAAAGTGAATATTATCTCAAAAGAAAGTCACTAAGGTTAAGGATCCCTGCAAATATTTTCTTTTTTGAATTTTCATGTTAAAATAGACTAGGACATCAGCTGGGACTTAAAGACATTCACTGAAGGGGGGGCAGAGAGGAGAAGGGAGAGAGTTCCAAGTATGGGAGACAGTCAATGAAAATTCCTGGAACTGGAAGAAGAAAGATCTTGTGAGAGGAACAGCAAAGAAGTTGGTGCCACTGGATAGGAGAGTGAAGGGAGGGAGAAGAATGGAAGATAGAAGAAACCTAAAAAAGGTGGGATGGGGACAGATTATAGAGGACCTTCAAAAATGAGAGCATTTTATTTATTTTCAATTCTGGAAGTAACAGAGAGTCACTGAATTTTACTAAATGGAATAGGGAGGGAGGAAGTATGATGTTCAAACTTGCATTTTAGAAAGATCAATTTCACTGGAGGATGAACTACAGTGAGATGAAATGTGAGTGAGGCAGGAAGACTGACCTGAAGTCTACTGCAATAGCCTAGATGTGAAGTGATAAAGTCTGCTCCAGGGTGGTGACAGCGTTAGAGGAAAGAAGGAAACACAGATGAGAGATGATATGGAGGTAGAAGTGACAGGATTCAGCAACTAATTGGATATAGGCGGTGAGAGTGAGGATTTAAGTATGACACTTTAGTTGCAAGTCTAGGTGACTGGAAAGACAGTTACTACTGTCACTTAATAATAATAGAAAAGTTAGGAAGAGAGGAGGGTTTTGTGTAAAAGATATGTTCAGTTTTGGAATATTGAGTTTAATATGCCTACAAGACATTCAATTCAAGATGTCTAATGAGGAGTTGCAGATGTAAGAATAAAGGGCAAGGGAGAGCTTAGAACAGGACAAATAGATCTGAGGATAATCTACAAAGATGATAATTGAATTCATGGGAGCTGATGAGATAAAGAAGTGAAATAGTGTAGAAAAAAGGCCTGAAAGACAGACATAGTAAGTCCTCTCCTGTGTTCGTCCTTCATTGCTGAAGAACACCATGTCATCAGAGAAATGACGATATGACTTGCACTTGACTTTTTGGTTTTGAGTGAGTGAGGGCTGTGCAGGTCATCAACCTTCTGTGCAGTCACCAGCCTTACTTCTCCTCCAGAGCCATCTCAATTCAGTGACCAGATATTCATCAAGATGAGTGAAGATGACCCAGAATGAGGCAATTCGGGTTAAGTGACTTGCCCCACTCACAGCTAGTGAGTGTCAAGTGTCTGAAGTGAGATAGTGAGGTGAGACATAGTAAGTGGACATGACCTGAAAGAAGATTTAGTAAAGGAGATTAGTAAGTGGTCATACAGGTAGGAGGAGAACCAAGAAAGAACACTATCATGAAAACTATCATGAAGAGAGTTACCAAAGGTTGCAGAGAGGGAAAGAATTAAAAACAAATCCAAGAGTTAAAACAAAAACCTCTTAAATTTGGTAATTGAAATTCAATCATTGTTAACTTCGGGAATAGATATTTCAGTTGAATGATAAGGTGAATCCAGACTGCTGAATTAAAAAGAAGGGATTCATTTTAGGTGGCCTTAATAAAGAATTTAAATCAGGAAATGGAGGAGAGATGTGTAGGATAGCTAGTGAGGATGAATGGGTCAAGTGAAGATTTTTTTTCTTTTTTTTTAGGCTTGAAAACTGGCTACATTCTTTATGTTTATTAATTTTTAGTTTTCAACATTCATTTCCACAAATGTTTGAGTTCCAAACTTTCTCCCCATCTTTCCCCTTCCCCACCCCAAAACACCATGCATTCTGATTACCCTTTCCTCCAATCTGCCTCCTTTCTATCACACCCCTCCTTTCCCTTATCCCCATCGTCTCTCTTTTCTTTTAGGGCAAGATAGATTTCTATACCCAATTGCTTGTATTTTTTATTTCCAAGTTGCATGCAAAAACAATTCTCAACATTTGTTCCTAAAACTTTTGAGTTCCAACTTCTCTCCCTTCCTCCCTTCCCACCCATCCCCACTGGAGAAGGCAAACAATTCAATATAGGTTATATACATACATATATATATATAGCTTTGAAAACGACTCCCATAATACTCATGTTTGTAAGACTAACTATATTTCTTTCCATCCTATTCTGCCCCCCATTTATTCTAGCCTCTCTTTTGACATTGTCCCTCCTTAAAAGTGCTTACTTCTAATTACTCCCTCCTCCCATTTGCCCTCCTTTCTATCATCCCTCCACCCCACTTCTCCCCTTCTTCCCTACTTTCTTGTAGTGTAAGATAGATTTTCATAACAAATTGAGTGAGCATGTTACTCCCTCCTTAAATTAAATGTGATGACAGTAAGCTTCACTTTTTCCCTATCACCTCCCCACTTTTCCCCTCTATTGAAAAAGCTTTTTCTTGCCTCTTTTATGAGACATTATTTGCCCCATTCCATTTCTCCCTTTCTCCTCCCAATATATTCCTCTCTCACACCTTAATTTTTTTTTTTATCATCACCTCCTATTCAACTCACCCTGTGCCCTCTGTCTATATACATGTGTATAATCCCTCCAACTACCTAAAAACTGAGAAAAGTTTCAAGAGTTACAAATATGAACTTTCCATGTAGGAATAACAGTTCAACTTTAGTAAGTCCCTTAGGATTTCTCTTTCCTGTTTACCTTTCCAGGTTTCTCTTGACTCTTGTGTTTGACAGTCAAATTTTCTGTTCAGCGCTGGTCTTTTCATCAAAAATGCTTGAAAGTCCTCTATATCATTGAATGACCATTTTTTCCCCTGAAGTATTATAGTCAGTTTTACTGGCTAGGTGATTCTTGGTTTTAATCTTAATTCCTTTCACTTCAGGAATATCATATGCCATGCCGTTTGATCCCTTAATGTAATATGAATAAATAGTTTACAGAGGCATAGTCTTAATAGTCATCTAAAAAGCTGTAAATCAGTAATAATTAGAAAAATACAAATTAAAACAACTCTGAAGTGTTTCCTCAAGCCCTCATTTACAAAGTTTGTTAAAAAAAATTATTAAATGCACATTGATTATTGGAGAATAGATATATTAACATACTGTTTATGAAACTGTGAACTGGTCAAGCTATTCTGGAAAGCAATTAGAAAAATTACTAAAATAAAAACTAATAAACTGTGCATAGACTGGTGATGTCATTAATAGGTCTATATCCCCAAAGAAATCAAAAAAAGAGGAAAAGCACCATACACACACACACACACACACACACACACACACACACACACACACACACACACATATATGTGGATATATGTAGCAGTTCTTTTTGTGGTGGCAAATAATTGAAAACTGAAGGGGTATACATAACCTGAGAAAATTATGGTATATGGGTATGACAGAATACCATATTTTATTTTATTTTTAATTTATGGAACAAAACAAGCATTTTCACATTGTGCTGTAAGAAATGATGGAGATGGTTTCAGAGAAACCTGGGAAGGGTTGCATGAACTATACAAAAGGAAGTGAATTGAATCAGGAGAAAAATGTACAATACATTTATATATATATATATATATATATACATAATAATAAAAAATTGTTATTACAGCATTTTAGAGACAGTTTTGAAAAATCTAGAAATACTGATCAATACAATGACCACCCACAATTCCAGAGGTCTCATGATGGACCCACATCTAGATAGGTGATGGATTCAGAGTGCAAATTGAGGTACACGCACACACACACAAGTATACACATAACCACTTATATCTATGTTCATATCCATATATCTAAACCTATCTATAATGATATATCTCTTCCTATATGTGCATAGGTTGCTCCTTGCAAGGCTTTAGTACACTAAATAGCAGAGACAATGCCTTACTGACAAAGATCTGCACTGTCAAATCTATGGTTTTTCCAGTAGTAATGTGTGACTTCTAAGAGTTTACTATAAGGAAAGATGAGTGACACAGAAGCAACACTTTCAAATTTTGGAGGATGGTAGAGAAGACTTTTGAGAATCCCTTGGACAGCAAGGAGATTAAATCAGTTAATACTTAAAGAAATTAAATTAGACTGTTTATTGGAAGCACAAACACTGAAGCTGAAACTTAAATACTTTGGTCACATAATGAGCACAGGATTTGTTGGAAAATATCCTGATGTTGGGAAAAACTGAAGACAAAAGGAAGAGGGGGTGGCAGAGGATGAGATGGAGAGACAGTGTCATGGAAACATCAAACACGAGCTTGAACAGACTTTAAGAGACAGTGGAAGATAGAAGGGCTTGGTGTACTATGATCCATGGGGTCATTAAGAGTCAGACACAAGTGAAGGGCTAAATGCACAACAGCAACAACAACAAGCACACACAGATCTATATATACACATAGATACACATACGTACATTTGTCTATATGTATAAAAACACAGCCAGTGCAGAGATTTGACATTTGGTGGTTTTTTGTTTTTTTTTTTTTTCTGCTACATATATAGCAGTGGGTTTTGTTTTTCTTGTTTTCTCAATGGCTGGGGGTGGGCAGGTGGGAATGAAAGACAAGGTGAGGGAGTTGTGAGACAGAGATTATGGACTTAAGAATTTTTTTTCAAAATTGTTATAGTTATTTTTTAAAAGAGGCACTGTGGTGAGTGGGTTAATGAATTGATTAGTGAGGTATAAAAAGATTGCCTCACCGCTATGAGGGCATAATTGAAATTATGTCACATAAATTTGTAGTGGACCTCATCAGCACACTTTTGGGGTTTTATCCATCTTCCTCTAGCAGCATGTGAGTAGGAAGAAAGATGGTGGATGGTGTGAGTAATCCAAAGGCTTGGGAAGGCAAAATAAATGACAGGACAAAGGGACAAGGAACTGAAGAGAAGAAGACAGTGTAGAGTTTTACTTGTTCCCTACGGGGTCAAGATGTGGAGGAAGGAAAATGTAACTAATGCAGAGGTAACAATTGAGGGGTAGAGAAATTGGAGTTCTCAGGACGAAGAACAGAGTCTGGCACTGCAAGGGCTAGGGAGAAATGGACTGACAATAGATGGTGATCAGATAAAGGGATTTCAGAGTTCCGGAGTCTGGAAGTGGAACACTTATGGGTGCTGATGTGGTGGTAATAGAAAATGAGTTAAGATTAGGAGTATTATAAATACTCAAATTAGTTAAAAAGGACAAATTAGTTACAAAGGACCTATGAAGCAAGACATTATCTGAATCCAGAGAAAGAATGGATAAAGATGTATAAAATGCTTTTACATATATATACAATATGTGTGTGCACAAATATGTATATATGTACACACATACTCATGTCTAATGGTAGCCATCTCTAGGGCAGAGGAGAGAAGGAACAAAGGGGGGAAAAGGAAGTTATATGATAACTTTATTATATATTTAACATAAATAACAAGTTGTATATAACAGATTTGCTATTTCATGTGCAATAATCTTTTTCTTTCCTCTTCTACTATGTTATAGACATGCTTATTTTATTTCTTAAGTTCACGACTGAAAAAGAAACACTAAAAAAAGGAAAAAAAAGGTTGGGAATTAAGAAGTTAGAGTATCCAAGCTAGTTGAAATCTCTTAATGCAAAAGCAAGAGTTGGAGGAGGAAAGAAACACTGAACCAGACACTGAATTCATTGAGGAAGAAAGAAGAATATCCTGGAGGTCAGTAGAAAAATGTCACCAGAATCTTAATTGGGTGATACACACACACACACACACACACACACACACACAATCTACATACACACATATACATGTATGTGCACATATACATACGTGTGTTCGTATGTGCATATACCACTTCAAATGAGGAGAAATTATTGAGTAATAGTGATAAAAGGAAAGCCTGAAAGTGTCAAAAAGGAGCAATGAGTATTCCAATTCCTCCACCATGACCAGTGAGTGGGGGGAAAGGTGGGCACAAATGAAAGGGGAACCATTGCTGAGAAGACTTCAATTCAGAGAACACCGTTAAACATGTGTAATAATCCATTCAGAAGAACAACACAGCAACATGTATGTGTGACATGGAAGAGGATTCAGCCAGAATACACTTTTTTATACACATCAGAAATATAAAGCATCCCTCCCCATTGCTTTTTCCCAAAAAATTGAAGTCAAATTCATTAACTTATATTTGGGGCAGATTGTTTTCTTCCTTCCTTCCTTCCTTCCTTCTTTCCTTCCTTCCTTCCTGTCTCCCTCCACCCCTTTCTCTTTTCTCCTCTCTCTTTTTCTCTCTCTTTCTTTCTTTCTTTCTCTCTCTCTCTTTCTTTCTTTCTCTCTTTCTCTTTCTTTCTCTCTTTCTTTCCTTCCTTCTACTTTTCTTTCTTTCTTTCTTTCTTTCTTTCTTTCTTTCTTTCTTTCTTTCTTTCTTTCTTTCTTTCTTTCTTTCTTTCTTTCTTTCATCAGGATACTCTTTTTTCTCTAATCTTATGATATCATACTAACTAGCCAATATCTTTCCAAAACCACTAACAGTGGCTCAGTAATATACTGGTCAGTTTTTTAAGGACTCAATATAATCCCTGCAGACCAGATGACTTGAATTAATCAAGGGCCATTGGGTACTCTCTTATTATCTCCTTTCTTATCTCAAAGAGTCAAATCTTTTTTAGTCCTCCTCATTCTGGGATTTTCTGTGTAAAAAATCATTCCTTTTTGCAGAGAATATAGAAAATAAAACGAGTAGCTCTCACTTCTCTCTGTGGTCACTTATCATCATCCCCACATATCTCAAGCAAAAATCTTGTTTCTGTATTGTTTTTCTTTTTTCTTCCCTCCTAGCCAAAAACAAAAAACAGAAACAAAAAGAACTTTTTTGTTGTCCTTAGCTTCCCTCACCAACTTCATCTCATTCTGAGCTATTGCATTCCTGATGCTATTTTTATAGGACCACACCACAATCACAAGCATTTTCTATGACCTGGTCTTGTTTCCATCTTCTGTATATTTCTATTTAAATCTAAGTTTGTTGCTGAGTTCCCTGTGAAACCAATTTTTTTTTCCCCCAATCAATTCCTATTTTTCTCCTTATTGAATTTCTTTTCCTTTGTATTTTCAGAATTTCATTCTTAGGTGTCTTCTAGTTCTCCTGGGCTTCCTTCTTCTGATACATTTTAGAAGATAGGATCTTATCTATCTTTCCCCTGAACCACTGGAGATCCATTTCCCCAAAATCTAAGGTCCCTATCACACTATGCTCAGATTTCTTCTTTCTCATCACATACTCAAGGATGGAGTGCTCATTTGCTTCCAGAGTTCCTAATATATGCACCACAGAAACTAGTCCCTCCTTGTGAATGAGAATTAAATCCAGAATAGAATTTTTCTCTTATTGGTTCTTCCACAGAGGAAGATAGAGACAAAATGACTAGTACAACTCTGGGCAAGTTTTTGTCTCTGTTTTTCTCAGTGTCCTCAACTGTAAAATACAGATAACAGCCACATTTATCTCCCAGGGTTTTTGTGAGAATTGAATAAAATAAATTTTGTAAAATACTTAGCACATTGCCTGGCACATAGTAGGATATTATTAAATACTGTTTTCTTCCTTCTAACCATACTGCCTGTCTTGTCAGCATTAAGTAGGCCAGCATTTGTAATTATACTAACCCCTATTAATTACAAATCCACTTCACAGAAATTTGCTGAAAAGTGATAGATTGAGGGAGAATAGTCTGTGATATTCTATGGGAGTATGGATGAAAAGGTGATCAATTTCTTCTTTCTGTTTGTAAATGGATGCCTATAAGAAATTGCTTTTTCAAGCCATTTGTGGAAACCCAGGTGCATCATGTCACAGTTTGGAACATACTTTGCAGCTTACAATGCTGAACAGAAAAGTCAGTCGTAAACTTCCATCTAAATTAGTTCTTCAGCGTGAAAGATCACTCTCTGACATAGTGGAAAGAAAAAACACTGTACACCTGTAACCCACAGCTCATATTCTATGGAGAATTTCTAGGAAATACTTGCAGATCAGTAAGTGTGTGAGGCAGAGATGGAGAGAGACAGAGAGATAGGGAGACAGAGAGACAGAGACAGGGAGACAGAGACAGAGAGGTGGGGAGAGATGTATAGACAGAGAGAGAGAGAGAGAGAGAGAGAGAGAGAGAGAGAGAGAGAGAGAGAGAGAGAGAGAGAGAGAGAGAGAGAGGTTTTAAAGACAGAAGGACAATCAGCTAGTGATCTTATTCCCAATTACAGAAGAGAAAACTGAGGTTCAAAGAAGTTAAGTTACCTGATCAAGATCACAGTAGTAAATGGGTGAGCTGGAATCTGAAGTCAGGCAATGTGATGCTAATGTGATGCTAAGCTCAATAGCTATTAGGTTTTTTTTTTTTCCACCTCATCATTTTGACTTCAACCCTTAACAACTGAAATAAATTCAACAAATATTTACCTAACAACTACTTTGTACAAATCAGCATAATAATGGGGAAACAATCACTGGTTTGGGAATCAGAAGATCTGGGTTCAAATTTTATTTCTGTCATTATCCATATGATCTTGGCTATATTTTATTTTAGGTCTCTGGACTTCAAGTTTGTACAAAATGAAGAGATTAGAGTAAATTTTGTCTAAGGTCTTTTCATGCTCTAAATATTTGATCTTACAAATGCAGCAACAAAAATGAGATTCCCCTGCCCTCAAGGAGCTTACATATTTTTCAGTAAGGTGGCACAGAGGATAGAATGTTAGGTGTGAAGTCAGGAAGACTCATCTTCCTGAGTTCAAATATGACCTCAAACATTTGGGACCCTGGGCAAGTCACTGAACCTTGTTTGTCTCAGTTTTCTCATCTGTACAATGAGCTAGAGAAGGAAATGACAAACTACTCTAATGTATTTGCCAAGAAAATCCCCAAAGGGGTCATGAAAAATCAGACAAATAAGCAAGCAAAACAAGACAAACAACAATACACATATTAGTATTACAAAAGGTAGAGAGTGAAATGGACAAAAGACAGACCAGACAAAGTGCTGCTGACAAATCTAAGGAAAGAAGGCACTCATCATGGGAAAGTAAGGAAAGGTTCCACAGAACAAATGTTATGTGAACTGAATCTTTTTTTAATTATTATTATTAAATTTTATTTTTATTTATAGAATAAAAAATGTATTTCCATAAAATAGTACAATAAAAAGATGGTTGCACATGTAACTGCAAAAGTACTGTGCATAACTTGCTGTTCTTTTCAAATATACAACACAATTATCATGTAAATTTCTTTTTTTCTTCCCTTTCCCTTAGAGGCGGCTGACATTAGACACAAATAGGTATACACACACACACACACACACACACACACACACACATGCAGACAATTTTATATATATTTCTGTACTTCTCTTTACCAGTTCTTTCTCTGGATGCAAATACTCTTTCTTCAAATGTCCCTTATGGTTAATTTGAGTATTTATAATAGTCAAAATAACATTTGTTCAAAGCTATTCTTAAAACAATATTGCTGTTACTGTATGCAGTATTCTTTTGCTTCTGCTTGTCTCTCCCTTCATTATTTTGTGCAAGTCTTTCCATGGTTTTTTCCCAAAATCATTGAACTCAGCATTTCTTGTACCACAGCAGTATTCCATCACAATCACATACCTCAGCTTGTTCAGCAAATCCTCAATAGATGAGCATCCCTGCAATTTCCAGTTCTTTGCTACCACAAAAAGAGTTGCTATAAATAAAACATACAGGCTCTTTTCCTTTTTCCCAAATCATCTTTGGACATATACCAACTAGTGGTATTACTGGATCAAAGGGTATAGGTAGTTCTATAACTCTGGGCATTATTCCAGATTGCTCTTCAAAATGGTGAGATAAATTCACAATTCCACCAACAATGAATTAATGTCCCAATTTTTTCCTCATTCCCTCCAACATTTGTCACCTTCCTCTTCTATCATTTGAGCCAATCTGGTAGGTGGAAAATGATATCTCAAGGTTGTTTCAATTTGCATTTCTCTAATCAATAATGATTTAGAACATTTTTATATGACCACAAATTGTTTTGTTTTCTTCATCAGTAAACTGCTTGTTCATATCCTTTGACCATTTATCAATGGAAGGAGAACTCATATTCTTATAGATTTGACAAAGTTCTTAATGTATTTGTTGTAGATATGAGATCTTTATCTGACAAACTGTCTAGAAAATTCTCCCCCTTCCCTATTTTCTACTTTCCTTCGAATCTTGGTTACATTTATTTGTACAAAGCCTTTTTAATTTAATGTTATCCAAATGATCCATTTTTCACCTAACTTTGTTCTATTGTTTATTCATAAATTGTTCGCCTATACATAAGTCTAATAAGTTATGTGTTATGTGTTCTTCTACTTCTTTTGTAAAATCTATCTTTATATGTAAGTCATGAATTCATTTTGACCTCATCTTAGGATGACATTAAATATATATTCAATTATTTCTAAATCAAAACTTTACATTTTATTTTATTATTTTTAAAATATTTTATTTATTTTTAAAATTCAATATAGTGTGGATAAAATCATGATTTTTATTATATTGCCCCAGCTTACCCATGAACAATTAATATTTCCTCAATTATTTAAATTTGATTTTATTTGTATAAAGAAAAGCTTTTTTATAATTTTGTTACATGGTTCCAGGGTTTGCTTTGGCAGGTATACTTCCAGGTGTTTTATTTTATGCCTAAGTCCAGAGTTATTTTAAATGGAGTATTTTTTACTCTCTCTTACAGAGTTTTGTTTGTAACATAGGAATGCTGATGATTTATATATTTTTTAAATATCTTGGTACTTTGTGAAAATTATTTTTTCAACTAGCTTTTTATTTGAATCTTTTATTTGTGTCTTTTTCAAGAATATCATCTGCAAAAAGAGATGATTTTATTCCCTCATTCCCCATCCTTCTTCCTTCTATTTCTTTTTCTTATTGCTATTGCCAGGACTTCCAATACAATATTGAATAACGCTGGTGACAGGGAGCATCCTTGTTTCATACCTGTTCTTACTGGGAAGTCTTCTAGTTTATCCCCTTTATGAAAACACTTGCTGATAGATAAATGCCTTTTATCAGTTTAAGTAAAAATCCATTTGTGCCGATACTTTCAAGTGTCTTTAATAAAAAGGAGTGTTGTAGTTTATTGAAGCCTTTTTTTGCATCTATTTACATAATCATATGATTTTTAAATACTTTTGTTATTAATGTAATCAATTATGTTAATAGTCTTCCTGGTGTTGAACCAACCCTACATTCCTGGTGTAAATCTCAATTGATCATAATGTAAAATATTTGTGAGATATTGTTGTAATCTTTTAGCTAGTATCTTATTTAGGATTTTTTTCATCCATACCCATTAATGAAGTTGGTCTACATTTTTTTCTGTTTTTACTCTTCCTTATTTAGATATTAATATCATATTTGTTTCATAAAATGAATTTATTACCCATTATTGCAAATAATTTATTTCATTTTGCAATTAGTTGATCTTTCATGATCTTTAAATGCCTGATAGAATTCACTTGTAAATCCATCTGGTCCTGGCGCTTTTCTCTTAGAAAGCACATTGATGACCTGTTCAATTTCTTTTTTTTCTAAAATAGTCTATTTTGACATTCTATTTCCTCTTCTGCTAATCTGGGCAGTTTATATTTTTGTAAATATTCTTCCATTTGACTGAAATTGTTACATTTATTGACATCTAATTGGGGAAAATAACTCCTTATAATTGCTTGAATTTCATCTTTCTTAATGGTATTTTCACTCTTTCCGTTTTTGATACTAGTGATTTGGATTTCTTCTATTGCTTTGTTATTCATTCATTCGTTTAGAGTTGAGGAGAGAGTACATTCTAGGCATGAGGGATAGCTTGCACAAATGCCTGGAGGCAGTAGAGAATGATGAGTTTGAAGACTTGCTTGGAGAGAGCAGACTCTGTGTATGAGTAGAAATAATATGAAATTAGTTGGAAATGTGAGTTGAAGCTAAACTGTGGATACCTGGAAATACCAGGTTAAAAAGTTCATATTTTATCTCTGAGACAATAGAGGGACACTAAAGATGTTTGACTTGGGCAGGGACATAGCCAGATTTGTACTTTAAGAACATCACTTTGACATCTGGATGATGGATAGCTTTTATAGGGAAAATCCTTATTATGTAGGGATTTTATATATTTTATAGGAGTACAATAGCCCAGACTCCAAATATTCAGTTATTAGAGGTGAATAAGGAGAAATGAATAAGAATTTACATAAGGCCTACTCTGTGCCAGGCACTGTGCTACTACCACCTAGCTCCTCTAGCACTACAGGCATTTTAAGATGAACTCCCCCATCCATTAATCTACCCCACCTCCAAGTTCTATGAAATATATCCCCATCCTCTGAGTCACTCAACCTAGAAACTTTGGACTTGTCTTAGGCTCTTCCCTCTCATTTTTCTTGCACAGTTCACCAGTTGCAATGTCCTATTAATTCTACTTCCTTATGTTTTGTAGCTGTTCTTTCTTTCTATAAATAGGGTCGCAAATATAGCTCAAGCCCTCATCATCTTTCAGCTGGATTATCCTAAAGGCAACTAGGTGGTACAGTGGGTAGAGGTTCAGAAGACCTGAGCCCAAATCTGGCCTCAGCCACTTACTAACTGAGTGACCTTAGACATGTCAATGAACTTATTTCTGCCTTGGTTTTTTCAACTGTAAAATGGGGATAATAATCAAGGGAGAGAAAAATAGGAAAAAAACAGAGGACTTTGGTCAGAACATTTGGTATCACCTATACACTAAGACCTATTAAAGGATTAGAAGGAATAGGACTCAGTAATCTCACAAAAGTCAAAGGAAGATGGACTACCAGATCATCTCTGCCAAAAGCAGCAGGAAGATTGAGGAAGATGAGAAATAAGGGAAACTCTGTTACATACACACACACACACACACACACACACACACACACACACACCATATATCAAATGGAAAAATAAAAACAACTCAGGAGTAGACAGCCAATTGGCAAATATGGTTTGTCTTTCTTAGTTATGGTGATAGAAATATGACTTCAGAAAGTGACCTGAAAACAAATCTCTTTGATTCACTGCAACTCTCTCCGAAGCTGAGTCATTATTGTAAGCTCTACTCCCTGCTTCTAAGGAAGAAAAGGGATCTGATAGCCACAACTTGCTTAATGAGCTGGTCAAGGAGTAAGTGGAGGCCTCAATGAGTCCTTCCCAATACCCTCTTCTGTACTTGGCAGAAGATGCCTGAATTTTCAGGTCAGAGCTGTAGCTCTATAGTGCTATACCTAGGTGATATCTGAGTTCCCTTCAAATTCTCAACTGTCAAAGACCTGAGTAGATTTTTCAGGCAGTATGGGAGAGAATAAGTTCTCAAGACAAATGTTGCCAGTTTCACAATATTACTCAAGGATTTATAGTATAGACCAACACGAGACATTCAGTTTGCAACTCGATGTCTAGTTACAAGTAAAAAAGAAAATTTCTTGAGTTTCTAGTTTGACTTGTAATATTAACAAGCTATTTAGAAAGTTCAATATAGGACTCAGAAATTTTGATTTTGAATACTGGTTCTCCAATTTCCTTCCTGCATGACTTGAATAAGTCTCCAGTACAGCAATGAATCTATAAATCTCATCAATTCCAATCATGACTCATCCATGCCTGCCCAGCCTGTGAAACTTCTGCCCATGCCTTCTTGTCACAGAGGATCTATCTAATGTGCTAGGCCATTTTCTAGTTCTTCTGATGATTAGATGATACTAATGGAATTAACTGAATCTCCATTGGTTTTCTTGCCTTGTGATTGGCCAGTCTTCCTTTTTACTGATAACATTTTTGTTGATTTCCTTTATACCGCTTTATCTATGTATTCATTATTAGTACTATATTGCTATCTCTTCATACTCATCCCTCTTCATCACCCTTCGGTTTACCCTCAATTTCAATTCTTTAGATATTCTAGCATTTTATAACTCACAGCTGCTCAATATCACCAGAAGAATAATGATTTTTAGAATATGGTTCTTTGTTTCAGTTGAGAAGCTTCGTAAAGTTCAATAGACAATTTCCCAAGGACAATCTAGACTACTTAGGCCAAGTTAGAAATATAAACTTGTATTATCTCAGAAATGATAAGGATCTCAGAGAGTATTTAGTCCAAATTGACCAAGAATTCTGTCTACAATATTCCCAAGCTGTGACTATCCAGTCCCTATTTAAAGGCCTTCATTGATGGGAAAGCAACTGCTTCATGAGGCATGCCTTTCTGGTGACTCAGGTAAGAAGTTCCTCCTCACAGCAGGATGAAATCTGTTTCTTGAGCAATTCTCACCAACCCAACTCTTCTTAGCTCTCTAAAGTCTCTTGTAGCCCTAAAATCTATGGTTCTGTGAATACGGACCTAAATCTAAATCTAAATCCAAAAGAAAGATGTAAGGATTAGTTGGAGAGGTTGGTGGTTTTTAAGGCTTAAGGTTTTTGGCAGAGGTAGGAAATAAATGAAAAAACAGTACTTTCATTCACTCTAGCTATTGTGTTGGTCTTTTGCAGCCCACATGTCTCATTCTGTTCCAAGATTTAAAGGAGTGATAAAAAAGTTTTCAAATGCTTTTTCAGTTTTGTTTTGTTTTAGAATACAGGTGTTGTGGCCTGCTTCTGCCCTGGAAGAATATCTCCTTTATGTGACTTAGATTAAACAAAGTTTCTCTAACTCTAAATTTGAAATAGCATATTTAAAGGCAGGTGGGTGGATGGGTGTGGAGGTGGAAAATCAGAAAAGACAAAGAAAGGGAACAGGGGAGAACTCTTGGGAATCTGTTCACAGAGAGCTCCCAAAGATTTTTCAAGTTGAGGAGCGATATTATGTTAATATATGTTCTAATTACTCAGCAATAAACAACACCCACATGTAGAATAAATGTCAAGACCAAGACTTTTTAAAAGTCTGCTTTGAACTAATGTCAGTCACTGCTATTATCACAGAGACTGAACACTTTTGTTAGAATTGAAATAAAAACATGTATATAACCTGGGGTATTAGTTACTGAAAGTAACAGACCTCAGGTAAGAACCAAGAGTGGGAGGAGAGAGTTAGTTGTTACTGTTTCTAAGTCAGCTATTAATAAGGGACCTCAAGGCTTATCGATGATATACACGACATCCATTGTTCATTACTGAACATGCTGTAATTCAGGAACATACTCTGCTGGCAAAACTATGGTGGAATACACACACACACATGTAGATGTGTGTCTATGTATGTATAGGTGTATATATGTATCTACATACACACATAATATATATATACATTTGTGTGTACACATGTATTGTGTGTACATATATATGTACCTGGGTATGTATAAATTTAAAGTGCACAAGGGGAAAAGAAGATGTGTGCCCAGCAGAAATACTATGTAACATTCTGGCACATTAGTTCAGTCTTTCCAATGTGGAAATTGCAAAAAATGAATTTAGTAGAGCCTAGCTACTAATGGAAAGCAATGGGACATGGTGGAAGCAGCAGCCTTGAAGCCTTGGTTCTATTTGACTTTGAGCAAACTACTTCCATTCTGTAAAATGGGAGAGTTGGATTAGATGACCTTTATGATCCTATGCTGTTTCTAATATATTTTTCAACTCCTAGAAGTAAGATATTATAATAATTCTGAAAATCATAGGATGTCAGAGCTAGAATACATATTAAAGGTCATCTAAACCAACCCATTAGACAAATTAACCAAGGCTGAGACCTAATAGGTGACTCCCAGTTGCCAAATTGATACTTCTAAGTCACAGATCTGACCACATCATTTTCTAGCTTAGAAAGTTTTTTGCTACTCTTTGCTACCTCTGGCATAAAAAAAGAAATAATTTTAAAAGGTAATGCCCCTCCCTATCAGTCTCAAGTCACATAATAACTCCTTGAAAGCAAGCATTGCACAATTTACATTTGTTTTCTTATCACCTAGTAGAGCACCTGGCACAGAGCCTGAACTTAATATATGCATATTGATTGATTGACCTTTCCAAACACTGAATATTCTTCCCTTTGACAAAGACTAGATGGCCTCTAAGGCCCCTTCCAGCTAGAAATCTGTGAACCTATACATAAAATTATATTTCTTGCCTCAATGCTTTTCTGTTACTGCTTACAAAAAGCAAAATCTCACAGGATTTGGAATATATTTTTTATTGGCATAGAGCGAAAAAGCCTGAGAAATGGGATCTAGGATAATCACTGGAGGAGGGGAGAAAAGATAAAAAGACCAGTGTAAGTTTTTTTTTTTTAATATAATTAAATTCCCACTCAAACTCAGAATGAATCAGAGCTCAGAAATCTTGTCTTAGTTAAAATAAGAGTGGTTTCATACTTTTGTTTTTCTCCAAGATAGAACAAGTCTGTAGGAACATAATTTAAAGATAGAAAGACCCTCTCCCCGCCCACCCAATCCCCCAAAAAAATCACTTATAAGAGACATTAAGATTAATGAGAATTGGGACAGGCTTCTTGGAGAAGGTTGGATTTTAGCTGAGAATTAAAGAAGCCAAGGAAGATAGGAGGTAGAAATAAGGAGGGAGAAAGTACCAGGAATAGGGGCAGACACAGAAAGTCTCCAAGTCAAGAGATGGAGTGTCCTGTTTGAGGAACTGCAAGGAGGCCAGTAGCCTTCTTAGTATGTGGTTTAAGTAAGATCTAAGAAGGGAAAGGTAGGAGAGACTCAGATTGCAGAGAGCTTTTAAAGACAAACAGAGGGTTTTGTGTTTGGTCCTAGAAGTGATAGGGAGTCATTGTAGTTTACTGAATGGTGGTGGGGTAGGTGGTGATAGGATCAGACTTTAATTTTAAGATCAGTTGACAGCTGATAGACTGGAGAGGTAGATGAGTCAGGTTGAGTAACCAGCAAGCTACTGAGATAGTGCACGTGTGAGGGGATGAGGACATGTGTCAGTGTCTAAGGAAAAAAGGAAGCATATGACAGACTTGTCACAGAGATAGAAAAGACAGGATTTGACAATGATTGGATAGCAGGTGGAGTTGTCATTCAGTCAGTCAATAAGCATTTATTAAGGACCTGCTTTATGTGCTAAGCACTGGGGGTATAAATATAAAAAAGACAGTCCTAGACTCCAAGGACCTTATAATTTAATGAAGGAAGATAGAGGAAGGAGAAAGACAAAAAAAGTAGGAGAGGGGGAGGGGGCAGCATCTGTATCAGATAGGGAGGCAGGGTGGGCATGGTGGAGTTGTTTATCCTTAGTTCCTGAAGAGAATCATGGCCTCAGCAAGAGAGAGTCGTGACTTGCAAATGAATTGGATTTAAGTGAGGGAGAATTATGCAAAGTCACCAGTCTCAATTTCTCCTCCAAAGCCATCTGGGTCCAATGACCAGATATAGATCAGGACAACTTGAGATAGCCCCAGATGCAGTGGGAGACCTTGGCCTTTTTAAGCTAAAAGCTTAAAAGCGACAACCACTGATTGAAACAACCATTCAGTGATTAAGGCTAGGTAAGAAGTAAGGCAGAAAATGGAGAAGTAGGAGAAATTCTAAAGTAGCACAGCCAGATGAGAAATGAAGAGATGAGAATGAGGAGTCTGTAGATGACACCTAGGTTTCGAGCTTGGGTGAGCGGAGAATGATGGTATCCTTGACAATAATAGGAAATTTAGGAAACAAGCGGATACCCCCAGTGTCAATGTGCATCACTTCCTTTAAATGCCTTCTTTGATGGACCACAAAATTTCTCTCTTATAAGCATATGCTGCAGATCTCAAAGGAATCTCAGTGCTCTTATTTCAGTTTTATGGGGAAAAAGTGTTATAGGAAGCCGTAGGGTTTTTCTCTCTTTCAAAGCTAGTAAAATGCCATTATTTTAGATAGTTTAAAGACTGAAAAGGATCTGTAGTAAAAGATATATAAATATTCTATAACCTGAGTTTCATAATTTCCTTTGAAACTCTCCTATTGAATTCTTCTCTTTACCTTCTGAGAAGCACTATGGTGCATGCATGTGGATTTGTAGATCAAGAGCCCTGGATTTGGAGTCAGACAGGCTGGCTTAAAACCCTCACAGTGTGACCATTCGGGAGTCTTTTAACCTCTCCCAGACTGTTTTTTTTTTTTTAATCTGCAAAATGATCTGAAATAATAATGAGGTTGTAGCTCATAGGGTTGTATTAAGAATCAGAGGACTTAAAGTGAGGAAAGTACTTGGCAAACTTTCATTCAACATATAAATGCAAATTTACTTTGAAAGTAAATATAAGTAATCTGAGTTGCTGCTCCTATTCTACACTTTCTACTTTGTTCTTGTTGATCAGTTATGTTGGACTCTTTGTGACCCCATGGACCATGGCACACGAGACCCTTCTGTCCTTCATTCTCTCTCAATGTCTGTCCAAGTTTACATTCATTGCTTCCATGACATTATATAGCCATCTCATCCTCTACAATCCTCTTTTCATTTCACCTTCATTCTTTCCCAACATCAGGGTCTTTTTCAATGAATCCAATCTTCTCATTATGTAGCCAGCGTCTTTAAGTTTCAGCTTCTTAACCCTCTAGTGAATAGTCTGAATGACTTCCTTTAAGTATGGTCCAATTTGACCCTTTTTACTGTCCAAGGAACTTTCAAAAGACTTCCCTAGCACCACAATTTGAAAGTGTTCTACAGTACTCAGCTTTTCTTATAATCCAACTCTCACAACCCAACCTTGTTGGGGTGCTTGTCTTTCCACAGCCCCTCTAAAATTGGCTTTTCCTATCTTTTCCAGCTTTCATGCTAAGAGGTAAAACTTATGCTATTTTACTTGGAATTTCTTGTAATAGTAGTGAGTTAGAGCATATTTTCACATGGTCAATTTATAGTTTGCAATTTTCCTTTTGAAACTTAGTATCTTTTCACCACATCAATAGTGGAATGACTCTTATGTATCTAAATCTAGTCCCATTTAGTGTGGCTCTAAGTTGTATTTGAAATACAGCTTTATCACTACTGGATCCTACTATATTGGTGCATCATGATACTCTCTGGAGCAGCATGGTACCCAACCCTGGACCAACAGAGAAATCCCTGAACTCTCTCCACTCATCATAATAAAAGGAAAGAGACTTAGATGGCCTCCATATTTGTCACCTTGTACCACTCTCCCTAGCCTCAGTTAATCTGCTTGCACCCCCATAGTTTATTTTGTGATAATAACACATTTACACAGGACTTTAAGACTTTCACATAGATACCATTTTATTTGAACCTCCCCACAATCCTGTGAGGAAGATACTATCTCCATTTTGCAGCAACCTTTTGCAGACAAATCAACTGGCGATTGGAGGCCAATTGTAGCAGTACTTCTGCTGATATTTAGGGCCACCAAGTAGTGGGAAGAGTCCTGGCATATACTGAATCAGGCGAGCCTACGAGTAGAGGATGTGGTAATGGTCAGAAAGCTAGACTCAGTTTCAAATTCCACCTCTGAGGCTTAAGCTCTATGACCATGGGAAAGTCACACCCTCTCTGAGCTTGAGTTTCCTGCAACCTAAAAAACCATAGCTTTGACAAAATGGACCTTTTTTGACAAGGTTTTGCCTCTGCTTTTTAGTATGCTGTCCAGATTTGTCATAGCTTTCCTTCCAAGGAGAAAGCATATTTTAATTTTATTGCTTTAAGTTCTTTTAGCCAAGAATAAATATCTGTCATGGCTTTCATTTCTTCTTCTTCTATTTGTCAGGAAGTGATAGGACCAGTTGCCAAGATCTTAGGTTTTTGTTTGTTTTTTGATGTTAAGCCACAAGCTAGCTTTTACCTTCTCCACTTTCACCCTCAAGAGACTTCTTAATTCTTCTTTACTTTTAACCATTAGAATAGTATCATCTACATAACTGAGACCGTTGATATTTCCCCAGTAACCTTAATTCAGCTTTTGATTCATCTAGTGTGGTATTTCTCATGACGAACTCTGCATTTGTTGTTATTTAGTCATTCAGCCAATGTCTGACTTTTGGTGACCATGTGGACCATAACACATCAACACTGTCCATGGAATTTTCTTGGCAAAGATTCTGCGGTGGTTTTTCATCTGCTCTCTAGTCGATTAAGGCAAATAGAGGCAAAATGACTTGTCCACGGTCATATAGCTAGTAAGTGTCGGAGGGTGGATTTAAATTGAAGTCTCTCCGACTCCAGACCCATGGAGTCACTCACTGTCATGAGCATTATACATGTTACATCTCAATACCTTTCCTGGGGCACACCTTTCAGGGTGTGGGAAAGGAGACTGGGCCAGTAGTCAAATACGCTGCTTTAGTCTTAACATTGTTATTATTGTGGCTGCATATAAATTAAATAAGTAGGATGATAGTATACAGCCTTGTCATACCCTTTTTCCAATCTTAAATCATTCCATGTTCGGTTCTAACAGTTGCTTCTTGGCCCACATAAGTTTTCTCAGGAGACAAGTAAGATGATCCCATCTCTGAGGCCTTGCCACATTTTGTTGTGATCCACACAGGTAAAGACATTAGTGTAGTCAATGAAGCAGAAGTAGATGATTTTCTGAAACTTCCTTGCTTTCTCCATAATGAAACAAATATTGATGATCTGGTCTCTAGTTTCTCTATCTCTTCAACAATGAGCCTGAACTTCTGATATTTCTCAGTTCATGTGCTTCTGAAACCTAAATTGTAGAATCTTAAGCATAACCTTGCTGGTGTGCAAAATGAGTGCAATTGTTTGGTAATTCGAATAATTCTTGGCATTGCCTTTCTTTAGGATTGGGACATAAACTGATCTTTTCCAATCCAATGGACGCTGTTGAGTTTTTCTTTCTTTTCTCCTACCTTTTAAAAATTTTTAATTAATGGAGAGAAACAAGTATTTTCATAGCATAGTAAGATTTTAAAAAGCATATGATTGTACATGAAACTGCAAATCTGCTATGTATCACTAGGTATTCCTTTTCAAATATACAACAAAATTGTCATGTAAATTTATTTCATCCTCTTTTTTCTTCCCTTCCACCCACTCTAGAGATGTTTAGATAAACTTTGTTTAGATAAACTAGGTGTATATATACATATAGGTATATATATATTTTTATATATATGTATGTATGTATATACAGATGCAAAATTATTCTATACATATTTTTATGTATTTCTTTCTCTGGCTCCAGATAGTATGTTTCTTCATGGTTAATTTATAGTTAATTTGGGTGACTATAGCAAACAAAATAACTTATTCACTCAGTCATTCATAAAATAATATTGCTCTTACTGTGTGCAATGTTCTCTTGCCTCTGCTCATCTCTCTCTTCATTATTTTGTGCAAGTCTTTCCATGCTTTTTCTAAAGTCATTCAACTCATCATTTCTTATAGCACAGTAGTATTCTATCACAATCAAAAACCACAACTTGTTCACCCATTCTCCAATTGGTGGGGATCCCTGCAGTTTCCAGTTCTTTGGCACCACAAGGAGAGATGCTATGAACATATTAGAACAGAGAGATTCCTTTTTCTTTATCCCTAATCATCTTTGGAAAAAGACCAACTAGTGGTATTGCTGGGCCGAAGGGTATAGGATAACTTTGGGCATTATTCCAGATTACTCTCCAAAATGGTTGGATAAATTCAGCATTCCACCAACAATGAATTAATGTCCCAATTTTTCCACATCCTCTCTAACATTTGTCACTTTCCCTATCTATAGTTTTAGTCAATCTGGTAGGTATAAAATGATATTTCATGGTTGTTTTAATCTGCATTCCTCTAATCAATAATGATTTAGAGTATTTTTATATGACTACAAATTGTTTTGATTTCTTCATTGGAAAACTACCTCTTCATATCCCTTGACTCCTATTCTTATAGATTTGACAAAGTTCTTTATATATTTTAGATATGAGATCTTTACAAAAATCTCCATTATTTTTACTTTCCTTCTCATCTTGACTACATTTGGTTTTTTGTATGAAGTCTTTTTAATTAATGTAATTCAGATTGCCCATTTTACTCCTAACTTTGCTTTTTATCTCTTGTTTATTCATAAATTGTTCACCCATTCACTCATTTGATAGGTAATATATTGCATACTCCTTAAATTTTCTGGTTGTATCTCTCTTTCTGTCTAGGTCATGTAACCATTTTGATCTTATCTTGATAAATGGTGTAAGATGCTGGTTTATGCATAGACCTTATTGTTAACAATGCTTCCACTTGTCTTCATTCTCCAGCATGTCTGTCTCTAGATCAGTAACCACATCATTATGGTTATTGGTGATGTTAAGGTCTTTCTTGCATAGTTCTTCTGCATATTCTTGCCACCTCTTTTTAATCTTTTTTCTGTCAGTTAAATCTCTACCATTTTTTGTCTTTTAAATGCCCATTTTTGCCATCTTTAATTTTGATATCTTTAATTTTATTGAAAAAGTCTCTTCTCTATCTCATTGTATTGGTTTTTTCTATTTCTTTGCATTGGTCATTTAAGAAAACTTCCTCTCCTTGCTAGTCTCTGGAATTCTTCATTCAGTTGGGTATATCTTTCCCTTTCTCCTTTCATTTTTGTTTACTTTCTTTCCTCAGCTGTTTGTAAGATCTCATCAGACAGCATTTTGCTTGTTTGTTCTTCTTTTTCTTTAGAATTGTTTTGTTGCTACTGCCTCCTATACAACATTGCAAAACTCTGGTCATGGTTCTTCAGACACTCTATCTACCAGATGTAATCCCATAAATCTATTTCTCACCTCTACTTCATATTCATAAGGGATGTTATCTAAGTCATACCTATATGGTCTGAGGGTTTTCCCTACTTTTTCCAATATAAGTATGAATTTTGCAATAAGAAGCTCATGATCTGAGTCACAGTCTGCTCCAGGTCTTATTTTACCTGACTATGAATATATATTATTGTGGCACCTAGGTGGTGCAGTGGATAGCGTATGGGGCCTGAAGTTGGAAAGATTCATCTTCCTGAGTTCAAATCTGGCCTCAGACACTTACTAGCTGGGTGACCCTGAGCAAGTCACTTAACCCTGTTTGCCTCAATTTCTTTATATGCAAAATAAGCTGAGAAGGAAATGACAAACCCCTCTAGTATCTTTTCTAAGAAAACGCCAAATGGGGTCATGAAGAGTTGGACACGACTGAAATTATTGAGCAACAACACAATGTATGCATATGTATGTGTATGTATATGTGTATATGTATACGCATACGCCTATGTACATGTATATAAAGCTACTATTACCACACCATCACCACAATTGTTGTTGCCTCTACTCATTTCTTCTGCTATTATTACTATCAACATTGTTCTTACCACTACTACTACTGATGTCACTGGTATTACTGATACTTCTACAATTACTGACACCACTTCTGTGCGACCTTGGGCAAGTCATTTACCTTCTTTGGATCTGTTTCTTCATCTTTTAAAGAGAGGGTTGGGCTCAATTATGTTTAAGATCTTTGCTAACACTGACATTTGATGATCCTATGACTCTAGCCTACTCTTAAAAATCACTCATTTCAATCTATTTTGGGATACTTGTCAAGGCATCATTTTATATTTCTTTCCTTGACTGCTACTTATTGGAGAGATTCTGTTTCATTTGTGTAATTTGCCCCAGTGATTTTTGGAAACAGACTGAGGGAAATTCACTCTGACCTAGAAGCCTCTGGAGAACTTTGTTTCAGAGGGTACCAAGGAAGGATAAGAAAGTTTTCTTAAATAAGCAATGAAAAAGAAATAGGGGAAAAAACACAATACAATGGGATATACAAGGGATCTCTTCAAGAAAATTAGAGAAATCAAAAGAACACTTCATGAAAAAAATAAGCATGACAAAAGAAAAAAAATTATAGGGAATGTGTTGTGTTGTTTTGTTTTTAGCTAGGGAAACCCCACTCTCTTCTAGAAGGGGGAGGTACAATTGTTTGAAAGATCAGAGTGAAGCACGTATTGTTTCCTAGATCAGTCAGGGCTTTCCCAGGTTCCTATCTTGTAGAACACCTTGAGTGCTTGAGAAGAGATTCAGATTTGGTCACCAGTGGTACAGGTGGTAGCTTAGAAGCCCCAAGTAGGATATCAGCAGCAAAGAGGAGCAGGTTTTATAAGGACTGCTCATACCAACATAGGACAATAGAATTCATTCTGATGCAGTGCTCTCAAATACCTGGCTAGAAACTCCCTTTCCCTTACAGTCCTGTCCTCTATGCCCACAGAGGCATCTAGGTGGCACAGTGGATAGAATACTGAGCCTGGAGTCAAGAAGACCTGAGTCGAAATCCAACCTTGTGTACTTAGTAGTTGTAGAACTCTGAGCAAGTCACTTAACCTCTGTCTGCCTCAGTTTTCTAAACTGTCAAGTGGAGAAAATAATAACACCTACCTCTCAGAACCGATGCCATGATCAAATGAGATAAAACTTGTAAAACTTGTAAAACATGGTGCCTGGCACTGCTAACTACTTGTTCAACTGTTAGCAAATTGATCTTCATATCAGATTTTTTATTACTTCCAGAAATTACATTGGCATATATTTTCTACATATGACTTGTTTCCCCCAATAAAATATAAGTTCTATGAGGCAGAAATTATTCCATTTTTATCTCCAGGGCCTAGAACATAGCCAGGCTCACAGCAGACATCTATCAAATGTTTACTGTATTGGTTGATTTCTGGTCTAGCCTTTATGGATGGAGGTTGGGAAGGGGCAGAATGTATATGCATTTTGAACAACAGATGGTGGTAATTATTTGTCTTGTTTTCTATTGTTTGTTTGTTCATTTTTTTTTTATAGCAAATAGTTCTTTTTCTGATGGCCTGTGACCAGGGTCTTTGCAAGTGAAGATTTATTTTCCTGGTTTTTGAATTAGGGCTGCTATCAAGAAATGAAGGAATGATCAGAATCTGGTATATGAGAAAGAACACTAAACTGGAAGATCAGAAGCCTTGGTCTTTGCTCTCAGTTCTGCTGCTTATGACTTATGACCTTGAAAAAGTGAATTTTCCTATATTTTTCATCTAAAAAATGGAAGGATTAGATTTTGATAAGTTAGAGACTGTCTAGAAAAGGGCAACCAGAATGGGGCAGGCCCTTGAGTCCATGCCACATGAGGATGGCTTGGAAAACAAACAAAGAAACAAAACTGTGAATGTTTAACCCAGAGAAGAAAAGACTTAAGGCTACTTGCCTTCAAGTACTGGAAAGAGTTCTGTATGAAATACTGATCAGACTTCTTCTGTCCTAAGAGGGCAAAACTAGGATGTTGCAAAGAAAAAAGTTAGGCTTGATATTGGGAAAAATTTTCTCATAACCATCCAAGAGTTGAATGGGGGGATTGGTCCAACCTCCCCAGAAATCTTCAAGCAAAGGCTAGATAGACACTTGCCTGGTATAATGTGTTAGGGTTTCTCTTGCTGTCTGAAATGCTGTAATTCTGTGGCCTGATAATCCCAATATCTCTTTCAGTTCAATTTCCATGTTACAGCAGACAGAACATTGATCTCAATGTCACACAGATCCTAGGCTCTGATATTTATTTAACCATGTAACCCCAAACAAGTCATCTAACCTTTTTGAGGCTCCATTTTCCAATCTGTGATAATAATATTTGTAATACTTTTTCTACCAGTTTATTATGAAGAAAGTATTTTTTTAATCTAAGATCAGTGGAGAAACGCAAACAACTCTTCTCCTAAGTATGGAACAGGGTTATATTTCTCTTTTCTTTACCAACCATAATAGTTCCAAGTATCCTACAGAAACAAATAGCTGAGAAGGGGAAGAATCAAAGGGGGGTGGGGCACGGGGGAAGAGGCAGAGGTGACTAGGAGGGCCATGAGAAGTACATATTGAGTTACCAGTGACCTGTAGGCCAATGTGTAGAAACACTCAAAGGCTCATGACATTTGCCATGCTCTTTCTGGTGATGTCATTCAATTCCCCAGCTGCAATTGCTAGTGAATGATTGCCCAGAAGCAATGTACTTTCTCACCAGGCTCTCGTCAGCCTGGTGGGCAATACTAACAGAGAATCATTCCTAAGATCTGATGGCAGCTTTAAATTAGAAAGTGTTTCCCTTGGCATAACGAAAACTGTTCCTTTCCCTGGATTCAGAGAAAAATTATCTGTCATAAAATGAAGACTTCCTGCCAGAAGACAAGTCTCCATTTCTTCAGAATGCAGAGTGTGTGTGTGTGTGTGTGTGTGTGTGTGTGTGTGTGTGTGTATTTGAAGGAGGCACTTACATCATCTCTGACTTGTATTTAGAAAACATCCCTTTCTTATAATAAACATCTGCTGAAAATACATATGGTCATAGAGAAATAGTGAGATAGTGAGAGCTGCTGTGATGTGACTAGAAAAAAAAACTGCTTTTCAAAGTTCAGTAGGGTAATGAGAAAGCAGCTGTAACCTGGACAAATTCTGATTATGAAGTATTTTTCTGGTTGTACCTGATGTTTAATTACTCTCCTGTGATCTATTACTGAAATAATAACTCCAACGGAATTAAATGCCTTGAGGATGGCAAGTTTGAAATTTACATCATTTTGCAGCACCTAGCACAATGCCCTAACCTTTGTGGGATAGGTGGTAGGAGGGACTGGGGATGACCTATAATTTTGTTGGGGAATGCTAGTATAAAAATATGTCCAAAATTCAGGTTGGCAATGCATCTGAAACTTAGGATCAAAGACCTAGAGATAGAAGGGACCTCAAAAACCATCTAGTCTATTTTTTCATTTCATATATGAGAACACTGAAGACAAGGGACTTGCACAAGATCACACAATTAGTAAGGGTCAGAGGCATGATTTGAACCCAAATCTTTTGACTCTAGAGTCAGATTAAATGATTTGCCCATAGTAAATGTGTGTCCATACTGTGCCTATACAATGTATCTCAGGTAGGACTTGAACCTAGGTCTTCTTGCCCCCCAAACTCTCAATCTATTATACCATACTGTCTTTCATTTAGTACATATGTAACATGACTCCCACTTAAGCAGAGTTGGGAGAAGACATAACTCCTGACTGGGGGAGAGGTTGTTGTTGTGTATGTGGTTTTTCCTTCATCATCAAAGAGGTCCATAACATCAGGAAGAAGATGACATAACTTGCAATTGAATTGGAATTGAGTGAGGGAGAACTATACAAAGTCACAAGTCTTACATTACCCTCCAGAGTCATCTGGATCCAGTGGCCAGATATAGATCAGGACTGGAGATGGCCCCAGACTCAGTGGGAAACCTTGGCCTTTTTTAAACTAAGGTCTTTCTGAGTTCTTACTTTGAGTGAGTGAATGCCCTTTCATTGAATAGGTTAGTTGAAGTGAGTCAAGGGATGGCCCCTTTAATAGAAAAAAAAACAAACTGGAAAGGGAAGACCCTTAGAGGAGTGAATGCTGAGCTGCATACTTGAGAAAGAGACTGATGGTGAGTTGTTTCCAAAGTTCTTGTCCAGAAAAACACATGAGCAGAGAACGCTCCAGAGAGGGGAGGCAGGAAATCTTTGGAAACTACGGAGATGTAGAGAAAGCAGCCTACTCAGCATGTCCCTGTTTCCAGGTTACTTTTCTAGACTTCAGAGAAAGGACTTCCCTATAGGTGAAATCAGGCCCTCTGTCTTATTTTGAGCAGAGATCTTATCTCATTCCTAGATGAAAAGCTCATTCATTCATATATTATTTGGCATATTCTCATCTGTATAACTTCTCTGATTTCTGTTTGCTGTTTTGCTTAGGTAAGTGGGTTTACTTGTGCTTCACTAAGTATGGTGGTCTTTTGTGTAACCAATGTTTGGTGGAAAGCACCCAAACTGGGTATAAGCTAGGGTTGCTCTCCCTCTTAAGAGCAACCCCCTTACAGCCTCTTTTTCCCTGAACTTCATACCGCTAGACTAGAGTGATATTTAAGGTATGTCTGATAGCTCGAATTTTATTCCAATACCTACCTCAGAGATCAGAAAAAAAAGTTCACAGACTTGGTGACTTTTCTGGGACCTGACTATGTTCTTTTTTCCTCCCTCCCCCATCCTATATTATGGAATTAGGTTCTATGTTTGTTGAATTGAATTGAATTATTCTAAACTTCTGCCATATATACTCATAAAGTCTGGAGCCTCACATAAGTGAGGTTCTACATTAATGGTAATTGCTAACATGTGCCTAGACTTCATTATTCCGAGAATGTGATATAACACTGAATCAGGAAATAAAAAGTAAATTGGAGGCAATTAAAGACTGAGAAGTCAAACCTCCCAAATTATCATGCTATTTATGGATATGAACTACCCTCAAAAAGTGATAGAAAGTCACTCATTTTTCACATTTTTTTTTCAATTCCATTACCATTGGAAAAAGGGAGAGAGAAGAGGCAACCCACAAAATTGTTCTGAACTGTTGATTCTTTAATGTAATTTGGTTGATCAAGTCAGGCCTCAGTGTCCTAGAGCTAAAATCAGAACCCTGAGGGAATGGGAGTTTTAATACTGGGTATAATTTTAGAACATGGGAACATATCTATAAATTGTAGGTTGGGGCTGGATGACACAGTGGGTGACATGAGGCATTCAGTGGAGTAGTCAGAAAGATCTGGGTTCAGCACTTGGACACATTTTGGCTGCATGACCATTGACAAGTTACTTAAGTGTATAATGATCTAGGTTATCTTCTAAGACCAAAATATAGCAATTGCCCATCTGTGTCAGTGGAAGGAGTTTGAGTACTGATGAAAACACTACTTCTAGCAATAACAACAAAATGATAATCTCCTCATTTTGCAGATATTGAAATTTGTGCCTAGGTTATAGGAGGCTAAAGAGACCAGTCAGTGGCAGAGGCAGAAACAGGAGCCAGTCCTTGGGAATGTTTCCATGCCACCATATTGCATTAATGGAGAATAAACACGGCAAAGCAGGTTGCTGGGATTATTACCATCTCTAGCAATGTAGACAAGATCACAGTTAGAGAATAAGAATCTTGCCCATTATTTTCTGCTTGTTAGTACTGCTGTTAATGAGATCATACTTAGGAGGGATTTCTGCAGAACATCAGCACTCTGCGAAGCTGCAAGGAAACACCAGCCATAATTATCACCTAGCTGGGCTCGAGTTGGAGGGAAAGATACTTTAATTAACCAGGATGAGTAATTTGAGCTTTATATGCCTGAGCACATAGTATGTAAATAGATGGCTATTCATCACCAGGAAAATGTGCCATTATTTTTTTCCGGTCTTCTAAAGTATGTCACAAACCAAAATGAGAGTTTGCTTTTGGTCAGTCTACCCTATCTAAAAAACAAATATGTGACAGAAAGAGTAATTGGAGAGAAAATATTTTATATGTAGATATATAGATATAGATATATATGTGTCTGTGTGTCTGTGTCTGTGTCTGTGTGTGTGCATGTTTAGTTTTAATTAATTTCTCTGCCGGCTTAACCTATGTTTCTTGAACTTTGTTATCCAAGAAGGAATGACCTTTATGGTAGCAGCATTCTGCTTCAATAGATTAAAGTGTAAGAGATTAATTATCAGAGGTTTCCTCATCTCGATGAACCTGTTGTAGAAAGGGAAGCATCTTTTTCCTCTCTACACTATATATACACAAACATCTGTGTATATATACATATATGTGTATGTATACATGTATTATAAATGTATATACACGTATATAATACACACGTATATATATCAACTGAAACTCAGCATCTAATTAAAAGGTTTTCTATAACCACAAAGTAAATTTGTAAGAAGCAGAATATATCTGTGTTCTCTGAACTGGAAAGAGAGGGATGTTCCATTATGCATTTTCAGAAAGAGGCCCACAAGCATCTATGTTAATACTGTGAATTTTGTAAGGTCTAGATCGTCACTGACCAGTCCTCCTATTACATTTCTACGCAAAATGAAATAGCCAGTCTCTCAGCACCTTAGACAACTATCTAACCCTAGAATTTGCATTGAAATTGATGACCAACATTGACAGTTAGCTTCTTCAAAATGGAGTTCCCTGTTCCAATGAAATCACAAGACTAAGCTCTATCTCTTTAATCAACTGGGAGTCTTTGTCACTGTAATTCTATTGATTTTTGCCAGTTCAAAAGAGATACTTGTGAATTCGTGCTTCCTGACTCCATTGCAAAGCAAATATCCCTACCAAGTTGGAACCTTACAATAAAATTAGGATCCTTTCCATTGATTTTATGAGCATAATTCATTTCCTAAAATTACGAGCATTTTGAGAACACACACATTCATCTTCAAATGAACTAATGACCTCAGAGTAGGTTTTGATTTGAGAATAGGGAACACTGCATAAACTAAGATAAAGAAAAAATAATAATAAAATATCCAATGATTGAGACTGAGAAGGAATCTAAGGTATCATCAAGACATCTAGGTAGTACAATGGATAGAGTGTTAGACTTGGAGTAAGGAAGAACTGAGTTCAAATCCTGACTCAAGTATTTAATTACTTTGTGACCTTAGTCAAGTCACTTAGCCTTTGTTGATCTCAGTTTCTTACCTCTGTAAAAAGGAAATGACAATAATAGCACTTACCTTAAAAGATTGCTCTGAAGATCAAATTAATAAACACAGGTAAGTGTGCTTTTTGAACCTCAAAGTGTTTTTGTTGTTTAAATTATTACTCAGTTCTGTTTGACCCTTTGTGTCCCCATTTGGGGTTTTCTTGGCAAAGAAACTGGAGTGGTTTGCCATTTCCTTCTCCAGCTCATTTCACAGTTGAGAAAACTGAGGCATACAGGGTTAAGTGACTTGGCCAGGGTCACATAGCTATTAAGTATCTGAAGCCAGATTTGAAATCATGAAGGTAAGTCTTCCTGACTCCAGGATCTACATTCATTCCACTGAACCACCTAGCAGCCCCAACGTGCTCCGTAAACACTAGTCAATTTTCGATTCAATCCTTCTCATTTGTAGCACAGGAAACTCTGACCCCAAATTGTTAAATAATTTGCCCACTTGTCACACAAATAATCATTTTTAGAACTGGATCACCCTTGATCACACATCTCGAAACCTAGGATCTAGAGATGGAAGACACCTTGGAAAATATCGAGACAGGTGTTCTGAGGATCAAATGAGACAAAGGATGTAAAGTGATTTTCAAACCTGAGTCTTATAGAAATACCTGCTATTGTTTTTGTTATTACTGCCATTACTGTGTTATTTTTTATTGTTATTGTTAGTTTCCAGTCACCTTCTGCTTATGATTTCATTCCCTGAGACTTCTGCTGCCCTCCTGCTGAGCCCAAACTGAACTTATTAAACAATATAAGGATGTGCTGATGAGTGTTTAACAATAGAAAAATAAAATGTTGACACACAATTTTAAGTTTAATCCATATAACTAACATTTTCTCCACTGCATCTTAAATCGACAATCAATAAAAAAAAATGAATCAAGCCCTGACTTATAGTGATTATTGATTTCTGAAGTGTAAATGCTCAGCCTGAAAATGTCATAATTGACTTTCCAAGTCCCACATTTTATAGATGAGGACATGGAAGCACAGAGAAAGGAAGTGATGTATTGCCTTTGGAGATGCAGGGGCTTTCAGAAATTATCTATATTAACTCCCACTTTACAGATGGGGAAACTAAGGCCCAGTGGAGAAGAAAATACTAGGCCAAGTAGCAGAGATGGAATTAAAATAAATATTTTCTGGTCCCAAATCCAAGGCTCTTTAGACCACAGTATGCCATTCCTATTTGGAACTATTTATTTCTTTCCTGAAATATGAAATTCTGGAGAAGAAAACATTTTACACTGGACTTACCCTGAGCCAGCAAGATGATCCTTTGGCTGAATCAAAAGCCGTCATCTCAGAGGAAGGGAAAGTCCAGGCCTTTATCTTAATCACCCATAGTCCCATCATGCCAGTTCAGAGTTTCCTAAGTACAAGTTGACTGGGATAGAGCCTTTTATTCAGCATAAAGAAAAACAGCAGAGCAATTTAAATGCCAGCCTGGGCTAAATAACCTTTTGTTTAAAAATCAGTTTTGTTTTATTTTATTTTAGTTTCCTAATTTTCTTCTTACTCCTTCTCCTCCTCAGTCACTGAGAAGGCAAGATAGTCTCTTGTGAACCAAATTCACAAAGCATCATTGAATTTGGAGTTGGACAAGACTGGAGAGACTGATTAGGCAAGTCTTCTAATGTCATAGGTGAAGACACTGAAACATTGAGAAGTGATGTGACTCATCCAAGGTCTCGTTGGCATTATCATAGGCTGGGTGTTACAGTGTACGGTGATAATCCGTACTACTGGAAAACTGAAGCTGGTGGATCATTTACACTTGGGAGTTCTGAACTGTAGCAGGGCCTAAGCTGACTGGGTGAGTATACCATCTGGCATCAGTATGTAAAGCCCCTGTTAGTGAGGTGCTTTCAGACCGCCTAAGGAGAGGTGAACTGGCCCAGATTATAAATCTATTCAGCAATTTTTCAATTGTATCTGATTCTTTGTGACCTAATCTAGGTTTTTGTTTTGTTTTGTTTTGTTTTGTTCTTCAGCAAAGATACTGGAGTGGTTTGCAATTTCCTTTACCAGCTCATTTTTACAGATGAGAAAGTGAGGCAAACAGGGTTAAGTGACTTGCCCAGGGTCACAAAGATGAGTCTTCCTGACTTCAGTCAGACCCAGCAAGCTACTCACTGTGCCACCTAGTTGCTCAAAGTGTTAACGAAACAAGTTAAAGCTTTAACAGTGGGATTGGATCTGTAAATGTCCTCTGTACCCTTTAACTTAGGTAAGATAGGGAGACCTAGCATTAAAAAAAAAAGTAAATAGAGCAGTCAGAATTTGAACTCATGTCCTCTGACTCCAGATCCGGAATTCTTTCTATGACCTTTTGCTCATTTTTTAGGTTATCTTTGCTGTTTTTCTTTTGTTTCTCTTCCCTTCTTCCTTTCTTTTATGCTTTTTCTTTTTTCTCTTTCCCTAGTTTCCCTCTACCTTCCTTCTTCTCTCTCTTTATGTTTCTCTTTCTCTCTCTCCCTGACAAGTATTTTCAGCATTTCATTTATTACCATCTCTGCAGTGCTGATATGAACAATCGGTACAGTGTCTAGCAAGGTAGAGTTTCCCCAAACAGTATTGTTTTCATTTCTCAGATTGTTGAGTAGAGTTTTCATAATTCTTTTTCTCTCTCTTTATGCTGTATGTGTGCACACACATATACAAACATGTTTGTATATCTATCTATAGATATGTAGGCATATCTCTATCTACCTTTATCTATAGATAGATATAGAGATAGAGATAAACAGATGAATATAGGGATACAGATTGATAGGTATATAAATATAGATATAGATGGATATAGATACAGACATAGATAAATATAGATACAGACACAGATAGAGAGAGATAGGGAGATAGGTAGATATAGAGATACAGATAGATAGATAGATAGATAGATAGATAGATAGATAGATAGATAGATAGATAGATAGATACAGAGATACAGAGATACAGAGATACAGAGATATAGAGATACAGATAGATAGATACATAGATAGATACATAGATAAATACATAGATAATCACCTGTATACAGTATCAAGGCTGCCAGTGAGTTATGTTTCCTGGGGTTTGTAATAGAATCACAAACCTCTCAGTTCACTGTTTTCCCCAGGCAGTCCTAACATAAATGGCTCATAATTACTACACATCCAGAGGACTAATGGGATTCGCATCACAGGACTGTAAGAAAAGTTGATAGAAGCACTGAATCACAGGGTTTGATTCTCTAGGGATTCAGGGTCAGAATATTTTATTCTATATCCTTACTCTGAATGTCTTCAGGGTTGAATCAGCACATGATGGGAAAGTAGGAGAAATCTGCTTTTACTCTAGCTCACCTCCCTTGTTCCTTAATTCTTACTTCCCATGAACACCTTCTTTTCTTTCTCCCTCCCTTTCCTCTTCCTTTCCTTCCTTTTTCCTTCCCTCATTTCTTTCCTTTCTCTTTTCCTCCCTTCCTTCCTTCCTTCCTTTTCCCTTCCCTGCCTTCCACAAATAATTTACTAAGTATCCATTGTGTGCAAAATGCTTCTGGTCTCCATAAGGAGACAGAAAGTAGAGTTAAAACAGAATCTGCTGCATGTTTGCAGGCTTACATTTCTATCTCCATGGGACTAAGACAAGAGGTCAGGCTAAGTACCTACAGACTCAGACAGGGACCAGGGGTAGCAGAGGAAATAGCCTTCCTGGCAAGGCCTAAAAACTCCTTCTTCTGTCCTTGTATTGCTCCTAAAAGTTTTCCAGATCTAGTGAGGGTTGCAAAAGAAGCTGCTGGATAGAGTAAGGTCCGTTGCCCTGCTCTTGGAGAATTTTCAAGTTCATGGGAATGAAAAGTAGGGTTCCCAAGATGCCTGGGCAAAACAGGATTTGAGCAGCCAAAGAGCAAGTTATGCTTTACTTTCAATGGTTAAGAAAGAGGCATGCTTTACCTAACAGACTATTGCTTCAAATCCTGACTTTGTTCTTTCCTATTTCTATGACCTTGGAGAAATCACTTCTCCTGTCTGAGTCTCAGTTTTTCTCCTTTTCTCTCTAGATAATCTTTCAGGTTCCTTCCAGTCCTAGACCTTCTTACATTTGATCACTTAGGGAAGAATGGTGCTGGAAAGAGTTCAGTGTAGAGCCACGTGGAATATTGGAAGCATCACTAGCTTTGGGGTTACAGGATCTGAGTTAAAATCCTTTCTCTGTGACTTTAGGCAAATCACTTATTCTTGGATCTGTTTCTTCAACTATAAAATGAGGAGTATGAATTGGTTAATCTCTGAGTTTCCTTCTGACTGGATCTGTGATTCCATGGACTCTTGGGAAATTGTTGGACTATTTCAATTCACTACATCACAGATTTAGAGTTGTGAGAAAAAAGAAAATTGAAATTGTGGAAATTGAGGGGATTAGGACAACAAATAGTTGTGAGAATTGAGTGAGCCATTTTATGACTCCATTTTATGACTCCATATTATGACTCAATTCTGGAGTTAGCTTGGTTTCTATTCAATTATGGGTCTAGTGCAATTTCTGTCTTGTGAGAAAACTTTATTTAGCTGTAGCAATTGAGAGAAAATCTTATTGCATTATTTGAACCTACTCCTATGTGGCTGGGAAATTGGACCATCTCTCCTTGCTGCTTAGAGACCCTTAACTAAGGAGAGATAACACATGCTCTCTTCCTCTCAAGATTGACTCTCCAGAGCCAACATGATTTTCTGTCATATGTTCAGTAAGGTCTTTGGGTTCAATCTGAATCCCATGAGTGTGTGCTCCTAATGTGATGAATAAAAAACCCAACAGACTTCCTAGGCCAATAATAATCAGTTTATTAGTTAGGCTACTTAATGATAAATTTATAGCCAGTAGTTTCTCCTAGTATCCAATGACTGCTAATATCAAAATTAAAATATTAAATATTTTATTGAAAGGGAATGTCCTTGACAGGAGAAATCAACCCAGATTGGTGGACATTTAATGAGGAGGTGAGCTAGGAATCTTCAGCTCCTCCTGCTGAGGATGTGACTTGATCATAAGACTCAGCTTCCTTCACCAATCTGAAAAGAGAAATCCATCTACATCCAGACCACTGTGGTTGATTTTCTTCTTCATGAGTTGGGTTACCCTAAAGTCTAATGGAGGCTTTCAAGAACATAGCTGTTATCCTTGGGGCAATCACTCACCCAAGCTAGATTTTGTTCACACTTCCTCCTCTGCCCACCCCCACCCATGCTAGTTGGGTGGGTTCTGGCCCAAGACTGAAGAGTGTATTTCCTGAAAATTAGAGGTAATCTCATTAATCAGAGTATTTCAAAGACTTACTGATTGACCTACAAGGACTGGTCTCTAAATGAGGAAGTAAAAGAGAAAAAAACCTTAATTCTAATTTAATAATCAGTTGTTAATATAATAGAAAAATAATAACTTATCTCACTAAGCAGGCTGATGACCTCAAGGGTCAGGAAGAGAGGCAGAAAAAATTACTAATTAATGTGAATCTGTTATCAAAGAGGCAAGAAATGAGAGGAGGAGCCTTTGAATTTAAAACCAAAACAACAACCCACCCTCTTACCAGGAGGGCTCAGGAAACCAGCAATGACTCAGAGTTGAGAAGGCAGAATAGTGGCATAAGTACAAAGAAGATTTAGGAGGTCTATTTTCTTTTTTTTCAACTCAAATTAGGAAGTCAGGGAGCAATGATTCAGGGAAAGGGCTTCATAGTCACTTGGCCTACCATTCTTCATTAACTCCAGCCCTCCCTGTGTTTCTTCCACTTAAGCTTGTGACTAGTTATATGAATATTTCTGTAGAATCCAAAAGGGTAGAGATTGGTAAAATAAATTTTAAAAAATAAAGCTATGTCAATGAGGTGCTATGGAATGGTCAAATAAAATAGCATGTAGAGAATTTTGTAAACTTCAAAGCACATTATAAATCCTAGCTGTTGCTGTTACCATTATAATCATCATCACCCATATCATTAACCTTTATGATTGATTAGAAGATGAATTATCTCATTCACTGTGCAACATGCCTCAGTAGCACCTCATACTCAGCCTTCTTATCCAAGTCGCTAAGAAGGCACCATGGAACAGTGGAAACAAAGGGGAATTTAGAATCGGATGACATTGATTTGAATCCCAGTTCTGTCACTTAGGAGCAACATAGAGTATTGGAGAGTGCTAGATGTAGATCTGCTTTCAAACCTTGCCTTAGGTACTTGCTAGATGTGTGACCCTGAGCAAATCATTTCACCTCTCTTTACCTTAGTTTTCATATCTGGTTGGTGAGTGGATTAGTGGTCCCTGGGATCCTTTCTAGCTTTAGAGCTATGAACTCTATGAACTATATGAACTATGATCCTCTGGTTCTAATTACTATCTGTGTGACTTTGGGCAAAGCACTTCAATTTGCTAGACCACAGTTTACTCACTTGTATGAATGGTGGACAAGGGGGGTGATCTCAAGGATCATTTAGGTTCCTTCCATATATAAAAGTATCATGCAGTGATTTGACCAAAGTCATTAGCTTTACACTTAATCCTGCTTCTTTTTCTGACTTTACTGTTTTTGTCTGCATCACTTTTATTCACCCAGTTTCCCAAGTCTGTAATCTTCTGATTATTTTTTATTTATAGAACAACAGTTCTAGAGCAGGAAAGGATCTTAGAAATTATCTTGTCTGATGATCTCATTTTTCCAGATAATAAAACAGAGGTAAAGAGAAGTTAAAGGACTTATCCAAGGTCACAGTCACACAAACAATAGTAATAATAGTAATATCTAGAACTTATACAGCACTTGAAAGATTGCAAGAGCTTTAAAATTGTCTCATTTGATACCACAGCACCGAGAGGTAAGTGCTGATATAATCCCTATTTTATAGAAGAGGAAAACAAATGTTAATCTACTTGCCCAGAGTCATATAACTAGTAAGTGTCTGAGGCTAAATTTGAACTCAGAACTTAGGTCTTCCTAATGGAAGTCCTCTTAACTGTAATTTAATGTTAACACTACTCATGACACTGAAATATCTAGCTATCTCATAAGTGTCAGGACCAAAATTTGAACCCAGATCCTGATTGTAAGTCTTTGTTTTTACAGCAACACATATTATCCCTTCTCATTTGCCTCAGATTAATAAATAATTATTTACCAAGTCTCTTGTTTCTACCATATTTCTTGCAGTTATTCCCTGTCTTTCACCCTGTCCACTTTCACCCTCTTAACACAGGCCCTCATTACCAACTGGATGGACCATGGCAATAAACCCATAATGAATCCTCCCTCTTCCATTGTCCTTCCACTCAGCCTAAGTACAATTGTCAGAATTATCTTTTCCTCTTTATATCACCACCCACTAAAGACAATCTAGGACAAAATGCATGAGAAAGCATGGATGGAATGCAATCTGCACCATTGAAGGAGTACCTACCTTGAGGAACTTAGAGATTCATGGAAGTATTGTTCATGTAACTCCTCTGCTCAAACATTTTTATTAGCTCACCATTACCTCCCAAAAAAGCTTTTTTTTTTCTTGGATGAATCTTCAAGGCCAGTAGCGGTCTTGAATAGTATAATCGAGTTCCAGTCTACTTTCCTAGTCTTACCTCATGTCATTCTCTTCTCCACACTTTCCTCTCTGGACAAACTGGCATTCTGTGGTCCCAAAACTACATTGCAGTGTGCTATTACCATGTCTTTGCTCACACTGAATGTCACACTGATATTCAGAAATATCTTCCCCTTCCTGCTTGGCTTATTTGTTGTTTATTTATTGTTGTTAAGTCATTTTCAGTCCCGTACAACTCTTCATGATCCCATTTGGGTTTTCTTGACAAAGATACTGGAGTCATTTGCCATTTCCTTCTCCAGTTTGTTTTACAGATGAGGAAACTGAGACTAACAGGTTTAAGGGACTTACCCAGTGTCACACAGTTAGTATCTGAAGCCAGATTTGACCTCAGGTCTTCCTGACTCCAGTGTCACACTCTATCCACTGCACGATCTAGTTGCTCATATATTAAGTATGTAATACAATGTAGGAATTAATTCAAGAATTGGACAGAATTATTGCATATTGGAAAGAATGGTGGACTTACAGTCATAATTCAAATTCTAGCTATACCATTTGCCAGCTATGTGACTTTGGACCAATCTCTAATCACTCTGTGCTTCAGTTTCCTTAGCCATGAACTTAGAATGATATAGTATATCATAGAGGAGCTGTGATCACCAATGAGATGCTGAATGTAAAAGTACATGGTAGCTATAACATAGCTATAGAAATACAAGCTCTAATTATCACTATATAGAAATTCATGAAGACAGTTCACTAAAAGTTATCTTCCATGTTATCTTCAATCGACTTTTTTTTTCTGTTTCTTTCTAATTGGAGAGTGACAGGGGTTTTATGTGAACTTTGCTCATTGTAGATTTGAACATTCAGAATGATTCTGGCAGCTTTTGTTAAGATGATTACAGGTTGGAAGCTCATAACCTTTCAAAGTTTGGTAAAAGCCTCCAAGTGGGAGGGAGGTTTGTGACAGCTGAGGTGTGGGCCGGATGCTTCCTCTAAACGTTTTTGTTACATGTACCCAAGTATGAACACTCCAGATTTTTCATCAATTTTCTAGTATAACATCAAAATCATATCACAGGAAGGAACTTTAACACAGAATACTAGAGCTGAAAGGAATCTTAGAACATAGACTATCCCAACTGAAGATCATGTTAGAGAAGATGTAGTGCAGAGATTCTCAAATGTTTTGGTCTCAGAACCCCTTTAACACTCTTAAAACTGAGTAAGGACCCCAAATAACTTTTCTTTATTTGGGCTGTATCTACTGTTTATTTCAATTATATCTACCAATATTTACCATGTTAGAAATTAAAATATCTTAGCATTATTATGAAAAAGGCTTGGACTTTGCGGACCAAAGGGTCTTGGAAACTTCAGGCGTCCTTGGACCATAGTTTGAAAACTGTAAAGATTCTAGTCCAAAATGTTCATTTTCTACCCAAAGAACCAAGGTTTTAGAGCTGATGTGGATAATGAATAGTTGCTCAGCTGGTGTCCGTGTCACACAGAGAAGATGCAGGGATTGAAGGTGGCTAATGAATACTACAGCTGTTTAGTATTTTTTTAATGTTTAAAAACAGTTATTGTGCATAATTTTTGGCAAATAATTTCCCAGTATTTGCAGCATTTTGTATTGTGATTGGGTTTATTTTGTGCTGTAAGAGACCAAATAGCTCAAAATGAATGTCTTGTGGTTGAAATTTAAACTATTGACTTCAAAATTCCTTTGAGAAACCAATGTGGACTCAGTAGAGATCATCTCTGCATATTTCTGTCCTTAATAGTTGTTGAAGGCTTAGCCTTTCTGCATGAGAATAATATGATACCTGGAGGGTTTTTCTGCTTTATCCATGAACATACCAAAAGCTTAATTTGTGATCCTAATTTGTCTTCTAGCTTCCTGCTTCTGTTTGACTTTGATTTAGCCCTTCTTAAGGGATGATAAATCACATTCATGGCTGAAATCCAACTTTCTCTCTCTTACCTTTGGTGTATAGCATTGATAATTGAATTTTTCCTCACACTAACTCTGGGCATTGTTAGTAAAATCTAGGGAGGTCTGTTAACTGCATGAATCTTTCCTGTTCAACAAGATGCATGGTATCCACATTCCTGAAAAAGAGGGATCTAATTTGGCCCAGGTTCTCAGATGGATCCAGGTCTGCTTTAAAGTTCTCAGAGGAGGAAGAATAAAAAAAAAAACCTTACACTGCATTTTACAGATGAGGAAATTCCAGAGAAGGGAGCAGACTTAGTGAGGTTCACAAAGTTTCCATGTTTCCCATCTTCTTATGCATCACGGTCCTCCATAAACATTATAATCCACTGACACCCTATTTCCTGACTCCAGGAATTGTCGATGGCTGTCCCTCAAGCTTGGAATGTTCTCCTTCCTTACTTCTACCTTCTGGCTTCCCCAGCTTCCTTCAAGTCTCACATAAAATTCCATTTTCTGTGAGAAACCTTGCTTCATTCTCTTTAATTGTAGTATCTTCCCTATGAGACTGTCCATAATTTATTCTGTCTGTATTTTGTTTGTACATAGTTACTTGCATATCTTCTCTCTTATCAGATTGTGAGTTCCTTGAGAACATGGGCTATTTCTTGCCTTCCTCTCCCTTCCCCATCCCCAACGCTTAACACAGTACCTGGCACATAGTAAGCACTTAATAAATGCTTGTTGATTTAATGAAGGTAAGAAATAGCAAAACCAGGATTTGAATCCATCTTGTGCCTCAGAGTTGAGCACTCTTCTTGCAGTATTTTCCTGATATACCTACAGAGGCTTTGCATAATTGGCACTACTATGTGGGGCTATTCATATATCCCTATTCTGGCCTGGAAAGAAAAGTAGGAGAAACAGGGAGCTCTAGGGTAGAGATTCACCCATAAGGTCTACTCCTTTTAGACTACATTATACTGATTTTGTTTGTTTGTTCGCTTTATTTTGTGGTTCAGTTAGTCATGCCCAACTCTTTGTGACCCTATTTCGGGTTTCCTTGGCAGAAATATTAGAATGGTTTGCCATTTCCTTTTTTAACTCATTTTACAGGATGAGGAAAGTGAGGCAAATAGATTTAAGTGCTTGCCTAGCTTCACACAATGTCTGAGGACAAATTTTAATTCAGGCTCTTCCAGACTCTAAGTTCAGTGCTCTCTGTCCACTAAGGCAACCAGTTGTCTCCAACACAAATGGGTTAAGTGACTTGCCCAGAGTCACACAACTAGTATATGTCTGAGATCAGATTTGAACCCAGGTTCTCCTGATTTCCAGCCTGGCACTCTATCCACTGTGCCATCTAACTGTCCTGTTTTATTTTACTTACAGACAAGTCATGATACCTCTCGTTGGATTCTTTCTTCTAGTGAAGTGAAACTAAAACTCAATGACTTTAAATTACCATAGGTCATTTACGTTTAGAGAACTTTAAATTTTACTTAGGGCTTCATGTACTAGCTTCACTTGAGCATAGTGAACAGCTCATAGGGACCCTCATAACAACCAAGGGAAGTTGGTGCTAGTATAATCCCATTTTAGAGAAGAAACTGATGCCAGGCTTCCAGATATGATGAGACATGTCGAAGGTCATACAGATAGAGAAGTGTTAGTAGTGGAACTCAAACCCAGATTTCTTGACTGCTAATTCAACACCTTGCCATCTATTCCATATTGTCTCTCAAATTGGACACCAAATAATTTGTCATTAATCCTGACCCAAAGCATCAACTTTATAATCCCTTTCAGGGGTGTCTGCTGCCTTCACAGATCACAGAGTATTAGTGTGGTAATAGCAAAAAGTAGCAGAAAGAAGTAGAAAGAGCTCTGGACCTGCAATTGGGAAACTTGACTTCATGGCTGTGTTCTGTCATTAACACACTGTACAATCATGGACAAGTCATTTAACATTCTGAGCCTTAATTTTCTAATCTGGTAAATGGTCAATAATGCTCACATACTCTACTACATAAAGCTGTTTGGAAGGTGAGGGTGAGTAGGGAAGGGGAAGTGCTTTGTAGATATTAAAGAGCTAGAGAATTGTGCACAATTGATAGTCAATAACCTAGGCGATTTGGATTGTGAATCTCCATAAGATTTACAACTATGCTGTAGAAATCCTTGTTCCAGGGAGCATAGGTTTGGGCTCAGTGTTCTAGGTTTCTGATCAGTAGCCAGAAAAAGGAAATGAACAATGGGTTGTCAAATGGATGGCCCTGCAAATTTTCTTCTCTTGATGTCTCTGTTCTTTGACTGGGAGAGTAAGAATTCTGGCTTCTACGGTAGTGATTTCCACAGTCCAAGCAGGAAAGGAGCGAAGGGATTTATCTTCAATAATTCTCTTTCAGGTGAGTCTCAATCCTTTGTCTAAGAGAGTAGGGCATCGGGCTTCCATGTTCTGGGCTTCTGGGTTACGCAGGAACAGAACATCTCCTAAATGATTGTTGAAACTTTTTGATCCTCCAGATATGCTCCAATTTCTTGATTATAGGATAAGACCCATGGATCTCTAAACTCCAGGCTAGAGGTTCTTAACTTAGGTTTTGTGGAAACCAAGGCATTCTCAGATAGATTTGAGGGCACCTGTGAAATTGGATGGAAAAAGTTATCTTTATTTTCACTCTCCTTTGATTTCTTTTGTAATCCTATGGGTTTTTTTTTTAATTTTATGTCTTTAAAAACATTATTCTGGGGTTGGGGGTTGGTTCATGTGTTTCAAGGGAATGCCAAATGAGTCCATGACCTCCTTCTTCCGTATTTGAGCATCTAGACAAAAATATGAAGGATGGTCATGAAGACTTCTCCAAGTATCTCTTCAGCGTGTGTCTGTTCTAAATCTAGGGACCATGAGCGGAACAGCAAAGATAATCTTTAAGTTGAAACAGACTAAAGCTAATGTCTATGGAGGTTTGTTTTTTTTTTTATATGAAGTTGTAAATCTATTCAACAGTAATGACAACCTTTTACTGAGATCCTACCATGTGCCTAGAACTTGACTAATACAAAGAGTCAGGAATCCAGCCTGTGAGGCAGCTAGGATAGAGCACAGGCCCTGGAGTCAGAAAGATCTAAATTCAAATCTAACCTCAGACACTTGACACTTACTAGGTGTGTGACTCTAGGCAAGTCACTTAATACTGATTGTTTCACACACAAAAAAAAGATCCAACTTTTAGCCTAAGGGGGTTTATTCTTCTTATCTACTTCTGATTTTACATCCCCTTTAGCTCCTCCTTTGGTACCTGGTATATAGTAAGGACTTTCAAAAGCTTGTTGATTGACTAACTGATAATGGAGACATCACTGGGAAAGTGTGAGATTTGGGGGAATTTTTTGATACTCCCAATTCAATGATACTTAGATGTTCAAAATTTTGAAATCTTTTCTCATATTGGTAAATCAATGGCTCTATACATCTCCAGTTTTGTGTGTGTGTGTGTGTGTGTGTGTGTGTGTGTGTGTGTATGGTGGAGGAAGGGTTGAGAGCAAAGAATTGTGAAACATCCTCTAAATGCTTTGAGCAGTGTCATTTTAGGTCCCAGTCATGAAAATAACTCTGTCCTCTGAAGCCTGTTGGCAGCTTTTATTTAGTTATGATGCTGGAATAAACAAGATTGATCAGTGAGTGTATGTTAGAGGCATTTCAAGCTTATGTAGGGCACCAATTATTTACAGCATTATCAGTTTTAATGATTTGCAGGCTTTGTGGAAGGACATGCCATGGTAAATAAATAGACCAGAAGAGGATGTTCACAATGTCAACAGTCATTTATTTTCCTTCGTTTCATTTTAAGACGGCCTGAGAGAAGAAGAGAAGAAAGCCCATTCAATTTCAGCTCACAGTTGCTGAATCAACTGTTTTGACCAAAGCAACTAGGAAGACCCACTCATATTCACAAAGTTTAAGGCAAACTGATTGGTTTTTTTTTTTGATTCAGCCAAACTGTGTGGCATGCATATCATACCATCTCTACTCCTCTTACTTTTGCAGTTGCTGTCACCCATACCTGGAAAGCATTCTGTATTTTCCTTCACCTCCTAAGAACCCCTAGCTTCCTTCAGTTCTCACCTCAAGTGATGATGTCTCTGCCACATAAGGCCTATTCTGACCTCCCTGAGTTACTAATGGCCTCCCACTAGAAATTACTTTGTGTGTGCCTTGTATGCATCTTATATTAATGTATCTAAGTGCATGCTGTTCACCTCTCCCCTTACCTCAGAATGTAACCTTCTTGAAGATAGGCATTTTTTCCCACCTTGCCTTGCCTTGACTTCCCTTCCTTTCCCTTCCCTTTCCTTTTCTTCCTCTTCCTCTCTCTCAATCTTCTCTTTCTCTTTATTTTTTCTCCTTCCTCTTCCTCCCTTTCTTTTCTATTTCTTTCTCCTCCCTCCCTCCCTCCCTTCCTTCCTTCCTTCCTTCCTTCCTTCCTTCCTTCCTTCCTTCCTTCCTTCCTTCCTTCCTTCCTTCCTTCCTTCCTTCCTTCCTCAGTAACCAGCATAAGACCTGACACATTAAGGACACTTAAAAATGCTTATTTGTTGATTGACCACATTTTTCACTTTTCTAATGGGTATCCTTTGGCATCCTAAATTCTGGCTACTGAAGAAATAAGGGAAATTCTCTTCTCCCTCTTTCCTAAAAACTATTTGAGTTTCAGGAGGTTTTGAAATCATGCACTGCTGATTTGATTATTTTTTTTGTTTTGAGGAGGGAATTTGTAAAAAAGCCTTCAGAGTCTCTTTAGAGGTCTCTTAAAACTTTACTTTGAATAAGAGAAAATTGGCTACTGTATTATGGTGACTTTTTTTCTCTTGGAATCAATTAAATGGAATTCAATCCCACAAGTCTCAATTGAGTTTGCTTTTTAAACTTAACCCCATGAGGAGAGAACTTGAAAAGTATGTGTTCTTTCTCCCTTTATAATGAAGGAAATTAAATGACTGGCTGGAAAATTGTGCAAATTGGTATGATTTTATTCCTTTTTAAGAGTACACTTTACATGTCCAAAGTTACTCAAAATGGATATGACTCTGTGCGAGTGTGTGTAAATATGTGCTGGCGTGTAAGCGTGTCTAAGAGAGAATCCTAGTATACTGGTTAGAGGTCTTACTGGGGTTTAAACTCTGTCTACCTGAATTTCCCTCTGCACTATTGTAGGAATGCAAATGTCCTTCTGTGCTCTTGCTTCCAGGTAACCCGACAGCAATTTTGCTAAACTTCTGTGATCTATATCAGACCTTGAGTGGATGAAACAGTTCTTGGAGATGTGAAACTGATAAGTGGCTTTGGGATGCTAAAGGAAGCAGAGCACTAGCAAAGTGTCATTTCTGATGCAAAGTCCTTCTTCAAAGACCTCATTGGGGACCTGAAAAATTGATTGCTTGACAACAGCTGGTCTTCAACTAAAGGGCAAGTGAGTATTGACTTTGGGGACATAATGTGGAAGATGACCAGTAGCAGGTGATTGAAAAGCATCCTAAGGCTTGGTTTAACTAAAGATAGAAGCTGAGTCTAGAGGGAATGGGATAGGGGTGGGGAACCTGACTTTCTAGGTCCTCAAGTGTGGCCCTTATGACTGAATCCAAACTTCACAGAACAAATAAATCTTTTTTTATAAAAAAGCCTTAAGACCACAGGCTCCCCACCCCTGGTATGGGAAAATTAAGAAATATGATGGCTAAAGAGTTAATATGCCATCTTTCCCAGAAAAGCTTTTCCAAATGTTTCATTCTCATGATTTAAAAAAACCTACATATGTGTCTCTACTGAAACACATGGGAATAGAGAGAGTGACAGGACATATCCGTGTCAGATACCCATTTGGTATCTGCCCTGGTACTATTTTTTTTCTTTCCAGAACTCAAATTTCATTAGGGTAAGGAGCTTCTAGGAACTGTCTCAACCAATGCAGATGGGCATCTTCTTTGAAACTACAGGTCTTAGAAAGTGGTCTGGGGCACTGAGAGGCTCTATGAATTGCCAGAGGGAAGGAAGAAATAGACAATGTATATTAAAAGCTAGACTTAAACCCAAGTCATCCTGACTTTTAGTCCTCCATGCCCTCTGTCGTGCCATCACAATGTCTGATCCCTTTCTCAACATTTTTGTATATATAAATACATGTATGCCATCATCCCTTTCTGCATCACAAATGCCATTATCTTCAACCCCAGCCAAAAACTGGCCAGGATGCCCAAGACATAGTGGCACATCAAGGACAGCTTTATAACATACCAAATTTCTAGTAGGCTGCCCAATAGTATGACCTATGGGACTGGAGTTTCTAACTTCTTACCAAACAATACAAATACATGAATAGAAACTAGACACTTTCTTGCTGTTGAGTATATGTAACACTTAAACGTGTCAGAGAGAGAGCAAAAGGATTATAGCAGAACATTGTGTGAAAAGAACAATCTGAGCGATTAATGATGTAAGCCAATTTTGATAGGTATGGTGGGTATGATTCAACAAGAGGCCAGAAACATCTGAATGAGTATCTAAGCTTGTAATCAATGTGCAATTTGCCCTTCCACCAAACATCTCTGCCCTGTAATTTCTTCAAGTTGATTTTTTGGGGGAGGTAGATGCTCATCAAAATGATCAAGAGCTCACCTGATTAGGTCTGCGAGGCTTACACAGGAGGAAACTGAGTTCTTAGAGAGATTAAGTGACTTGCTGAAGGTCATGTAAGTGTTTAGTGGCAAATCCCGGTCTTTAGATTCCTGATCTTATATTCTTTTGACTAATAATAATAAGAGCTAACATTTATATAGCACTTTAAAGGCTGCAGAATGCTTCCCAAATATCTCATTTGATCCTCAAGGCAACACTGGGAGGTAGGTGCCTTTATTATTTTTATTTTATGGATAGGGAAACTGAGGCAGGCAGAAGTTAAGTGTTTTCCTCAGATAGTAAGTGCCTATTTCTGACCACGGATATCTGCTCAGATCTTCCTGCTCCCAGTGTTCAATACACTGTACCACCTAGCTGTCTAAACCATACTATCTCACTCTCCTAAATTAGCCTGACAGCCAACTTCTTTGGAAGTCTCCAGAGAGGAGGTTTGCTCAAAGGTTCTTCTGTAAACATCTTCTGTGGTCTTTTAAACCTTGGCTTGGGATCAGGATGGTTCAAATAGATGTCAAATGAGCCCTCTGAATTTCCTGCTGACTTTAAGTCTATGACTTTATTTTCATGCTTGATAAAATCATTTTTCCATGTCATGACTAATAAAGGTCAACTCATTGTAAGGTTAACACAACGAATCAATCAAAATGGAAAGGGAACACAGAATAAATGTCAAGTGGTTAGAGAATGCTTTGGTGGTTGTGAGTAATCTTATTTCAAATCACTTTTTCCTGTATCAGGGACTGAGGTAGCCTTAGAACACTGAGTGGCCAAAAAGGGCACAGTCCAATCCATGTGAGAGGACTCAGGCAACTTTTCACAACATATCTCTGCACTTTTAGTGGGAGAAACTGGACTTGAAATTATATTGGGATAGGGAGCTCCCATTGAGGAACTTCCTCCATGAAGGTGAGTGGGCACCTTCTCTCCTCTTAGAATTTTCTAGAGCACTGAGAGATTAAGTGGCTTGCCCCGCCCGCCTCCCCACCCCAAAGGTTCAGTCAGCCAATGTCTGCTGGTGGTGGGACTTAAATGTGGGTCTTCTCGACATGGAGGTCAGCTCTCTAATCTTTACTTCACCCTGCCTGTGGAAAAAGTTATGAAGGAAAAAATGACCCAGGGAAGATTCTAGAAGCTCTGTGCCTCAGATAGTTTGGGTAGATCAATATAAAAAAAACTAGATCCATGATCAGATGTCTCGATAAATCTTGATGCAGACACTGCTGTGTGATCTTAGGTAAATCACTTATCTTCTCTGGACCTCCACATCCATCTCTATCAAATGTGCAGAGTGAACTAGCTTATCATAAAATTCACTTCAACTCTCAAATCATTAAGTCCACTCCTCAAAGCAATACTTGTGTATGGAGTAAAATTTCAAAGTTTGCTTATATTCTAGAGAAGAGATAATAAACCATAAAACATTTTGTAAACTTTTTGTAGGAATTATGTAAATACCATCTCTTATTTTTAATTGTAGTTAATCTGAATGCCTTCCCTTTTTGTAGCCACCTGGAGGTGAGATTTTTTCATAATACAGAAAAGACAGCCTACCAGAAGAGAAAGAGCACTGGATTAGGAATTAGGAAAACAGATCTAAGTCTTCATTTTGTTTACAAAGGGTTGGACTAGATAATCTTCAGCCATCTTTTAGATCTAAAATTCAATGTTTCTGTGGGTTTCCTATATCTAGAGTCATGGATAGAGTAATTTTTTTTCAAAATAAGTTTTGTTGACTTCTTTTTACATCTTCTTTATTCCTAAATGTGTCTCCACCTACTCAATGAACCATTCCTTATCTAGAGTTAAATAAATCGCAACCTCAGTGAAAATAACTGACACACTAGTGATATACTCAGCCTAGCATTCTGTCTCTTAAATCATTCAGTCATATCCAACTATGACCCCAACTGGGATTTTCTTGGAAAAGATATGAAGTGGTTTGTCATTCCCTTCTCCAGTAGAATAAAGGAAACATTAAATTACTTACCCAGGGTCACACAGCTGATGAGTGTCTCAGGACATATTTGAACTCAAACCTTCCTAACTCCAGGCCTAGTACTCTATCCTTGTTGAATATATATCCTTATTTGCTTATAGCCGGCTAGATGCCCTATTCTGTCTCTTACAAAGCTGATAACAACTTTGGGGTGCTAAGAATGAACTCCAAAGAACCATAGTTTCTAAATTTTCTAATATGAAATCCATCTGAAAGCTTAATTGAATTGAACAACTGAATGAACTTGTAACAGACTCTCCGGACATCAGCCATTTTCACTGACTGTCCCTCAAGTGCAAAATACTCTCACTTCTCATTTTCACCTCCTTGCATCCCTTTATTCCTTCAAATCTCAGCTAAAATTCCACCTTCTAGAAGTTTTTCCCAATCCCCCTCAATCCTAGTGCTTTTCCTCTATTAACTTTTTTAAAAAGTTTATCATGTATTAAACTTGTTTATTTATAGCAAACATAGCCATTTGTGTGTTACCTCTTCCATTAGACTGTCAGCTCCATGAGTGCAAAGTTTTAACTTTCTTTCTATCCCCAGCCCTTAGCATAGTGTCTGCCACATAGTAGGTCTTCTAAAAATTTTTATTAGGGGTTGGAACTAAAATGATAGAGAAAAAGCAGGGAATTTCTTGAATTCTCCCCCAAATCCTGCCAAATACCTATAAAAATGACTAAAAATTTGTGTAGTTGCAGAACCCACAGAATGATAGCGTAAAGCAAATCTCCAACCCAAGACAGTCTGGAAGGTTGACTGGAAGCATCTATCACACCAGGCTGGGAGAGGAGCACAGCCCAGCATGAGTTGTACCAACACAGACAGGGCTTCAGCAGGCCTTGGTGGGGATTGAATTACTGGCATCTGTGGTGGTTTCTAGACTTCTCAATCCAAAATGTTGAAGACAACTTGGAAAGGTCAGTAGAAAAAACTTGTCAAACCTATGTGAGAGAGTAGTGAAGTCCAGTCCCAGTCCCAGGTTAGCAGATGTGGCAGAGGAACCTGCGGCAGCCACAGCAGCAACTGCTTCTAGAGCTCTAGGTCCACAGATGGGTGGGGAGGGATTGATCAGCTGACAGTATACCCCACACCCATTGGATGCAGAGAACTACCTTGATTAAGAGCTCAAAAGTCAAATAAATGGCTGGGGAAATAAGCAAAACAGGAAAAAAATAAGACTATAAAATCTTACTTTGGTGACAAGGAAGATTAAAACATGCAACCAGAAGAAGACAAAAAAGTCAAAGCTCCTACATCCCAAAGTCTCCAAGAAAAATATGAATGGATCGCAGGCCACAGAAGAGCTCAAAAATGATTTTGAAAATTGCTTGCTAAAAGGGGACTGCAAAAATACTAAAAGAAAGTAACACCTTAAAAAAATGGAATAACTCAAATGGCAAAAAGGATCCAAAAAGTCAATGAGGAGAAGATTGCCGTAAAAAGCAGAATTGGCCAGATAGAAAAAGAGGTCCAAAATCTCAATAAAGAAAATAATTCCTTAAAAATTAGAATGCAGCAGATGGAAGCTAATGACTTTATGAAAAATCAAGAAATTATAAAATAAAACCAAAAGAATGAAAAAAATAAAAGACAATATGAAATATCTCAACAGAAAAGCTACTGACATGGATAATAGATCCAGGAGAGACAATTTAAAAATTATTTCACTACCTGAAGGGAGGGAAGGAGTGAGGAAGGAAGGGGAGGAGGGAAAGAAAAGGAAAGGGAAAGGAAAGGAAAGGAAAGGAAAGGAAAGGAAAGGAAAGGAAAGGAAAGGAAAGGAAAGGAAAGGAAAGGAAAGGAAGGAAAGGAAAGGAAAGGAAAAGGAAAGGAAAGGAAAGGAAAGGAAAGGAAAGGAAAGGAAAGGAAAGGAAAGGAAAGGAAAGGTCAGGTCTCAGGCCATGGAAAAAATCAAAAAGGATTTTGAAAATCAAGTAAGAGAAGTGGAGGAAAAATTGGGGAGAGAAATGAGAACAATACAAGAAAATCATGAAAAGCAAGTCAACAGCTTGCAAAAGGAGACCCAAAATAATGCTGAAGAAAATAACACTTTTAAAAATAGGCTAACTCAATTGGGAAAAGTGGTCCAAAAAGTCAATGAGGGGAAGAGTGCTTTAAAAAGCAAAATTTGCCAAATGGAAAAGGAGGTTCAAAAACTCACTGAAGAAAATAGTTCTTTAAAAATTAGAATGAAGCAGATGGAAGCTAATGACTTTATGAGAAACCAAGAAATTACAAAAAAAAAAAAAACACTAGAATGAAAAAATGGAATATAATGTAAAATATCTCATTGGAAAAACAACTGACCTGGATTTATTAATCCAGGAGAGACAACTTAAAAATTATGGGACTATCTGAAAGCCATGATCAAAAAAAGAGCTTAGACATCATCTTTCATGACATTATCAAGGAAAACTGCCCTGATATTCTAGAACCAAAGGGCAAAATAAATATTGAAAGAATCTAATGATCACCTCCTAAAAGAGACCTAAAAAGAGAAACTCCTAGGAATACTGTAGCCAAATTCCAGAGCTCCCATGTCAAGGAAAAAATATCGCAAGCAACTAGAAAGAAGCAATTCAAGTATTGTGGAAATACAATCAGGATAACACAAGATCTAGCAACTTCTACATTAAGGGATTGAAGGGCTTGGAATATGATATTCCAGAAGTCAAAGGAACTAGGATTAAAACCAAGAATCACCTACTCAGAAAAACTGAGTATAATACTTCAGGGGCAAAAATGGTCATTCAATGAAATAGAGGACTTTCAAGCATTCTTGATGAAAAGACCAGCGCTGAAGAGAAAATTTGACTTTCAAACACAAGAATCAAGAGAAGCATGAAAAGGAAAACAGGAAAGAAAAATCATAAGGGACTTACTAAAGTTGAACTGTTTACATTCCTACATGGAAAGATAATATTTGTAACTCTTGAAGCTTTTCTCAGTATTTGGGTAGCTGGAGGGATTTTACACACACACACACACACACACACACACACACACACACAGAGAGAGAGAGCACAGAGTGAGTTGAATAGAAAGGGATCACATCTAAAAAAATTAAATTAATGGATGAGAGAGGAATATAATGGGAGGAGAAAGGGAGAAATGTAATGGGACAAATAATATCTCATAAAGGAAGCAAGTAAAAACTTTTTCAATGGAGGAGAAAAGGGGGAAGGTGAGAGAAAAAAAATGAAGTTTACTGTCATCACACTTGGCTTAAGGAGGGAATATTATGTACAATCAATTTGGCATGAAAATCTATCTTACACTACAGAAAAGTAGGGGAGAAGGGGATAAGTGGGGAATGGGTGGATGAGAGAAAGAGAAAGGGAGGAATAAAATGGGGTAAATTATCTCACATAAAAGAAGTAAGAAAAATCTTTTGCAATAGAGGGGAAGAGGGGGGAGGTGAGAGGGAAAAAGTGAATCTTAAGGAGGAAATGACATGCAAATTCAATTGATTATGAAAAGCTATCTTACCCTATAGGAAATAGGGAGGAAGGGGATGAGCAGGTGGGGTGTATGATAGGAAGGAGGGCAAATGGGAGGAGGGGATAATTAGAAGTAAACCTTTCTGAGGAGGGACAGGATCTAAAGAGAGAATAGAATAAATGGGGAGCAGATTAGGATGGAGGGAAAATAACTAGTCTTTCACAACGTGACTGTAATGGAAGTGTTTTGCATGACTACACATATATGACTTATATGAAATTGCCTGTCTTCTCAATGGGCATTGGTGGGGAAGGAGAAAAGGTAAGAAGTTGGAACTCAAAGGTTTAAAAATGAATGTTAAAATTGTTTTTACATGCAATGGGTAAATAGCACATATAGGCAATGGGATATAGAAATATATCTTGCCCTACAAGAAAATAGAGGGGAAGGGGATCAGAGAAGGGGTGTGTGTGTGATAGAAGGGAGGGTAGACTGGGGGAAGGGGTAATTGAAAGGCATGCTGTCTTGCAATGGGAGCAGGGGAGAAATGGGAAGAAAATTTGAACTCAAAATCTTGTGGAAGTGAATGTCGAAAACTAAAAAGAAATTAATAAAAAATTAAAGAAAATTTAAAAAACATTTTTAAAAATGTTTATTAACTGACTGATTGAGTCCAATTTCTCTGTCAGGCAGGGGCAGGCAGGCATGGGCTCTGCATTGGGAGAAACTCCAAAATCATTGAGATCATAATTACCTTTAATAACTGGAGTTGAATTGAGCATGAGAAGGCTGATTTCCTGATTTAAAAAATAAAAATAAAAAAGGCTCTGCTTAAGTGAAGCTCTGCTACCAGGGTTGAGGGTACATTATGACAAATTTCAGAAATTTTGTACAGCTGTTTTCAGAAATACTTCTTGGAAGCTGTAAGTTTTCAATACTTCCAAGATCTAAGGAGAGAGGTATTTACTTTTCTCCTAGCCTGTGCTCTGCTCTCTGAGAGACCACAAGCACTCTTTTCTATCCTAAAACTATGCCTGGTCCCTACTCAATTGTGACTGCATGTTCTGGTGTGCTAACTACTCCTCCTGGCCCTGCTACCATCACCAAGGAGAGAGACCCTGATCCAAGTATGGACATAGCAACAGAGTCCTGCCCTCAGTGCCAGCAAAGAGAACACTGTAATCTCTTTCTGACCAGTTGTTTGACTCCCATACCATCTATGGGCAAAGAGTTCAGGAAGCAATAGCTGCCTCTGCTAATTCAGTTGCTCCCAAGACTTGCTCCTGGTTTGCTGTGGTCTAGTCTGTGCTGGTGTGGCCTGCGCTGGATTGTGCTTCACTCTCACCCTGATGCAACAGACCTTTCCTGCTGACCTTTTAAGTTGTCTTGGGCTGTAAAATTGCTTTAGCACATCCTTTTGTGGGCTCTGCCACTTTAAAATTTATTTGGAGGCATTATTTAAAGCTGTTTAGAGGGTTTGGGGTGAGAGCTTTAGGCAAGTATCTGCCATCTTGACTCAGTCTCCTCTGCAGTTATTTTAAATGGAATTCTCTTTCTCTCTCTTCCTGCTGGACTTTATTGGTAATACATAGAAATGCTCATGGTTTATTTATTTTTTATATTTACATGTCCTACTTTCTTAAAGTTGTTAATTGTTGCAACTAGTATTTTAGTTTATTCCCTAGGAATCTCTAAGCATAACCTTATATAGTCCACAAAAAAGGATGGTTTTGTTTCCTCATTACATATTCTTATTCTTTCAATTAATTTTTCTAGTCTTATTGTTATAGATAAAATTTGCAGTTCGATATTAAATAATAGTGGTGATAGTAGAAATCCTTGTTTCACCCCTGATATTATTGGGAAAGTTTCTAATTCATCTCCATTACAGATTGTGCTTGCCCTTGGTTTAAGATGCTGTCACTTTAAAATCCATTTATTTCTATAATATCGAGTGTTTTTTTAAAATAGTAATGTGTTGTATTTTGTCAAAAGTTTTTTTCTGTGTCTATTGAGATAATTATATGATTTTTGTTGTCTTTGTTATTATGTTCAGTTTTGCTGATAGTTTTCCTAATATTGAACCAGCCCTGCATTCTTCGTATAAACCTCACCTCATCATAGTGCATGATCTTTATGATATATTGAAGTAATCTCCTTGATACTATTTTATTTAAAATTTTGCATCAATAATCATTAGGAAAATTGGTCTACAGTTTTCTTTATCTGGTTTTACTCTCCCTGATTTAGGTATCAGTGCCATATTTGTATCATAAAAGGAACTTAGTACAACTACTTTACCTATTTTTTTCAAATAGCTTAAACGGTATTGGGATTAATTGTTTTTTAACCACTTGGTAGCATGTACTTGTAAATCCATCTGTTCCTAGGGATTTTTTCTTAGGGAATACATTTTTGGCTTTTTTCAATTTTGTTTTCTAAGAAAAGGTTGCTTAAGTATTCTATTTCCTCTTCTGTCCATCTGGGCAGTTCATGTGGTTGTTTAAATAAATATTCATGCATTTCATTTAGATTGTTAGTTTTATTGCTATTATTTGGGCAAAATAGCTCCTAACAATTGCTTTAATTTCATGTGTCCTCTTGGTGCATTCACTCCATTTTTTTACCTTGTTTATTTGGTTTTCTTCTTTTTAAAATCAAATTAACCAATGGTCAATCTACTTAGTTGCTTTTCCCCCCAAAAAAAGCTTCTAGTTTTATTTATTAGTTTAATGACTTTCTTACTTTCAATTTTATTAATCTCATTTGATTTTCAGAATTTCCATTTTGGTGTTTAATTGAGGATTTTTGATTTGTCTTATTCTAGTTTTTTTAAATTGCATTCCCAATTCATTAATTTGCTCTCCCTATTCTCCACTATGGTAAGCATTTAGAGATAGAAAATTTTCCCAAAATGCTGATTTGGCTGTATTTCACAGATTTTTGTTATGTGGTCTCTTTGTCATCCTCTTTGGTGAAATCATTGATTGTTTTTGTCATTTATTATTTGACCAACTTATTCCTTAGGGTTATTATTTAGTTGTCAATTAATTTTTTACCTTTCCTTCCACAAACCTCTACTGAACATAATTTTTATTGCATTATTTCCTGAAAAGAGTGCATTTAATATTTCTGCTTTTCTGCATTTGTTTGTGAGGTTTTTATGCCCTAATATGTAGTCAGTTTTATAAAGGTGGAATATGTAACTGAGAAAAAAAGATGTACTCCTTCCTATTTCCATTCAGTTTTCTCCAAAGGTCTATCATATCTAATTTTTCTAAATTTTAATTAATCTCCTTAACTCTTTTTAAAATTTGTTTTATGATTTGATTTTTCTAACCCTGAGAAAAAGAAAGTTAAGCTTTCCCACTGGTATAGTTTTGCTAGTTTCCTCCTATAACTCCAAATGAAGTAATTTTTGTAAAGTATTTAGTACAATGCCTGGCACATAAAAAATGTTTATTGAAATATGATCCCAGTTTTCTTTTAAAGAATGTTTCAAACACCTCTTTACTAACAAATCCCTGTCTTTATTTGCTTATGGTTTCAAGTTAAGTCATCATGTATCCTGAGTTCCATTGCTCATTGGAACATATTTCATTCCCTTCTGTATTTCCTGGTGACTGCAGAATATTCTTGTGTTATTTGAATTTCCTTTGTATTTGAAGATATTTGTCCTAACTTGCAGAATTTGATTCTGAATTGAATTGTTTTTTTTTAGGGTCATGGGTCGGCATTTATTATTTAAGATCAAGAATAGTTTATGTAGGGGGTGAGGGGCCTAGGGAAGAGAGAAGAAGGGAGGAGACAGGGAGATGAGAGTCTCTTATCTGTGTCTGCTCTAGATGGGGTTTATCCTGATTTCTAAGCTTTGGTCCAGGGCACACAATGAAGCACAAGAAAAGGCGGAGTTCCAGGGGTACTGGTTTAGGAAAAAATTGGGGGTGGCCAGAATTACACATCCAACCAGAGATGGGGCCTGGGATTCTCCTTGGATCAACAGCACCACTTCCTTTGAGGAACTGAAGCACAGTGATAAGTTCCATCTTGCTTATTTCAGCTCTTATAAAACATTCTTTGCGCTAAAGAAATCTTTCATCGCCTTTCTAACTTCTTGTACTTTGCTTCTAGTTTCTTTGAATATGCACCCAACTTATAAGCTGTCTGTTCAAGAGCTGCTCCTTGCTCCTCATATAAAGTGATCTGATTCAGATAAGGCTGAAGGGGCTGCATATTTCCGGTTTAAATCCTTTAGGTTTCTCCTTACGTTTACTGCAATAGCTTTCATTTCTAGATACTTCAAGCTAGTCAGGTTGTTCATATTTTCCAGAAGTTTCTAGTCTTCCCTAGTGGCTGTCAGCTGGCTTGTCAGGTAAATGGCCATTTTGTAGAACATGTCCTGGTCCAGCCCCATGATGCCTGCCTTGGATGGCTCCATGGTCTCTTCTGCTGTCTCCACCACAGCATCGTCTAGGCTGGGGAAATGAGGAAGGAGAAGGGATGGAGGGAACAGTGGGGATGGGGGAGGAGGGAAGAAGGAGGAGGGAGGGAGGGAGGGAGGATGAAGAGTTGGAGGAGATAAGGGGAGAGGATCTTTGAATGGAATTGTTAAATTTAACCAGTATTTATCTTGGAGTTTGAAGCCTTAACTTTTATTAATTTATTTATTTTGTTGTTTGTTTGGTTTGTCTTTTGTTTGTTTTTCTCGAGGCAATCTATGTGTCCTTTTGATTGATGTTTCCTTTTTTGTACTCAGAAAAAAAAATAATAAATACTTGTTTTCTTCCTTCCAAAGCAGGAGTAAGGAGGGAGTGCATGTTAGGTATACACTTGTTCAAAAGAATAGAGATTTGAGACAGAAAGTTTTATGTGGGGAATAAGAAATAGGTCAACTTGGTTAGAATCTAGAGTGCATGAAGAATAATAATGTGTAAGAAGCCAGTATTATATTTCAGAAGGAAAAAAAAAGGTCTGTGTTTTTCTTCATCTAATGGATTATTTATTTCTTCCTTAGTTATGTCCCGTGTTCCATGCTGCTTCCTCCTCACTTCTACTTTACTCTCTGTAATTAGTAATTTCTATACATGGACCCACAAGTCCTAACCTATCATGAACATGCTTTTCCCATCATGGTCTGAAGACCATCATACTCAAATCTCCCTAGGAATATGTTTGATTGCATATCTATCCCACTCCAAGTATTAGTTTTTGGAGATGATTGTCTCTGCCCCAGAGTGTTAAGAGGGTTGGTATGTTATCCTCATCTAGAGGGATCAGTCACAGCACCAACTCAAGGGAGCTGAAGGACTATCCCAACTTGTAGGTGTTGGTCTTGCTCCCAGTACAAGGAGGGACTTGGTAGACTGCTCTAATACTGTAGTCTTTTTACTCCTTGAATTCTTTTTCCTAGATTAAATAAGACTACATGGTCTTCCATGTTAGACATAAACACACCAAATGAAAGACCTATTGTTTTAACCATTTCCTGATTTCTCAAAACTCTGAGAGCTCATAAATATAGTTGGCAGCTAGATTGTAGAGGGGTTTAAATGCCAAACAAGGAGGTTTATAGCAACAGCCCTCTATTGGAACATTCCCATCCATAGGGAGAGGCCTGCTGTGACTATCCCTTCTGATGAAATACTTGTGCTGACCCTAAAGCTAGCTCTTTGTGATAGGCTCTTTGATAAAGGACACATACAACCAGAAGCTTCTGAGAGAGAGACAAAGACGGAAAAATAGAGATGGAGAGATAGACAGAGATAGAGATGTAGTTAAAGAGACAGGAAGAAAGAGAAAGAGATAGAGACAGAAAAAGAGAAAGGCAGGATTAAGTCTTTACTTTTGATCACCCTTAGAATGAGAAAGACATGGGTTCAATTCCCACCTCTGATATATACTACCAGTGTGACCATGAGCAAATTGCTTAACCTCAGTGCTCCCAAATGACTCTTCCAAGTTAGAGGTTGCAAATTTTTTGCTGGTCTGCATCATTTAAGGGATGGGAAGAAAGAGACTGGGTAGTTCCCCACATTCATAAAAGTCATAGATTGTCTACCCCTCTCCCAAGCGTGATGACTTAATACTTGCCTCACAGATTCTATAGGGAGATTCTTAGTAAACCTTAAACACTATAAAGTGTTATAATCCTCTCCAGAATCTGGGAGCTATAAAAAGACTGTGCAAGTTGTCCTATCTGATGAACACCCTCTCCATTCCTTGTGATATCTTAGAGGAGGAAGTCCCACTCTCCTTTTGTAGGACAACCTCATGCCTGAATATTTTGCATCACATATTACAAAGGAAAAAAAAAGAAGAGCAAAAAATGTCATTTTTATTGAGTAATTTATGGTAGAAAGGTAACATCTTCTTTTGACACTTTACTCCCTTGGGCCTTTCCCTCCTGCACCATTAAAAGAAAAATGTAATTTGGAAAGAAATTAGGGAAATGTGCATCAGGTATTATAGAAATAGAAAAGATCAACATTTCAATAAGTCATTAAATGGAGAAATGATGGGAAATCTGAATTACTGAGCATTTTAAAAGGTTAATGTGACATAGTTAGCTTGGTACTGAGGGAAAAAGAACCAAGAAAATCTAGGAATATAGTTTTAGAAGAGACCTCAGAAGTCCACTAGTCTAACTCCTCACTTTATAGATGAAAAATCTAAGGCAGAACAGTGTGAATGAGCATAGGTGACATTAAATTACTAACCTACAAAGGGTATTGAATTTTTTTTTTACCTTTTTAGGTAACTGAGTCCTTTAACTTTAGGATCCTAAGATTATAAATGTAGAGCTGGAAAGAATCTTAGGTCAAGATGTTTTTGCATCTGGAACTCTCCAACTATTCAAATTATTAGCTTTGGACCCCTAGTTGTTCAATCCCAGAAAAATTTCAGAAGGATTCCCGGGATTCTTCAGGTCTCTTCTCTCTACTCCCTCCTTCATCCCTACTTTGCTTCTTTGCCAGTCCAGACTTTCCTGCCCCAGCCAGTCAATAAGTATTTGTTAAGTGCCTACTATATGCTAGGTACTGCAGATACCAAGCAGGCCATCTCCAGTCATCTTTATCTATATCTTGCCACTGGACCTAGATGGCTCTTGAGGAGAAAATGAGTCTGGCAACTTTACACAGCCCTCCATCCCTCACTTAAATCCAATTGTCAGATTTTATATACACGTATGTAAATATATACACATATATGTGCATGTGCAATATGTGCATGTATGTGTGCATATATATGCACACATATACACATGCAGCATGCATATATGTGCATTTATACATATATACACATATCCATATATACATGTGTATGTATATGAGCCAGAGAGCCTGATACGTACTGTATTAAGTGCTAGGGACAAAAAAGAAGCAAAAGACATTCCCTGCCCTTAAGGAACTTACAATTTAATGAGAGAGACAACAGATATATAGAAAGCAAGCTACATACGGGATAAATAAGAGATAATTAACAGAAGGAAAGCACTGGAATTAAAAGGGTTTGGGAAGGCTTCCTACAGAAGGTAAAATTTTAGTTGAGACTTTAAAAAAGCTATGAAGGTTAGTAGTTAGAGTAGAAGAGAGAGAAAAAAAATCACCTTAGAGTTCATCTGGTCCAAACCTCTCATTTTGTGGATGAGAGAGCTGAGGCCCAGAGAGGTAATATGACTTACCTTAGATAATTATTCACAGAAAGTGGCCAGGACAGGATTTGAATCCAGGTTCTTTTCATTATGTCTTTATGTTATATATTCATTCTAACTGCATTATACTAAAATCTTCCATTAATGGAAAGCTTCAGTTAATCCTAAATGACCATAATTCATAATTAATCAAATAAGCTAATAGCCATAAGTAAATAACAATGATTACGTTCTACCTCTGAAGAGATTTCTGAACATCTGTGCTTTACAATTCACTTTCTAGGACAGATTTCCAACAGAACCACATCAAGTAGTCCTCCTAAACATTTTGTTTCATTTCCCGGGCTAGCAGCAAAATGTCCTTCCTACTCATTTATGCCAGGACCTCACGGAACAACTAAATAGTGTCTGTCAGCAAGGAAATTAAATAACTAGGGCTTTAGAATAGTCATTTACACACTGTTCAAAATGACTAATTGAAGGAAGCAAAGGAAAATAAAAATTTTATTTTCTTTTTTAGACTGATCCTCAGCTAACCCACTCCCTGAGGATTCCAATTCATTGAAGTTTCATTATAACCAATTGTCCCTGTTAGCATGGATAACAGTACAAAATTTGGCTTGCCATACAAGTTAGGAGCTCTTTTGAATATCCATCTCATTGCATTCCTCAGCTTCTCATCCACTGTTATGCAAGAGATATAAGGTGATGCTATGTCTTCTCTTCAACAGATATACACCTCCTAATTCTGAGTGATTTTTTGTACCTGTGCTCCCACGTAGCTTAGGCAAAGGACATAATGTTCTGAAGGCATCCTTCTAAATCTTTTTTAAATTACCCAATTGCTATTCCTCACACTCACTATTGAGTGAGTATAAACTCATCTAGTATATTTAGCCAGTCTTAGACACTAGACTATGTTTCACATCTCATCCAGCCATACATCCAGACCATGTCACCATTTGTCCTGATGCCAACAGATCCAGTCTCCCCTTAACCTAAACCTGACACCTTCTCATTTATCCCCATCACTAATATCATCCTACTTTCCACCTCTTTTTCTGAACATACCAAATAAAGAAATATTAACATTGCTTCTGGAAAGAGTATCAGTTAATAGCCCTATATCTCAATTCACCGTATTTATGACTCCCCAAACCAAAACTCTCTCTATAGGTTGGCTCCCCAATTACAATATGAACTGCTTAAGGGCAGGGATTTTTTCATTTTTTGTTGCTCCAGCACTCAGTACAAAGCATGGCACATTGTAAGTGCTTAAGAAATGATCATTTATTCATTCTTTCTTCACTATTGAAATACAAGTCCCTGATGGGAGCCTGAGTTAACAATCCTGTCTGAGGTTTTTCAGTTCTCTTGAATTTCTGTACTTCAAGCATCTATGGCCTTTGTCAGTTGTAAACATAAGCAAGGTGGATTTTTTTCTTGGTTTTCAGTTTCCCAAGCTCATGCTAAATTGTAAATATCTGAAAGATTAATCTCCTTTGAACCTTGGTAATTCACAGCTGTAATACATCCTGCGCTGAGCCATATGGGCTTTGATGCCTTCTGGCTCTGAACTTATTAGTCAAAAGTGTATATATATTCTGAGGTAAGATATTGCCTTAGGGCTAACTCAAGGGAAGAATGTTTCATCTGAAGTTTTTCAGATTTATCTGAGGAGATTCTAGGTAGTTTTTGTTAAGGGCCCCAAATTATAAATGTGAACCTAGATGTTCACTAGTGATTACATATCTATTACTCTGGTGATTACATATCTATTATTCTGTTTAGATGATTGGAGCCATCTCTATTAGATCTTTATTCACTTCTTTACCTTTACCTTCTACTTATCCCAGTTGTTTTATTATTTTGCTATGCCCAGAGCCCAGACTGGAGTAATACCTCCCCATGTAAGGCTGAGAGAGGATGAGCTGCCCTGGAGTTGCAGTGATGTGGGCCAGAGACAGAAGCTGGTGGCAGGAGTCCCTGGAGCCTGCTATGCCTGGACATAAGCATAGCAGGACATAGGCAGGAGCAGAGAGAGCTTGGAATGGAGCAATTCCCTCACCCATAAGGTGAAACATGCAGTGGGAATAGAGAACTGCTTGCCTATGTCTGAACCCAGGCAGGAGCTGGCAGCAGTCATCCCCTGGACCTCTAGGAAGAGGAACCCCAGAGCTCAGGACTCAGCTCCTAGTTGAGATTAAGGCTTCACAGCAGGGCAGGAGCAGTGAGAATGCTTTCCTGATGTGTCCCCCTGGGATGGGTGAAGACCCAGGGAGTAGAGTTATCAATGGTGGGATTGGGGAAGTGCCATGACCCGTGGGGTCCCATCCTATTGACTTTGTGGCCCAGCCACCCCTCAGGACTTGGAAGCAGGGACTGGAGCAGTGTAAACACTTGGACTCTTTGGCTCTGTGCATGGGGATGTGTGCACCTGAGAGTGCCAGATGGGAGCCTGCAACAGCAATGTGAGGAGGACACATCCCCAAGAGGACTTTACTTGGACACTCTGTTTAATCACATGTGACCTTGGGGTGGAGTGTGATGTGTTCTCTACTACTTCTGGGGCTGTGCTGTGTTAAAGGAAGGCCCTTGCCTGGGAACTCCTGATTGCATGAACAGGCATTTGGGGGCTGTATCTGAGTGAGGAGGAGCTGATTGCTCACTTCCCAAAGATTTTGACCCCCAAAGGATGTATAAGGGGAGAGGCTACGTTATGTTATGTACTTTTGTGTCTGTTTAAGGCCGTGTGACTTCAAGTTGTTACGCTGCTGCAAATGTTATGCTTTGGTTTCTTGAATAAGGTTTAATTTGGGGTAAATAGAGTGTTTATACTGTGTGACTTGACTATGTATACGTATGTAATACATATATAATGTATGTGTATCTATGTATACATATATATACACATGCATATACATACCTATACATATATACATTCACAGCACAGCAGCAGCCCTCAAGTGTGCTATATTGATCAGTCCTCAAGTGTGCTATATTGACTGGCATTATATCAGTGCTGATCATAACTCATCTACGTCATCTTGTCCTACGTGATTCTTGTTTATGCCTCTTGGTATATTCTCCAAAGAAGACATGCCTAACAGAAGAAGCCTTTGTCTAGGACTTTCAGTACTTTACAAATAGCTGTGGAACACTTGGTTCCTACATCTATTTCCTGTAATCTTGCTGCATTAACTAGTGACCATCTCTGAGGTTTGTGATCAATCATGTCTCTTTATCTAATCTGTGATGTCAAAGCCCATATAGAGCTTTAGTCACTCAGGCACTCTATCAAGTTGATTGATGATTTATAAGTCACTCTGGTGGAAAGCTATTGAAGACATATGTTCTCTGATTAGTTCACTGCTACCCAGGCTTTGGCACTGGTTCTAGTTCCTGGAGTGGAAGTAACTCATGATCTGAATGTATCAATATTACTAATTATGTCTCAAGTCATTTCTTTTGTGCAGATAAGTTTTCCTCCCCTGTTCCCATTAATTTAGTGAGATTAGGATGTGAAGATTTCTGTCAAAGAGGCACCTTCAATGAAGGTGAGATATTGGTGCTTTACTGATTGGACTCTGGATATGGTAGTTGCTTTCTAATGATTGATTAAATTTCAGGAAGCTAAAGTTTGTTTGTTTTTTTACTGGAGGAGCCACCCATTCTGTGGTTTAAAAATGTGAGTGGTAAACCTGCTGGGTTCCCCCCTTGTTCTTTTCTTTTCACCATATTTTCTCTTTTGAACTTCCTAGCTGGAGTAGATGCAGTAAGTAGTAGGAGGAAATTTCTCTTCTCCCAACTCTACCTAAAAGCAGAAAATGGTGAGTAGAAGAAGCACAAACTTAGCTGCCTATGCTTGCTCAGGTGGACTAAGAGAGGACTTCTGCCTTTCTATGATTTTTTTTTAGCACAATCCAGTGATAAGTTTCTTGTTACTGAATACTTTTTCCATGTAAGTTAAAGAAGTCCTAAGAAATCTGTGATTCCTGAGTTCCAGAATTGATCATGAGCCTGTGGGAGAAGATTTCCTCAGCTCCATGTTCCTTGGAGAAAAGAACCACCTAGGACTAAAATTATGAATTGGGTGAGAATGGGGGGAGGAGGGAGGTCTGTACTCTGTCAAACTTATTATTGTTCTGAGTTTCTCAGATGGTACAGATGAGATGGGAATGAATATTATCTCTTCATCAGTTCCCCAATATGTCTACTTTCTTGTAAGATGAGGTAGTGTAAAGAATCTAACTGGATATTATAGAGCTTTTCACTTCTTTATTTGTTTTTGGGTTTCAGTGCATTTACTGTGTTTTCTGTGGTAGATGGAATAAAATTAATCCTGTACTCAATACCCATGTTGTATATTGAGTTCCTGTGTAAAAGTTTAGAGCTCTGTTATCTAAATTTGTGGAAATCTAGACAAGAATCATATCTGAGTTTTCTTCAGAGGTATTTCCTAAGAACAAAATGCATAGTTGGTAAATTATAGTTATTCGTAGGAGTAGTAAAAATAGTAATACTTCTATGGCACTTTAGTATGTGCAAAAGTATACTTTAGAGATAATGGCTTTCTTTGCATTCTGAATTCCAAATTTTGGTCCAAGTTAGTGTGAGTCTAAAGTAGTGAATGAGGTGGCACTGGGTGGCACATCGTTGTTGTTGATGTCCTATAGCCATCTACGTTCCAATTGCCTTATGAGTCATCTACAATTTTGAGTCTTCCCTTATCTTGGTTTCCCATGATTTAAATTCATATAACATCACTGGGAGAATGTATTGAAAGATGAGCTTTTGTGAATGGGAGAGATTTGGGGGCATTGAGGACAATGCCTAGTTTTAAAAATGTAATCATTATTATTCTTCTCATCCTTCTATTCAATCATCAGTCCAGCTCATGAGCCATCTGGAAGAGCTGTCTAGGTCTCTACACTAATAGACAAGCTCCATGGGCTATTCATCTAATTGCATGATATAATCTGGGTAGTAAGCTTTATTTATGCCCAAACTCCATGAGAAGACCATCTACAAATCATATGTGTGCTTCTTTCCTTTCACTCTCATCTTAACTCTCTGCTGATTGGCTTCCAACCTCAGTATTCAACCAAAGCTGCTCTCTCCAAAGGTACTGATGATCTCATAATTTCCGAATCTAATTTTCTTTTGCTAATTCTCATCATTTTTTACTTCTCTGTAGTCTTTAACTCTGATGATTACCCTCTTTTCCAGATTCTTTCTTCTTTCTATGTTTTCACGATGCTACTCTTTCCTGATTCTTCCCATGCTTATGTGACCACTCCTCAGACTTCTTTTCTAGAACTTTATCCATATCGCTCTCACTAAGCCCCAGTATTCCCGTGTGCTCTATCTTGAATCCCTTTTTCTTTTCCCTCTATAAAACTTCACTTGCTGATCTCATCAACTTCCATAGATTCAATGATTATCTCTATGGTGATGATTTTCAGAACTGTTCTTCCAGCCCTAATCTCTCTCTTTACCTCTCCACTTGCTTGTTAGACATTTCAAACTGAATGTCCTGTAGACATCTTAAACTCAACATGCCCAAAACTTAACTCGTCTTTTCCTCCAACCCCTTCCCTTGTTCTAAATTCTCTATTACTCTCAAAATCATAACCATTCTCTTCAGGCTTGCAACTCCTCACTCTCTATCATGCCCCTGCCCAGCCCCCCTCTCCCCCCGCCACATTCAATGTATTGCCAAGTCCTTTCAATTCTATAAAATACCTCCCCTATATGCCCCCTTCTCGCCTCTGGTAACACCATCACCCTAATATGATATCTCATCACCTGATGCCTGGTCTATTGCTATATGCTTCCAGCTGCTTGCTAGTTGGTTGTCGTTCATTTTTCAGTTTTCTCCCCTTTCTTTCCTATCTTCCACTGAACTATCAAGTTCATCTTCCTAAAGTTCAGGTGGGACCATGGAACCCCATTTTTCAATAAAGTCTAGTGGCTCCCTATTACATCCAGGATCAAATATAAAATCCTCTACTTAATATTCAGAACCCTTCATAATCCAGCCTCCTCCCACCTTTCTAGTCTTCTTACACTGTAATTCCCTATACACACACATACACACACACACACACACACACACACACATACACACACACATACAACACATACTTTGAGATCCTGTAATACTCTTCTGCTTGCTGCCTCTTACAAAAGTTATACCACCTCCTGACTGTGCATTTTCACTATCCCCAATACTTGGCTCCCTTTCCCTCATATCTATCTCCTGACTTCACTGGTTTCCTTCAAAGAATAACTTTCCTTATTAAAGAAGTATTTCTAGAGCTTTCTTAATACTAGTGTCATCTCTCTCTTGGCTATCTTCAATTTATCTTGCAACATAGTTTGCTTGTACATAGCTGTTTGCAAGCTGTCCCATCCATTAGACAATGAGCTCCTTGAGATCAGGACTATATTTTTGTGTTTCTGTGTATTCAAAGCATTTAAAACAGTGTTTGCACTTACTGGTGCTTAATAAATGATTCTTATTATTTATGCACTTACTTTCCATTTCGTGGATTACTAAGCTAATTTGTCTTGGGTGGCAGTAGATTTTATTGTCAAATCCTGCAGTGTTTGGGAAGTCAGTATAAGCACTTAAATGTCACCTGCAAACAAGACCATCTGGAAGACCTCATCATTCACAGGGAATCATTTTTCAATTTGGACCCAGCATATATCACCTTCTAAAACACTAGCAAACACTTTTGGTTAGCATATGTCTCCCTGTCTTATGCCTTGCCTTACATCGATACTCAGAGAATCAATGAAAAGAATATTATCTTTGTAGTTTCATATATGAATTTCATAACATCTGAAGTAAGGCACCTTGTTGAAAAATCTTAAGATTAAATTTTATTTTCTTACTAAATTCACAGGCATGAAAATGTCTTTAATAAATGTCTTCCCAATCAAAGACTATTTAGAGAGCTCTGAAAAGTAATTGCTTGTTTTAACAAATTATAATTATTTTGAGTTAATAAAGCTTTGAACTTTATTCACCAATGATAGTGGAACTCATTAACAGAAATTCTCTTCATGAGAATTTGAATAGGTACAAGTCTAGAAATACCATAGTAACTGAAGAATCTTCTTTGTGAGTGACCCAAAAGGTAACGCAGAGGCACATGGAGGGCATAGACAGTCTGTAATATATTTTCTGATGTCTCATGGAATCATTCTTTTTTTAATCTATTTTAATTTTTAATGAATCCATTACTTAAAGTTTATTTTATATTCTAATATACTCTTCCCAATTCATTCATCTTGATCTTTCATTTTATTTATTTCTTGCTCTATTTCATCTAAGTATTCATGTAATCCTTCTGGAAAATCCATTTTTCCCCTTTGCGTCTGCTTGTATACATGGTGTCACTCTCTCCTATATTAGATTTGGGGACATATTTAGATCTAAAATAATTCTTTCCAGTGGTTGTTATATTCTTCAGTAAAGTCTTCTTTTTAGCTTAATTACAAAATTGGGATTTTGTACCAGGGCTAGACTCTGCCCTTTCCTATGCTTTTGGGTGGGATAGTTGACCCAGTGTGTTCTCAAGTATGATCCTTTGCTAATCTCTATCACTCCTAGATTTCTGAGATTCAGAGCACTGTGTCTTCAGAGCACTTTACATTTCAGGACAGAGTGCTAGGGACCACAAAGGCTTAGGTTTCCAGGTCTGAGCACAGCTATGTCTACTGATCACAGCTGCTTTTGATAACTTTCAGCTTTCTCACTAACAATGTTTTAGGTCTTTTTAGCACTTTCATTGCTTCTGGACACAGAGCCTTGCACAGTACAATATAGTTTGCCATTGGGTCTTTTAATCATTATTCATTTAGGTATGATTTTCAGGTGTTGACTGGAATGAGGAGCTGATTTACTTTCCTCTGTTTAAGCAGATATCATGTTTAGATGTCACAATAACATATTTCCAACCATGACCCAGGGTTAAGAAGAGAATTGAGGGATATTGAGAAGGAAATGTATAATTAGAAAGGATGGTGGACCAGTATTGTGACAAGAGTGAGAGATAAGTGGTAGAAAGGCAGAGTGCTAAAATGGTACTCACAAAAAAAGCGAAAAGTGCTGGAGAAAAGTTTCAAGCATACTGAATTCTCTCTGTAGGATCTATCAAAAAGGACAGGCAAAGAAATGCTCAAAATGTGACAGAATGGATGAGCTGGAATCTGCACCCATGAAAAGAATAGTTTTATCGGTGGGATCACAGAGACCTTGAAGTATCAGAGTATAAGTAACAAAGCTTTAAATGTGATCTGAGAGGTTTTATATAATGGAATGCAAAGTGTTATAAAAATGGAAGTTTGTAAAGAGAGGAGCCTGGGGAACAGAGAACATTTAGATAGTGCAATGGATAGAGCACTGGCTCTGGAGTCAGGAGGACATGAGTTCAAATCCAGCCTCAGACACTGGACACTCAACTAGCTGTGTGACCCTGGGCAAGTCACCTAACCCCAATTGCCTCACCAAAAAAAAAAAAAAAGGAGCCAGGGTTACAAAGGTCATAAGGTTTTATAAAACTTGGCTTCAGATCAAACTGAACATGGGGAAAAGATGGTTATTAACATTAGTCATTCTGCTTTTAAATGTTCTACTCAGTAGAAGACGAATTCTGATCTAGGCGTTATTTCAGTTGATACCTATATTCTAGAAACTCTCACATATCCCTATCTTACATTGGCCTTTTCACCTGAATGCTGAATCAATTTCTCCTATTTAAAATGGAGCATCTCAACTCCAACAGTGTAATGATATATAAACTTAAATGTGTGCAAAGCCTACTTTATTATTTTGTTTTCTGCCATGGGTTACAGAGGATAATTTTTAGAAGATAGAATAGTGGTTATGTCCAGATTAATTCAAATAATATATACATACTGAAATGGTTGCATTATTGGAATTTTCACTGCATTTTTTTGAGGGGGGGCTGAAACAAATGAACACATTTCACACAACTATGTCTTTGAACAGTGTGAATCCAAATACATGAAACTATTTGGGGTATTCATTATTCAGACTAATTGAAACCCAGGTATTACACATGCTTTCTAACTGAAAAGTTGTATGATGAGTCTACTATCATGCCAGTGAACTGAAAATATAGCCTGTGTACAAATATTTATATTTGATAAATATTTATTGAAGGAGATATATAAATACATACGATATACACATTTCTATCTGTCAGTTGATCTCCCTATCATCTATCTATAAAAACTCAAAAAAAAAAAATCAGCAAAAGTAAAGCACCTAGCAGAGTCCTATCTGCACTGGTTTTGCTGGACAAGAAATGGATCCCCTTCTATGCCAAGCAGACATACAAGGCAGGACTAGGAGAAGCAGGAGAAGGACATTTCATTCAGGTACTATATCTGGTACATATTTATTGATGTCATATCAGCTTTCCTACTTGAAAGGGTTCTAAGCAGTTCCTGGTTAAGATAGAGGAGGCTAAATCTGGAATTAGAATTCCTGACACTCATTTTATTCAAGATCTTATTCCAAGATCTGTGAAATTCCCTTATCCATTATTTCCAGAGCAAAGGAATCCACCCTTCCACACAGATTGTAGGGTATATAGAGGGTTTATAACACCTTTGGTGTGAGGGTTTGCTGAACCCTTTTCAATACTGAATCTACTTTTGGTGCCTACCTGGCACTCAACTCTTACTTGAGCTCCAAGAAACTGTAACTTTCACAGTGACTGCAGTTTGGTAAGTCATCTTGGCAGATGGGTTAAACCAGGTTGAGGGCAACTGACAGGCCTCAAAACCATTGGTGAGTAAGGAAGATGTCTACTCCAAGCACGTGCAGACTTTCCCCAGGGAAATGGGCAGATGAGAACAATTTGTTCCAACAGTCACGAAGGCAGCTGAAACAGGCACTATGGAGCACACAGAACTTGGTCATTCATCAAAGATGCCAAAGTAATTTTGACTTTTGGCTGCCATTGGACTTTGATAACTCTGGAAGGGAGAGTGAGGCTGATGACTTGATGCAACTCTTCCTAGCTTAAATCCAATTCACACATGAGTCAAGACATCACTCTTTGATGTCATTGGTCCTCTGAAAATGAAGAGAAAATAACATCACACAGATTATTATGATCTATGCACTTATAGTTCCTTAGAATTTTGGAAAGAATTATTCATGGCTCAGATTTACAGGGGTAGCAAATAGCAAAAAAAAAAATCTCTAAAAATGTCATTAAATCTGTCCATGAACAAATCTAACAAAAAAGACTTAAAAGTTCAGAGAAAAGATAGATCAGATCCCATGGACTAAAATTCTGTAGAGGAAGTCATCCCAGGAGACACTATGAAGAATGAAATTCTGAGGGCACAAAATAAAATAATTCCGATATGATGAAAAGGATGAGTTGTTTAAAAAGATCAGGGAATTCGCCAAGTAATTTAGATTTTTATAAGCTATACATATATTACATATATGTATATGTACATTTTACATACATATAGTTATATATAAGTGTATATATATACTTTATAATATTATATATATATATTTTATAAGCTGGAGCAGGGTCAGGTAATGAGAAAACATGGCACATTCTTGTAAGAATAATGTCAGGGTACTAAAGTTTAGAATGATTTTTGTCTGAACAGGAAGAGAACAGATAACAAAATGCTGTCTATTTTTTAGAACAAAAGAAAAGCATCAAAGAAGGACTAGAAATGCTACTTAGAAAGGATAGGACAGTGATGATGAATACTGGGAAGGTGACGTTCCTCAAAGAATACTTACCTTCGTGTCAAAGGACCAAGGTTCAAAACATACATCCCAGCTGTGTGACTTGGAGTGAATCACCTGTTCCTCCATCTGTAAAGTGGTCTAGGAGGTTCCTTCTAGTTCGATATTTATAATCTGAGGAATTCTTTTTTTAAATTTTCTCTCAAGGATGATGAGTCATCCTAGAATAGAAAGGAATAATAATAATTAATATTTATATGGTGTTTATTATATGACAGTCACAGTTCTAATTATTATTATCTCATTTGATGCTCACAACAACTCTGTGAGGTAGGCACTATTATTGTCCCCATTTTGCAGTTGAGAAAATTGAGGCAAACAGAGGTTAAGTGACTTGCACAGGGTCAAACAGCTAATGTAGTTTGAAACTAACTTTGAATGCAGGTCTTCCAAATTCCAGGCCTGGCATGATATCCACCATTCTAATTAGGTGCCTTCAAAGAATCTGCACTCTGTAGCTAGTGGGTTTTTCTTCAGTTTCAATTCCTGACAAAATTCAATTAGCCTTTTTTTAAGGAATAGTTGGTGACATCTAGAAAGCAAAGTAATCACAAAGAACCAGGTTGGCAATATCAAGAACGGATCATGTTATAACTAGCTCAACCTCAACAGCTTATTTTTGAAAGCCTCCTAGGAGTCTGAGTGGATTTCAGGTTCAACGTGAGCAACAAACAATTTGATACGGCAGCTAATGAAGCTAACGTGATCCTAAGAGAAGTATAGTGTTCAGGATGAAGTGAACATTTCCCCAGGACTCTAACCTAGCTAGACTACATGTGGAGTATGATGCAGAGTATTCTTGATACCACATTTGAAGGAGGTGGAGAGATACTTAACCTAAGAAGAATATGATGGCTGTCTTTAATATTTGACAGACTGATACGTGGAAGAGAAAGCAAACTCATTTTACTTGACCACAAAGGACTGAATTAGAAACAATATGAGGCAGTTCCAGAACTTTTGTTTCAGTACTCTTTTTAGTGCTACACACAGCCCTAACTGTGCTAGGAACAAAGAATAAATTTATTTCCTACGTCAACATTCACTACATGCCCCTTTTTGGTCTGTAGACCAGGTGTTTCAAAGATCTACCCACTCTCATACCTATTCAAGCTCATACTAATGATAGTTAACCAGTATTGTGGCAGTAAATACTTAACAACCAACTCTGTGGGGGAAAAGGTACACACAACACATTTTAAGGTTTAAACTTCATTATTAACATTTTCTCCATTACTTTCTCAAATCCACAATCAATTAAACAATATATCAAACCCTAATTAGCAGCATTTGCTGACTTCCAAAGTGTACTGTACATGATCACACTGAATTTTTTTTAACCTATTAGAAATTTTTACTCCAGAAGTAGATTTTTATTGTTTGATTTTGACTGCATATTTTAGATGCACCTTTTTCTGGTTTTCAGGATATAGATGATCTTTGTCATTTTTTGTGTCTTTATTTTCTAACATCATAAATTTGGCTCTGAGCATTTCTGGGGTCAACATATTAGATGGTTGATCACCAGGCTCCTCCTCAATTATTTCCATCCTGTTTTCTTTTTGTAATTCACTGAGAATTTTTGGCACACCATTTGGAAGCACATCCATATTGTACAGTCCGTGGCAACAAGTTGTGGAAATGTCAGGCAAACTAAAAGAACCACTGAGCTGAATTTTTCCAGTTCATTACTCCAGGAATATCATCCTTTCAATTTAGAAATTTCTTTTGTGTGATAGGAGCACTATATTCTTTATAACATTATTTGTTGAATACATATGTTGGATATGTGCACAGGTGATAATCAGTTGTTACTTCTGAATTGGTCATCTGGTGATTCATAGTAAATAGTCCTGGGTTTGGATTAAAAACACAGAGTCGATAATGGAATGGAGGTTTGGGCAAAATCTGTAAGCCCGTTTAAGTTGACTCCAGAACAATATGATAAAATTCATTTTTGCCTATATTTCCTGGATTTTATATTTCTACCCACTCATGTCCAAGTTCTGCCACTATATCTTCTAATTCTTGCAACAGGATCTTGGTCACTCTGAACTCTATGTCTATGGCAACAGAACACTCCCTCTAGCAGGTCCTCCTCAGGTAGAAAAGTTACCAATGCAGTCCCAGTATCTGGTTTTCAGAGACTAGCCTAAGCAATTTTGGTGAAGCTCAAGAGGAATAGTCCCCAGAGAATGACTTTTAGGATGCAACAGAAATTCACAAAAGCCATTGTACTGCTCCATCCCTGACCCTTGACCCAGATCCAAAAAAGGACTCAACATGACAGTGAAACAAAATGCACATTGTATCCTTATTGTATGGATAACAATGTCTTCTAAATTACTTTGTATATTATGAATAAACAATGCAATTAGATCAAATTTGCATGAGACTTTGTTCCTTGAAATCTAAGACCCAACTAGCATAGTCCAATGTAAACCAACCAGAGTTACAGTATTACAAGGATGGAAGAGACTTTTGGCATCCAGCTCAACCCATGTGGCCAAAAAGTAAGATCCACAACAACGCTCCCTCCTTCCCCTTCCAAAATCAGCTGCCCGCACAGATGTGACCAAAATAAGATAAAGTAAACTGGGGTGTTGTCTCAGGTGATCAGGACAAGGTAATCTCCATCGTTTCAAACAAATGTATCATTGCCCCCATTCTATCCCTAAACAGCATTTCCTGTCAAAGACATTTGTTAAATTGCCTTCAGAAGGGTTTGCTTTAGGGGATAGCCAGAGGAGGGACAGGAAAAGGGGGGAAAATCCTTATTTTCCCAGCTATCAAGATGCTGCCATGTCACTCTCCTAATTCACTTCATCCCTATTCATTTGATAGCCTATACATAGTCTTACCTCTAGCCTGGAGCATGTAAGGCAGGGAGTTTCAGTCAAGAAAGGCCCTCAGAAAGACTTGCAGGGTTTGAAACCTTATCCTGAAAAAGTAAAAAGGAAAAATGCAGGTTATTTTATTAATTTTTTAAAGTCTAAGTGGCACCTGTCAAGCACTGTAACAAGATCAAATGTATAAAAATGAGGAAAACTTGTTTCCTTGCCTTCAGCAGGCATTTCCTTTGAATAATAATTTGATACCTGTGAGAGCTTTGATGAGCAGATTCACTGAACCCAATAGCACAGTTAGCTGTCACTTGGTAGTGATAATATAATTATGAGTTCAATTCACCAAGAGGTGGAACAGAGTCATTCATATGCCATATACCCAGTCTCTTTTCTTTGCATTGGCTCCTTCTGATGTGACAGGGTTTTTCTATTTCATTGATTGACAAGTTGTGTTTAGAGAGAGTCAAAGAAGAGGCACAGTTGTAAGAATAAATGATTAAACCCCTTTAAACACACATGTATGCATGCACACACACACACACACACACACACACACGCACAATCAAGATTTCAGAATAGGAGCCTCTTTCTATAACTTGACTCTCTTCTGAAGATCCAAGCATATCCAGAGATTATATGGATGAAAAGAGGTTGTTGCCATTTTCTCCACTGGGTGAATCACTGGTATGTTCTCTTGAGTGAACATAATAATATTAATGATAATGATGACAAAAATTAATTGTTCAAAACACTATATTCTAGGTCTTTCTCTGGCATTCAGTATCCACTGTGTCAATTTGTTGGTTCTAGTGAGAAACATTATTGAGTCCTCTGCCTTAAAAACATATATATCCATTCATTTTACCAGTGTTTCATTGTGGTTTGGAAATGTCTGAGACTGATGAATGCTTCATCAGTAATGATGAATACTTCGTAAGTAAAACACAAGCCAAAGCAGATCTGGTCATCTGGCAAGCGTGGTTATTGGGACGGAGTCCACAGACCCCACCTGATGATGCATGCCTTCATGTTGGGTCACCATAGACAAGGACTGTCAACATTTCTTTGGGAATATATGTTGCATCAGATAAATAGTCAACCCTTTTGCACTCCCTGCATTTCATCTCCTGTTCTAGGACTGAGCCCTGCCTTGCATCTTGGTGTTTTCACCTACTTTTCCTGTTTGTCTTAGTCATATAGATTGATATATTGCTGACACTGGGACCATCTTGGATTGACTTTTTAGACCTGGTTTTTCACCTTGCAATAACATGTCCTATCTTTTTCTCAAATGGACATTCATCTAATCACTTTCAGATATCAGTTCTGTCATTGGCTGAAAATGAGACTTGGAATTTCATCCTTGACAAATTGTGTGTTGATCAATTCGATTACAAAGCTGTCTGTCAATCCACTTTAGATTTGATACAAGAAAAACTTCTTGAAAATTAGAGTTGTGCTAAAGTGTAATTGCATGCCTCCAGAAGTGGTTGGTTCTCCCTCATTGGAGGTATTCAAGCAGGGGTTGTAGTAGGGGTTCCTTTAGTATATGAGTTAGATTCTATGGCTGTTGATGTATGTTCTCGATCTCACATTCTAAGATCCAAGTGTCTGCCTAACTAATGTCAGATAGGTCCAGACAACAGATGAGTTTTGTTTATTTGTTTCCAATTTAGCTTAGTTTAGTTTAGTTTTGCTGCAACTTATAAAGAATATCTACTAAAAATGTAGTACATCAAGAAAAAGGACCCTCACACTAACAAAGTCAGTGATCCCTGAAGTACTGTAGGAAGAAAGAAAAGTTCTGATCTCCATCTCAGTTCCTATTGAAAAGAAGCATCTGATTCTGACACTATTTCTGGCTTTAATCAAAAGTAGAAGCAGCTGAAATTTCATGAGAAAGATATTCTCAGGAGAGTGCTCTCTTTAACTCACAGGTGCTATAGTTAGGAAAAGCTTCAGAAAAATTCCAGTACAGATTTCTAATCACAATGAGACAGCATTCTTTCATCTAGGCTACAAGATTATAGATTGAAGACCATTCTTAGGGGTTGAATTTGTTTCTTGCCTTGTACTGACAGCTGTTCAATGTAAAATGGTTTATTGTAAAAACATTTCTGTTCTCTCAGAAAATTCTTGTTTTCTATCTTTCTTTTCCCTCTTTGCAACTGGGAGGGATTTTAGAGGATATGTAGCAAGTTTTAGATCTCTAAAGTGTCCGTTGAGCCCTCAACCATGGTGTAGTATCACAGAATTTGAGAGATGGAAGGAATCTTGGCACTTGTTTCATATTTTAAGGGTAGAGGACTACTTAAGTATTTGGGAAAGGTAGGATTCACTCCAGTGAGAAAGATTGACTCTGTATTTATCCAAAGTACATTTCCTTGGATAAGAAATCTCAGCTCTAGATAAGAGTTAAATATCTGAAACAATGTCTATGTCCAAAGAGTAGGTGGTGCTTGCCAGAGTCGTCTTGACCATTTATGGATTCAGGTACAAGTCTTTTGTGTTTTCTATTACATGAAATAAAGCCTATCTAAGCAACTTGATTTTATTTGCATGAATATTTGGATGCTATGAGCTCTTTTACCTCTCCTGTAGAAACATAGACATAAACAATAAGGCTTATTCTCATGCTTCTTGGGTAGAGTTAAAATTCAGTCAGATTCTGACATTCCTATGGAAAACCCTATCTTAGGAAATGAGTCAAAAGGAAAGACATATGAGGAGCCGAAAGATAGAACTCAGTCCACATCAACTCAAAGCTGAAGTTCTAGGTCACAGGTTATAGAATGTCAGCTCACACAATATGAAACTCATACATAAGTGTCCAAGTTGAACCTTCAAATAGCCTATTATGTCCATTACAAAAATAATCTCCATTTTTCTTTTGATATCACAGGAAGAAACTGTTCTGAATGGTCTAATATGCTATCCTTAAACACAGAGCTAATTTCTTAACTTGCATTTCTTAGAAATTTCTCTCTTCTGTTGATGCAACTCAGCTATCCAGGTTTATATTAGAAAGGGGAGAATTATTTCTTACTCCTCAAGCCCAAATATGTACCACATGACTTCTGAGAAAGAACCAGAATCAGAAACAGAAAGAAGGTGGACTAGGAGTAAAAATTAAGGTTTTTGTTGACTTTTCTAGAGTTTTTTTCCCCACAATTGCACGTATAAAAACCTGTGTGCTCAGGGGGTTGAAGGGGCTCAGTAGAAATTGATTGTAACAGTCAACAAATATCAGATTCTCCCTTCTATTTTACTCTGGGACACTCCACTATAGTCTGAAAATTTTTCCAACAACAACAATAAACTATCCTGGCAGGATATTTGAATACAATGCCATGTTTGGATACTAGGAAGTAGGGTTCCCAACTGCTAACATTCATGAATAAGGATAAAGATGACCACAATTCAGTGTGGTTCCATGAAGAGAGGTCTGGAGTAGGGGAAGACTGGCACAGAGTAAATTAAACAGAACGAGGAAGACAACATGTACAAGGACCGCACCAAAGTAAATGGAATGAAGAATAGCAACAAAAACTATTGGAATTCAATACTTTGAAATAATAACAGCCAAGCTTAACCTTAAAGAAAAGAAGGAGAATGCACCTTCCTCCCTTCTTTGCAAAGGCAGGACTATTCATTTTTAGTATTGGATAAAACGGGCAACTAGGTTTGCACAGTGGATAGAGTGCCTAGCCTGGCATCAGGAAGGCTCATCTTCCTGAGTTCAAATCTAGCCTCAGGCACTCACTAGCTACGTGACCCTGGGCAAGTTACTTAACCCTGTTTGCCTCAGTTTTCTCATCTGTGAATGAAGTGGAGAAGTAAATGGCAAACCACTCCAGTATCTTTGCCAAGAAAACCCCAATCTGACATAACTGCTTATTATGCTAGACTTGGTTGATGTTTTGATGAGTTTTATTCTGTTTTCTTAAAATAAATATTTTTAAAATTTTATTATAAGTAAGAGCTATAAATACAAAATATGGCAATGAATTATTGAGAGAGAAAGAGAGAAAGAGGGGGGTGAGGGAGGGAAGGAGACAGAGACAGAGAAAGAGGAGAGGAGAACTGGAGTAGTAGTAAAAAACCAAACACACTTGCGTTCTTATCCTGGCTCAACTATTTGCTAATCATAAGACTTTGGTCAAGACCTCTCAGTGCCTCAGTTGTCTCATTTGTAAAGTGAGAGATTTAAACTACATGATCTTGAAAGTCTCTTCCAGTTCTAACAACTTTTGATTTGATATCCACCTCTGTGTGAACTGGGAGCTACCACTAGACTATATATCAGTAGTGGCAAATCCACAGTGGCAAAGCCACTGATTTTTTGACTACTTGGAGGAGTAAGACAATTTATATTTGTAGTTTATATTTGCCTAGGCTTTAAGATTTACAAAGTGATTTTAAAAATACACTATCTTATTTCATCCTTGAAATACCATTTAAGGTAAGCAAGACAAATAAGATCATCCCCATTTTACAGATTAAGAATCAAAAACTTGTGTAAGTCATAAGCACTCTATCTTGGAGTTTCTACTTCCCTTTGCTACTATAAACCTGACCTTAAATTATATTTGATTCTGGGAGTCTATCTTGTGATAAATGAACCCTACCAATTATAGCTTTAATGTCATTTATAGTAAGAGAGGAACAGAGATCTGCCAGGATGACCTGACTCATGCATTCCAATCCCTTGATGAACATGTGCAGTTATTTTTTGTTACAGTTGGGAGTGAGGAAGGAGGATGGTGCCTTTCTCTCTGCCCTTGAGTTCTCCTCTACTTCCAGTGAAAGTCATACTTTTGCATGCTTAGAAATAAGTAGAATTTTGAATCTATCTGGAGCTTTTAGTCCAAAAAATATCTGAAGGCCAATATTGATTAGAACTTTATTTACGTGTATATACACTATTCTTTCATTTATACGTTCTATCATGTATAGCTAGGTCCTGGTTAATACAAACAACTAATTGTGAAATAGTAGTATTATTCTAAGTCATGCTACATATGGTCTATCGCAGTGGAACCAATGTCTCTATTTTATACGATTTTAATTGCAAATAGTGCAAATTTGAATACATGTGACCATGTGATGGAATTCATTGTTTCAAATCATCACATTAACTTTCACTAATTTACTCATTTAGAAGCATAGTATTCATAGCTAAAAGAGGCCTTATCTAGTCTAATCCTCTCATTTTATAGGCATGGAAATTAGACCTAGGGAGGTGAAACACAAGATCTCTATCAGATCTAAAACTATCGTCCAAGTGATCTTTTGAAGTACCTTTTTCCAAGGTCAAATGCCTCATGGGTAGAAGAAATAGAATTGAACCAAACTCTTCTAATTCCAAACCTAGTTTTCTTTCTATTTCATGACTCTTCAATATTTCTCAGTAAATAGAATCTCTGCTCCTTTTCAAATGTCATTTTCTAATTCCTTGACAGTGATCATAATGATGGTCATGGCATGGAAATTACTGTTGGCTCTCAAAGTACTTTGTAGTGGATCATAAGATTTGGCAAGTTATACAATCAACAACTTATATGTTCCAAGAATCATGTTCGTTTGAAAATACAAAGAAAAAGAAAAAGCAAGAAGCTTATATTCTACTGAGGGAGAAATGTATATAAATAGGTACATACATGATACATACAAACAAGGCCTGGGGAAGGCCTTCTAATCAAGATGGTCTTGGAGCTGAATCTCAAAAGAAGCCAAGGTAGTGCAAGTAAGGAGGGAAAACATTTCATGCACAGGAGGTACACAGAGGTAGGAGATGGGGTATGTGAATGATAGTAAATATAATCCCGGGAACAAAATGTCCACTATCTGGAGAAGCAGCCCAGCTCTAGGTACAAAGAAGCTCAGATCTAGAAGGTTATCAACCAAGAAATGATGGTTTGAGGTTTTAAAAGTGTCCATCCATGGGTCTACCAAAGAATTCAAACAAGAACCATTTCTACAGTGAGGAATGAAAGCAAATTCACATACACAGAGGAAGTAACATACACCAAGCCAAGGGGGAGGAGAAAAAAGGCCCAAAGGGCAGTGGTATAAGGATAAACTCTGTGTATCCAAGCAAAAATGTCAACCTTTGCAAACAGGAAAGGTTAATGATTGGATTTGTTTTGAAGTTTATGCCCAACGGATAGAGAAAGAGCAAAATTCTGCTGCTGATTTATGTCCATCAATGTCTAATAGAAGTCAGAGAACTAAAGATGGCAATGGGGGCTTCCTTGTCAATCTATAATTACAGAGGCCTTTGAGGTAAATTACAGAATTCTCTCAGCAGCCTCAGAAGGAGCCAATTCTAGCTTTATCTGTTTGTGTGTGTGTGTGTGTGTGCGCATGCATGTGTGTGTTTGAGAGAGACAGAAACTGAGAGAGAGAGAGAGAGAGAGAGAGAGAGAGAGAGAGAGAGAGAGAGAGAGAGCCATAAAGAGACTGACAGAGAAAGAGACAGAAAGACAGGGACAGAGGCAGAAAGAGAAACAGAGAAAGAGATTAAATGAGCTCTCAAAAATTAAGCCAAAGCTGAAGGAGGGGCCAATGACAAGGTCAGTTACTGAGTCTCAAACTGTAGCCCTCTTAATCATCAGAAACTCATTTCTTTAAAGTTAAAAAAGCACACTCCTCAAAACAACCTTATGAGGTAGATTGTGTGAACAGAAAGAGTTTGTTCTTTTTCACAAATGTTTAACTTGAGGTGCATAGAATTGAGAAGACTTGTCCAAAGTTACATGGTTAGTAAGGTATAGATCTGCAAGTCAAACCCAAGTCTTCAGGATGCATGTTGAGCCTTTTTTCCATTGTACCTTGGTTGGATTTGGGGAGGGGGATAAGGGAGATGTTTTCTTTTCAGGAGAAGAAAAGGCATAAATAGCAAGCTAAAATTATCTTAATTTACTTCATGGAAGAGGCAGGATATAGAAGCTGATGCCTCCAAGAGTTTCTCTTAAAGGGGACTTTTTACACTTTTACATAAAGTGACATTTTGACTTGGCACGATGGTAATTCTCTTCATTGGTCCTAACTCCTACTTGGAAACAGAGTTTTCCAACAGATAATAAAACAGGATGGCACAGATGGTCCAAGGAATTTTAATGAACTCAAAATTATTTTCAAGTTGTGCAGTAATAAGAGGTTATTGTTTACTTAGTAACCTGGCACATAGTGCACCGTGTTTATTCTACAATTAGTCTGTATGGAGAAGTCACAACGTCTTGATTGTTTAATTGTATCCTTAATGGGAAAAGATTCACATTTCCAGGAAAGACAATTTGGATCTTCTTAGCCATTTCCAAGAGGTAGAGACAAATCTCACCTCAGACACTTGACACTCACTAGCTGTGTGACCTTGGGCAAGTCACTTAACCCCAATTGCCTCATTCTGGGTCATCTCCAGTCATCCTGATGAATATCTGGTCTCTGGATTCAGATGACTGGAGGAGAAGTGAGGCTGGTGACCCACACAGCCCTCCCTCACTCAAAACAAAGTCAAGTGCAAGTCATGTCATTATTTCTCTGATGGCATGGTCTTCTTCAGCAGCGAAGGACAGACACACACACACAAGAGGCAGACTATCTAGGCAATAGAAGTAAAGCACATCTGGACATTGAATTATCCCCCAAATCACATTCTTTCTCTGATTTATTTTGGTTGTGTCTCCGTAAGATCACTGGAAATGGATACAAAACTGGTTTAGAACCAGAACACCTGAATTCAACTATGGATTCTGTCATTGACTTCCTTGTGTCCCAGGGTGACATGGAATTCTCTTTTTATCAATACTGTCTTTTCTTGTGTCCTTTTTTGCCTCAGTTTCTTCACCCATAAAATGAGGAGGTTGAACTTGAGGTTTGTTGTTGTTGTTGGTCCTTTATTTTTGAGAAGGACCTTTATGGGTGATATCTTGACTTGGATTTGTGAGGCAATTATCCAAAGTTGTCAGCTATCTAAGAGCACTTCCAGGATCAAAATTCTTTGATCATATGATTTGCCATTGAATTGATCAGGCCCTAACGGCAAAGCATAAGTTTATTTGTTTAACTAAATTTATCATATTGGTTGTCTATCTAGTTGTGTAGAGCTAGTCTTTCTGAAGGAAGACCTGAACCCCAGTGCCATAAACCTACTTTAATAGAATTTCAAATGCAATAAAACCACAGAATCTCCAAGGTGAAATGGAAGGCACCTCAGAGTGCTCATGCCTGGACTGTAATCCCTTCTTTGACTTCCTTAATAAGAGATCATAATTTCAGACAGTGTTTGGACATCAACTTTATGGCACAGAAGATTTTTATTTTTTAACGCAATTGGGGTTAAGTAACTTGCCTAGTGAGAACAGCTACTAAGTATCTAAGGCTGGACTTGAATTCAGATCTTCCTGACTCCAGAGCTGGTGCTTTATCCACTGCACCACCAGCTGCCTAAGGCTATCAATTTTATAGAGAGTAGTAAGGCAGAATTTTTCAGCTAAAGCTCACAAGGGAATATGATCACAATGACAAAGGATACTTGCCTGTGCTGTAATGGAAAGCACTTCTGTGGTTGCATCACCTATTTTCTGACCTGATACAGCGTTTCTTATCACCAGAAACACAAGATGACTGCCAATGAACTATTTTCTCTTGTGTTATGCTTTGCTTTGGTTTGGTTTTTCTCATGATTTCTCCCATTCATTTTAATTCTTCTATGCAACATGACTAATGTGAAAATGTGTTTAATAAGAATGTGTGTGCAGAACCCATATAGGATTGCATACCATCTCAGGGAGGGAGGGAAGAGGAAGGGGGAGAAAATTTAAAACTTATGGAAGTGATTGTGGAAAACTGAAAACAAATAAATTAAATTTTTTAAAAAGAAAAGAAAGAAAAATCTAAGGTGCTATCCAAAAAAATTGCCTCCAATGGCATCATCTAGAAACCGAGCAAATTAAATGTCCCATAAACAATTCCTTCTTTCAAATATATCTTTAAGTTAAAAGCTTTATCTGTTTAAATGGCTGATAGATACATGTGTAGCTTTTGTTGTTCTTCTTTTTTGTTTTTTTTTTTTGTATTGTACCTGTGATTTCATTGAGTGGGGAAGTCCCTAGTATGTAAACTCTTTCCATTGATACATAACGCCAAATTGTCTATAACTCTTAGTCTTAGAGAACTGCATGGAGTCACTGAGGAGGTAAGCAATTTGCCATGTGAACACATAGTATTTTTAAAATACATAAATATTTATATATAGTTTTCATATTGCCTAAATTTCCCCCTGTATCCTTCCTCTTTCCCATCTCAGAGAGCCATCCTGTATTTTTTTTTATAGAAAAAGAAAATGAGAAAAAAATTAACAAAAATGTTCTACATTTTTTAAAACTGACTATATGGAATACATAGACCCTTATACACATATCTGTACAAAAGACTTGGGAAGGGAGTGGAATGTCTCGTATCTCTTGTTTGGGTCAAAGCTTCTTCTTTGCAATTTCACAATATTTACTTTTTTGTGTTCTTCCATTTACATTATTATAGTTATTGTGTATAGTTTTCTTGGTTCTGTTTGCTTTTCATCTGTTAAATCTTCCCATGTTTCTCTGTATTCATCATTTTCACTATTTATTAGTGTACAGAAATGTTCCATTAAATTCGTGTACACAATTTATTTAGCTATTTCCCATGTTAAAAAAAAAGAAAAAGAAACTAGGAAGCCTCTCTGACCAAAGAAACCAATCTCCATTAAGAAAAAAAATGTGTGACCTACAGTCCACCCAGTATGGTCTAATTCCTTGAGATACAGAATTCACAGGTATTTACAGGTCTCTTTATACATGTATGGTGCTGAGAAAATCCTCTAGAAGCTGATTCATGCAAGATTGTATTTTGCAGACCATTATGTTGCAACTTTATGACATGCTAACTTTGTACTTTCCATGATGTTTCAATTATCCCTTTGATGTCTCAATTTGTCCTTTATAAGGCTTTCTTACTTAATATAAAGATTATTATATAGGAGTCCAGAAGATTCATCTTCCCAATTTCAAATCTGGCCTCAGATACTTCCTAGCTATGTGATCCTGGGTAAATCATTAAACCCTGTTTGCCTCAGTTACCCTAAATATAAAATGAGCTGGAGAAACAGCAAACCATTCCAGTAACCCTCCAAGAAAAACCCAAATGAGGTAACTAAGTCAGACATGACAGAAAATGAGAATGAAGAAAAGTGAACTCTCTAGATGAAAGCAAGACTATTTGAGTCACTTTATTTGCACCATTCCAAATTGCTTCACCAACAATGCATTATTTTTACACTATTCCTTCAACATTTCCTACTCCTACCTCACATATTTAGTACGTCAGACGCCAAGCTTGAAACAAGCTCTCCTTGAGTATAATGTTGACCCTTTGTCCATCATCCTTCAATAATGCTTGATGCAAAAATTATACCTACATTTAAGCAATGATTATATAATTTCTTGAGAGATGACAGTCTTCCTTGTAATGTTACAACACTGAATTTCATAAATAAATGGGGTATTTGTTGAAAACATGGGCCAAGTAGAAAATTACATATTTTTTATCCCTTTTTTAAGTTATTTCTTATCCATATTTCTTATCTTTAAGGTTAAAAAACACATTCCTCAACACAATCCTGTGACCTAGATTAAGTGAACAGTAGAAGTTTACTCTTTGCAGATGAGGAATCTAAAGTTCAGAAAAGTGAGATGACATAATGATCACACAGCTAGTAAGGTACAGGGCTCCAATTCAAATACATGTCATCAGACTCCAAGTTGGGCCCTTTCCTCATCACTTTCTACTGTCTGGTTGGATTGGAGTCAGAGTAAATAAAAAATATCACTAAAAATTAAGACTAATGAATTAATGCAATGAAAGAACACTGTGATAAATGAAGAATATGAAGAATATAGACAAGACTAGCCTAGATTCAGGGAGACTTTTTTCCTATATGATTGGTAACTTGGTGATAAATATTTTAGATCACAGAAAGTAACAGACTATCTACTAAGAAATAGAGAAGTTTCAAACTGCACTGAGGGAGAATATCTCCATAGCAATAAAAATCACACAGCCTTGAAGATTTGAATTAGGTATGTGCTAAAGAAAAAATTTTCCTTTTCCATTATTAACTGTAAAACAAAATAGGTTTTTGCAAAAAGAAAGCCCCACATGTACTAAAATATTTAGAGCTATATTTTTTGTTAGTACCAAAGTAGATAAAACTCTTTGTGAAATGGTTATGCAGAAATAGTAAATACATAAAATGGTTACTATGCACATATTTTTAGACTTTTTGATGCATTGATTAGTTTTGTTGATTTTTATTCTTTTGTTGTTTTTTTTTCATTAAAAACACTATTTGATGGTGCCCTGGGAGAGAGGAGGAGGAGGTATACTGGGGGAAATATTGTTGATGTAAGGAATTTTTAAAATCAATAAAAATTAAGATGAATGAATGGAATAAAATAGTGTTGTACTATGAAAAATGATGAATATGAAGACTACAGAGAAGATATTGTGAAAGGATGCTAAGTGAAGTAAAACCAGGAAATCAATATTTATCATTACTACAATAATCTAAGTATAAGGGACAATAAACAAACCAAAAACCTGAACCTAAATACTATAAAATTAAAATGCCCAAGATTAATCCAGAATAAGAGATAAGACCCTCTCCTCCCCACTTCACAGATCTAGGGGCTTATGGATGTGGAAGACTGAATATAATGTTAGAATTTTTTGATGTGTTAGTTATTTTTGCTGGACTCCCCCCCACTTTTGTTACAAAGAATGGTTTTCTGGGAAGGGGGAGGTTTCTATTTGAAAATGAAGGTAATATTAAAACTAAATATATCAATAAAAATTTTTAGAAAGTGTTCTGTAACCTATGTAACTCTAGCTTTGATATCTTTTCCCATAAAGACTTTGAATACTTTTACTATATCTTTAAGAGGGAATATAATATTTGGAAAGTGGCAGTTTAATTGCCATCTGGAGGAGTAAAACGCCATGCCTGCAGAGAAAGAAACTGTTTGTTGATAGAGAAGAAAAAAATTAACTAAAAAAAACTTTTTTTCTGAGTTAACTGTCAGGGAAAAAGAGTATGAAGAAACATTTCCTAAGAGAACTGAATTTAACTCATGCTGGTGGAGAGAGTATCCAAAAAAGAATTCTTAGAGATTTTGACTGGTTATCTTAGAGATGAGTTACCCGGGGAGTGTGTTTCCTGAGTTTAGAGCTCAGCAGCTGCAGGCAAAAAGGGCAGATGAATTTATATATCGTTCTCAATATAATATTTGTATTGTCCATATTGTTTACCACGCCACTGACAAATTGTGTAGCTAGCAAATTGATGTTTTATTTGTTTCTGGAGTGGAAAGAGAGTCAGTAGGGAGAATCTGATAAAAAATAAACGATTTCCTCTGTTGTATTTTGTAAATTGAGGTGAAGGTGACCAATTAATGAGAGACTTTGTATACTTCCATTAACACCTGAGGAAATATCAGAACATACCCCTTGATTGCCTTAGATCCCACATTTCAATTTATAAGGAAGTGAGCCAGTAACAGTTAAGAGAAGAGTGATTGTTACAGCTGAGCTATATATAGAGGAGGGAGAGGAGTGCAATTTCTACAACCTAATACATCTGTATTTTCAGGGATACATTTTTTCTCACTTTCTTGAGTTAATAAGTCCACTGAACTTAGGATTCAAAAGACCTGGATTCAATTCTGCTCCAAAAATTTTTAGTTTCATGCCTAAAGACAAGTTACTTGACTTTTCTGATAACCTGTTTCTTCACCTATCGTACAGGAATAACAATCTATACTATTGATCTCACTGGATTGTTGTGAATATAGGTTTTTGCAAACAGCAAAGGGCTAAATGTGAAGACTTATTATATAAATGTATAAAATTATATATAAGTATATAGCTATATAATATAAGTAAAATATTACATAATAACAAATGTAAATATGTAAATTAAAGCCAATATGATATTTGTATGGTTATTCGGCAGATAGGTCAGAGGGTTCCAAATACCTTTCTGTCAGTGGGTATCCCCAGCCTCTATTCCTTTCCAACTCTGCCTTGCCTAGTTGGCTGTGAAATGAAAAGACTTGGACACCAAGATCCTGAAAGAAGGAACATTTCTCCCTAAGATTTAAGACAGGGCTAACCAGCAACTCACTGGAAAGAGTGGTGGGGTCCTAGGAAATTTCTGGATCACTAAATAAATTAGATTCTAAGTTACATTCAGCTATGCCATTACTGTTAGGCAGGCTGGAGGAATTGTTCCCTTGATTCTTAAAAGGTTCGCATTAAATTATAGTCATTCCAGGCTTCTTGCAAACAGGTACCATCATGAGATCATGGATTCAGAAAACAATTTCTGAGCAATATTACATGCAGAAACAGAAAATTGGAGACATAGTGGATGGAGCCCTGTACTAGAACTTAGGAGATCTGGGTTCAAAATTTTTTGCTCTCTACCCAGCTTACAGACTTTCTGGCTGTGTGTTTGTAGGGAAGTTACCCCTTTGGACCTTAATTTCCTCATATGTATATATATTTTCTCATACACACACACACACACACACACACACACACACACACACACACACACACACACACATATATACATACTCTGTAATTCATTGGGTTATTGTGAGGATGGCATTTTATAATCCCTAAATTTCTAAATTTGATCTCTTATTACAAATATAACCTGGGGCAAGATTGTGTTAATACTGATATTCCTACATAATTTCTTAAAAAAATATATATTGATTGTTTTTAACCTCACCATAATTTTCCCCAGTACCTTTCCCCTATCCTTTCAAGAAAGACATGAAAAATAAATATTTTAAAAATTAAAAAGAGGGAAAAAATCAGTATAAATGATTAATACATTAAAAAAGTTTGAAAATATATATGATGTACTATATTTACAGATTTTCTATTGCTGCAAAGGGGTGAGTGCGAGTTCTTTGAAATTTTGCAACATTAAGTTTTGATTTCTTTTGTTGTTGTTCTTTGAATTTGCATTGTTGAAGTGTTTATTTAGAAAACGGGTTGTGCCTTGTTAAAGACTTTCTCTGTATCTATTGAGATGATCATATGGTTGAAGATGGTTCTGTTTTGAAAATAATTAAATTATGTTGAACTTTTTCTAATGTTGAACTCTTGCATCTCTGGCATAAATCCAACCTGGTTAAAATGATTTTTTTCTTGGATAAATGGAGGTAGTCTATTTGATGGGGTTTAAAAAAATAGAATCAATATTAATTATATTGGTCTATAAATTTCCTCTGTACTTTGTCTTTCTTTGATTTAGGCATTAAGACTATGGTAGTCTCATAAAAGGAAACTTGTAAAATTAAAATTTTTAGAATAATTTGTGTGATAATTTTTTTTTAAATTTTGAAAGAATTCTTCTATGTATCCACCAGGAACAGGATTTTTTTTTTCCTTTTGATATTTCCTTAAAGCTAGTTCTATTTTTTTTCTGGGACTGAATTAAGATTACTATTTGGTCTTCAGTTATTCAGGTACTTTATATTTTGGAAAGTATTTCCCTCTTTCCTTTTATGCTCTTATTTTTGTTGATATATAACTATGCATAGTAGATTTTGATAATTTTTACAATATCATTTCACTTTGTAAATTTCTTTTTAGGTGATTTCATCTCCTTTTAAAATAAGATTGATGAAAGATTTTTTTTAATTTTATCAGTCATTTTTTAAAATACCAGCATTTGGTTTGTCACTACTCTTTTTTATCTTTGGTTAATATATGTTTGAATGAATGATTTCCCTCCTTAGGACTGCTTCAGATATATCCCAGAATTTGGTATGCTGTTTCATAATTTACATGGTCTTTCAAATAATTATTGTTTCTAAGATTTTTTCTTTGACTCATTCATTATTTAGGATTTTATTTATAAGTTTCGATTTCGGTCTGCATCTTTTGTTTGTAGTTCCTGAACTGTTTACTATTTTTATTATGTTATAATCTGAAAAGGATGTATTTCTGGCTTTTTACATTTGTTTATAATGTTTCTGTGCTTTAATACATAGACAATTTTTGTAAAAAGCTCTGTGTGGTGTTGAGAAATATGTGTGGTCTTTAGCAATCTTATTTAGAATATGACAAAAGTCTTTTAGCTCTATTTCTCCAGTAATTTTCTTCTAGTCTATATTTTCCTTTTTGTTTGCCTTTCTGTTAGACTATTCATCTTCCACTATTACTATTAATGTCTATATCTTCTTGTAGTTCAATTAACATTTCCTTTATGAATTTCAGTACAAAGGCATTTGAAGCTTATGTTTAATATTGGTATTGATTTATCTTCTGTGGTTTCTTTCAGCTTCATGTAGTTTCCTTCTTTATTTCTTTTTGTGTAGAGAGCATTTGTTTTTGCTCTGTCTGGTAGCATAAGTACAACACTTGCTTCTTTTTCTTTGATTCACTCATTGCAGAGTAAATTTTATTACACCCCTTATTTATATTCTGTGTGTGTATATGTGTGTATACATACGTATATATGTGCACATATGTAAATATATGTGTGTCATATATATGCATATACACATCTTTGTTTTTAAGTATACTTCTTATTAGTAGAGTTGAGGGTTTATCCAATGTCTTTCTTTTTCATTTTATTAGAGTGTTTAAACCATATACATTTAAAACTGAGATAATAATTTAAATATTTTTAATTTGTTTCTCACATTGTTTTCCAAATTATGATTTCCCCTCCTTCCTCTGTAAACACAGTTTCTTTAGTTATTTTATCTTAATTTATTTTAAAAGCAACCTTATGCCCATTGGCTTTCTTCGTTTCACTCTCATGCCCCATCCTTTTCCCACCCTCTTATTTGCTACCCATTTCCATAGTTTTGAAATTTTATTCAACCCATTCTTTTTCTTTATTAATGCTTATCTAATTATTTCATCCTTCCCCTCTTTTCTTATTCCCTGTCTGTTCAATAGATAAGTAAAATCCCCCTTTCTTTCCACTCCTTCCACATTATTTGCTTGTTAGGTTTTCATTTAAATCATTTAAATTTGTGCATTTTTTCTATTCAAAATATCTTTCTTTCATTTCCTTCCTATTTATCTTCCCTGTCTATTCTAAATTTTTATTCTTTGACTTATAGCTCTTACACTTGCTTAATCCCCTCTTGAAAACAACTATTTCTTAGTGTACTGAGGATCTTATCTTTTGGACTCTTGTTTAAATTTTACTTTTCTCTTAGAAATGCCAGGAGTTACAGGTTATAGAGAGGATGTTGCACATGGTAGGAATTTTTCTTTGTCTCTAATAGAGTAATTCATCGTTAATTTTTGCTTTATCCATGATAATTTTTTTCACTATTTGCCAAGAAATTTCCTACCTGAGTCCATACTTTCCCACTCTTCTAGGCATTAGTTGCCTTCACGAATTTTAACCCATTTTACTAAAAAAGGATAAATGTTTTCTCTATAAACTCTTTTCCCTTTTAGGGGCAGCTAGGTGGTACAGTGGATAGAGCACCAGTGCAGGAGTCAGAAGGACCTGAGTTCAAATCTCACCTCAGACACTTGATACTCACTAGCTGTGTGACCTTGGGCAAGTCACTTAACCCCAACTGCCTCATCCTGGGTCATCTCCAGTCATCCTGATGAATATCTGGCCACAGGATTCAGATGGCTCTGGAGGAGAAGTGAGGCTGGTAACCTGCACAGCCCTCCCTCACTCAAAACAAAGTCAAGTGCAAGTCATGCCATTATTTCTCTGATGCCATGGTCTTCTGAGACAACGAAGGACAAATACACACTCTTCCCTTTTGAGAGAATTCACCTAGGTTTTGTTGCTGTTCAGTTGTTTCTAAGTCATGTCTGACTCTTCATGATCCTATTTGGGATTTTCATGGCGAAAATACTGGAGTGGTTTGCGATTTCCTTCTTCAGCTTATTTTACAGATGAGGAAACTGAGGTAAACAGGTTTAAGTGACTTGCTCAGGGTCACACAGCTAGTGTCTGAGACCAGACTTCAACTCAGGAAGTTGTCTTCCTGATCCTATCCAAAATGCTACCTCACTGACACAAACAAGAAATGACATTTTTCTTACTTTCACTTTTGAATTGCTCGCTTTGTTTCCTCGCCTATTATCCTATAGGTTAATTTCCTCCTGAGATACTTCAAGAGTTAGTCTTCCTTCATTATTAGACGTTTTCTTGATAAAAATGCATCTATGTTCCCTTTTATTTTCTTCCCCTCTTATGCACCTTCCCATTCTGTAATTAAGTCTCACAAAAAGCAGATTCATCTGTAGGCAAGATGTTCTGAAGTTTCCATCCTGTTTTGCCACAATCACTTTTATTCGATTTCTGTTTTCAACCTTGTCTCCTTAGGAACATTTGTGGAGGAAAAGTCTTAATGGCCTCTGTGTTAATATGTTGTTCTTATTGATTGCTATGTTTGTTTGCCCTTTTTATATTTCTGTTGTGTGGGGTGTTTGAGAAGCAAATAGATTCTTCAGGTGTACTTTCTTCCTAAAAATGTTTCACATATTTCTTTTTATTTAACATTTACATTTTTCATTTATGGTCAGGTTGAGATTTACAAAATAGATCCCCTTGGGGAGCATCTTGAACTCCACTGTTCTTCAGAAAACATTGTTTCATTTTCTCTTATACTTTCTTGTGAGGACAGAACAATCTTGTTATTTTGAAGATCATTCTGGTTGCTTGCAGAATGTGTTATGTCATTGAATATGTTTAGTTTAATTACCTCATTTCCTGGGATTTGCAACATAGTGTAATGTTATTATTTTGTTTTGTTTTTGGAGCCAATCTATTAATTCTTTACATTTGTTCTTTGTTTCCTGAGTTCGGAAGTTCTGGACAGTGTCTTATTTTTTGCATTATATTGCACAGATCTTTTTATTTGTTAAGCTCTTATGGGGGATGTCTAGTGCCTAGATTATCTCCACACATCCTTTCCTTGAGATAAATTTTTGTTGTTTGTATGGAAATCATGTTTTCTTTTAGCATTATTGCTTCTTACTTCTCTTCTAGATTGTCCTTCACTCCTGCGTATTTGTTTTCCCAATAATCTATTCTTTCTTTTGTTGGTTGGTTAGATCTGATAGTGTGGATGTAAGTTTTTCTATTCTGTCAATTATTTCTGTTGTGCAGGTCATAAATTCTGCCCTCACAATTCTTATTTCTCTTTAAAACTATTCAGGAATAGTAAGTTGTAGTCCCATGCTTTCTTGGGAATCCATGCAGTCCTCTGACTTATGAGGTATTGATTCATTTTCTTTTGTCTTACTATAACTATTTATAGATATTTGAACTAATTTAGCTTATCTGGAGGTCATATTTGCTTTTGTGATTAATATTTTCCCTGTTCATTTATTCTATATGTTCACATTCTTTAACTGAGTAGTCTTCCACCTGAGATATTTGACAATTTCAGTCTTTTCCCCCTTAGTGTCCTATTTCTCACTTCCTGACTTCTTCCTATTTCATCATGTTTTCCCTAGGGGCTGTAATTCAAAGGTATCTTAGCTTCTTGTTGTTATCGAGTTATTTCAGTCATATCTGATTATCCATGACCTTATTTGGGGTTTTCTTGAAAAAGATTCTGAAGTGGCTTATCATTTGTCATTTAACGTCAAGATGCAACAAAGTATGGACCAATTCTTGTTTGTTGTTTGTGCTAAATTTGGTCTAACAATTAACATCAAGAAAACACAGGTGCTCCACTAGCCACACCACACCATCTACATGTGGAACCATCAGTGAAATCAAATGGAGAAATATGGAGTATTGTGAATAAGTTCACTTACCTTGACAGTATATTATTTTCCAGGCATGGATATGTAGATTATGAACCTGGCACAGGCATAGACAGAGCTAGTTCAGTGTTTGGGAAACTTTGAAGGAAAGTATGGGAAAGAAGAGATGTTAGACTGCCTAACAAACTTAAGAACTCATTGTCATATACCTGTGAAACCTGGACAGTTTACCAACACCATGCCAAGAAACTCAGTCATTTCCATTTGAATTGTCTTAGGAAGATTCTGAAAATCACCTGGAAACACAAGGTACTAAATACAATTTCCCCAAATGACCCTTCATGTCCTTCCTTAAGCTAGACTGCCAGATATTCAAACTGTACTGCAGAGAGTATAACTCTGATGGGCTGGCCACCTTGTTTGAATGCCAAAGGTAAGTTTTCCTAATAGATTATTTTACAGAGAACTCACAAAAGGCAAGTCTTCACATGGAGGTCAGAAGAAACAATACAAAGACATTCTCAAGGTCCCTCTGAAGAACTTTGGGATTGATTGCATGACATGGTAGAATTGGCAAAGGACTGCCCAGCATCATTGTGGTGTGCCCACAATAATGTGGTGTGCCCACATCAAAGGCACTGTGCTCTGTGAGGGAAGCAGAGTTGCAGTAGCTGAAAAAAAACATGACATGCACAAACATCTTTATCCCAAATGTTCATATGGACTATTTGTACTCAACCTGTGGTAGAACCTTCTGGAATCATATTGGTCAGATCAGCCACAGCTGATCGCACTATACCTTGACCACAACATAGTATTGTTATTTTGGTCCCCTTTGAAAATGAAAATGAAAAATCCACAACAAATCAGGATTCCTGTTGTCCTACACCTCAGAAACCACTGAAATTGCTTTATATTTTGCAAGTATATCCTATTTAGGAGAGGACTAAAAGATTATGAAGGATCAGAGAAAATGCCTTCACCTCCATCTTGTTTGTCACATACCTATATATTTTATTAAATACAGTTGAAGAACTGAGAAATGAATGACAGAGGGAAGTGGAGTAGGACACCACAGTGTGTATACACCTACCAACCCTAACTACTGCCAGGTCTGACTATAGACCTGATGCATATATGAGTGTATGTATCTATATGTATATGTATATGTATGTATGTGTATATGTATATATGCGTATGTGTATATATGTGTGTATGTATATATATGTATATATGTGTGTGCATTTGTGTATATCAAAGTTCATACATATCCAAATATGTGTAGATGTACACGTGTGTGTGTGTGTATATATACCCCTCCATATATATGTGTGTGTATACACACACACACACACACACACATACCTGCTCTTTACAGGTGATTGCCCTTGAAATTTTATTTTTCTTAAGGGAATTTCTCAGGACCCTAATTTCAGTTTGACTAGTTTCTCAGAGCTACATGGTACATAAAGAAATATATGTTATTATGGACTATATAAGTTGACAATTTCAAGACATCTACTAAAAAGAGTTCTTAAGCATTTTTGGATAACTATCTCAACTTGGGTATGATATAATCTTGGCTAGAAAAACTCAATGTCCCTATACTTATCAAAGTATTCAGATCTCAGTTCTGTTCCTTCAGTAATGTTGCTTGGCATTAATAAAATTGGAAGAAATGATCAAGCTTTCATCCCACATCAATGACAACAAATGCCTAGATGAGAAACCTTTTAATATGATAACACTAAGCACTGCTTTAATCCAAAAATGCAGCCTCCTGCCTGTACCTCATTATCCGCAATGACATCTGGAAGCTACAGGGCCTAATTTAAAAATATAGATTAGCCAGGGAGTCGATGCAATTATCAGTTGTTTTAGCACGTTGAATTCCAACCTAACTTTGCAGTTGCATAGCTTTACATAAATGTATCAGCCATTCCCCATGCCTGTCTCTATTATCTGCTTTCACCTTTCAATATGGTCTTCTTTTAGTGCCTGCCGTCCACCTGCTGATAATGGTTCTATTAACTGAACTGTAAGTTACACAGATAGCGTGTGCTAATAAACTGCAAATTTCCCCACATGACCTCAACATCAACTAGTTGCTTTTATAGCTACCCAAGTCTGTTCCTGCAATTTTGGAACATTGGGAGATTTTCAAATGCGTTACAAAAGGTAAGACAGACTAATTATTCTTATAGCAATAGGCCTTGTTTAAACTCAAAGGGATCTCTGAGGACTAAAATGAAAACACCTGGCAGGGAAAATAGGGAAAGAATGGCTATAAGAGAAGAATGATATCAGTGACGTCACCAAATACTCAAGTTCAGTGATATTTAGGCCATGGCAAGAAGAGGGATGGGTATTTTCAGTTCCTACAAAAATTGCTCTTGAATTTGCCATGCCCAGGTGGGTTTTTTTTTCTTTTTTAAACTTGAACACTAGATCTCTCTATCTTGCCTAGGCTACAAATGTATAGGCCCAATCTCTCTATTGATCATCATAGAATCTTTAACCTCATCTGTTTCTGACCTGGGCCAATTTTCCCCTCCTTAGGCAACCTGGTGGCCCTCATTCCTAGAAGATCCTCTTATTGATGACAAATAGTACAAATGACTGACAAAACCCACTGCATTTCATATTCTCAAGCTCAAAAGAGCCTTCATCTCAGTGTCCTAAGTGAGAGTATAGACATGTGTCACTATGCCTGGGTACACCCAGTTTTAGAAGTTTTCTACCTCTATTCATAGTCTACATCTAGAGTGACTGAGGACTTCATATTCTCCCCATCAGTGCAGCTCACCAAGGCTTAGGTTATATGGGGAGGACATAGATTTTCACTCAGGCCTGTCTGATTGTTTTTCCATCTCTGTTGTCTCAGGTGGGTAGATGCTAAGAGTAGGTCAGGGGAGGTATTGGGTATACAATCATGATATGAGGAAATTTTACAGAAAAAGGTGAAAGGATGGAGCTATACACAGAGGGCTGTGGCAAGTGAGCCTTCTAAGTTTCAGAAAAGTCCCCAAACCACACAATGATCTCTGACCTATTACAGTGAGGAAATATGAATTTATCAAAAAAGGATATTTCAAGCCTATAATTCTTCCTACCCTGACTTTATCTCTATGGTTTTAGAAAAATCAGACCAGGCCTACAAATCTATCTGATCACCTGAGGAAAAGAGATAAGCAGAAGAGGTAAACCAGGCTAAATTTCCAGTAGGAGGCCATATGATAAGTTATGTGGAATCTGATGGGTCAGTATGTTTTATCTTGATAAACTGTTATAAACGTATGTTCCTATATATCCCTATACTCTATAATGTATTGCCTTCATTTTTTTCTCTAATGGAAGTGTCCAAGGACCTTAATTTCAATTTGCCTAGTTTCTCAGAGCCACATGATGCAGAAATGAGGAAGTTAATGGTTTATAAATATGGAGTTTGAAAGGACTTAAGAGACTCATCTAGTTTACTCCCTAATTTTAGAGATTAGGAAAAAGACCTAGGTAGATTAAATGAATTTCCCAAGGTTACCTAAGTGGTAAGATCAGAGGTACTGATACATGTGTTTCAGAGACATTTTGAGTGGACCTTTTGGATGATCCCTGGAGCACACTACCATTTGGTGGACAACTCATATATTGCCCTCCATTGTTGGATAACTAGTCTAGTGACACACTGCTTTTTCAAAGACTTAAAGAAGGTAACAGCACATAAGCTGATTTGGGTTGCTTATGTAAGGATATTCTCCCCTCCAAGCTCATATACCACCCTCCCTAAATTGCAATCTATCCATAGGTGCCTTGGTCTTCTTTGCTCTAATATCATTGGTTTAACCTCCACTAGTAGGCTTCCCTCCAAGACGATCAAGAAGAAATATTTTAGTTAGCTGATCTTACATAACTTTTAGTAAGAGATATTTAGTAAAGGATTATTTAAAATTGGAGATGCAAAATATTCCTCCAAAACTTCAGTGACACGTAAATACTTAAGTACATGGTAAAGTAGGCTCAAGCATAGAGAGCATGTAACAAAGGGGTAACACAACTCTCTTGGTCAGTAGAAATTATTTTCTTTCATCTGTGGGATGCTTTGGCATTATGAAGTTTGTCTGCTGGTCTCTATGTTGATCTATGAATCTAATCTGTTCTTGGTGCTAATCCAGAGATGTGGCAATGATGACAAAGGGAAAATGTGAGACTTGGCATCCTCTGGATCCTTTGAAGCTTACATGGTCCTCCTAATATCAAAGGTAATGAGGGAAGAATACTTGACCAAGGTCAAAGGTAAGATCTTTCTGCCCCCTACCCATAGAAGATTCCCCTTCAGAAATACATTCTTTACACTTGCTCAAGGTTTTAAAGACATTTCAGCTATGTCAATACTTTTATAAAGGACAGAGATTGTGAAGAAATTCCTCAGAAAATGGAAGAAACCTCTTTGTCTGGCATCCTTTCACTTTATCAAATGGCTTTCAAAGACTGTATTTGACTTTATTTTGGTTTATTAATTAATATGAGTACAGACTACCAGTCATCAGGCTAAAATGGTGTGGAGTGGGTTTAATCCCACCTTTAATATCCGTACTATGTCTGTTTTATGTGTACATATTATTTCTCCCATCAGAATGCAAGTTCTTTGCAAATAGAAATTTTGTTCTTTGTACATCTCTTTAGTAGCTTGCACAGTGCCTGGTACCAAGAAAGTACTTAATAAATACTTGTTGACTGAGTGATACCCCAGATTGTGAGATGGAACAATCACTTTCTCCCAAATTTCGCATTATTTCAACTTGAACAACCATTTTCTCCTTATTGATCCAGTCAGAAGAGCAAGTTATCACCTTGGGTTCTCCAGGTCTAGAAGGATGAAATTGTTAAGCCAAATGGGAATTTTTCAGTTGATTGCATCCCACTTATCTTTAGGTTGATCAGATCCCTAGATAGTTGAAATTCCCCCTCACTACTCCCTCATTCTTCTGTGCCAGGCTTGTGATCTGTTTCCAAAACTCCTCACCTATTTGCTTCTTTCTTGTTGGTCTTATGAGTATATTCTCATGACAATAATGTGTATTTTCTGTCTAGTGACCACTGATTGAACAGTTAAAAAATTATTGGCTACTCTGTGCAAGTCAAACATGAAATGGTCCTCTACTCAAGGAGCTTTCAGTTCAATGAAAAGGGAAAAGAAGGGAGAACAAACTTTCTTCATCATGCTTTTCATTTCAATCCAACAAGTATTTACGAGGCACCTGTTATGTGAAAGACATTGTGTTAGTGGGGATACAAACACAAAATGCAAAACATGATTATATTCTTCTGGACATTCTCACTCCAACTTTTAGATTTCCTCATATATCTTCTCATGTAATATTATTCCACTGCCCTTGTTGTCAATGGTTTTATTTTTGAATGAAGTACAACCTTCCATTCAGTCAGAAAATCCTAATGTCCTAATGATTCTTATGAGGACAAACTTACCTCCTTCCATTAACATAACTACTTCATTTTGTTTTTCATTCTTTTCCCAGTTCTCTGCCTATCTGAAATTATGAATGTTATTACTAGTCTTTTAAATGTATTTTAAAAATTTAAATATATTTTAAAATTTTAAATAAATTATAGATATATATCTATATATCTATATCTATGTCTATATATATATATAGACATAGTTATAGATATATATCTATATATCTATATCTATGTCTATATATATATATATATACATATATATATATTTCTTCTGTGAATAACTTCTTTACAATGCTGTCCTTCCTTTGACATGCTTTCTATTCTTTATGATAGGGGTTCTTATCTTGAAGAAGAGTTCATGGATTGATTTCAACAGGCTTATAAACTTGGATGGGAAGAAACAAATCACATTCTTATTTTCAATAACCTCTAATTGAAATTTAGGGTTTCCTTCTTTTAACTTCTTTTATTTAACTCTGTATAAATGCTATTCTGAGAGGGATTTCTTAAATTTTTCCCAACTGCTAACTTGGTTCATCATACACACAACAAGAGTTAAGAACCCCTACTTAGTAATATCTCAATCTTCTCCCCATCTCTTTTAATTTTGATTGAAAATTCTCTTAATCAATGGTAAATAAGCCATTAGCAGCCCTAATTTGATGCCCACTACTCTACTTGACTAGATGTGTTTTAAGGTCTTTGCTAGTTCTAAAACCTGTGATCCTGCATGAGAGATCTCTGAGAAAGATCTTAACATTACACATAATGTCACTGTTTCCCTAGAGTTCTGCCGTGGTGTCCTTGGGATTTTCCCATCTGGGTCTACTAGGCATGAGGAGTCTGAGCAGGAACAAGCATATTGCTCAGGGTTATGCTGCAATTCAGTTTATTTCTGTCTGTATTTTTGTTTGATCAGAATGATGAGGATTCCAAAAGTTATGATGAACTATCTTAATTGTTGTTTACTTACCCATACAAGCAAAGCATAGAGGGCATTTCCCATAAAAATGAGCAACTCAGACATTCCTTGTTTCTATGTTCTGCCTGGAAAAAGTACCTGGCAAGTCTTCAAAGATGTTAACAGAGTCACTTGGGAAGCACAATTTCAAGAAATTTATGATGATTGAAAGAAAAAAACATGAACTTCAAAGAATTTCTTTAAAACACAGGATATATAGTTTATTGGCTTATGAGATTTAAGTGAATCATTTCTTTCTTGTTTTATAAAATGTAGAAACTTAACCCTAAAAAATCTTTCATTTGTGCAAAATACTTATTTCCCTGGCATGCCTCATGATGGAATGGTTAAAGGGTCAGAAGAGAGTACCCAGCATTTGCATTGAAAAGACTCAGGATGTGCCCAAGCAAATAAAATGAGTAGAATGATGATTGAATGAGCACTGCCATTAAAGTCAGAGGACCTGTGTGTGAGTCTCAGCTGCCCTCTAGCTATGTAACCATAAGCAAGCCATTTAATTTCTGAACAGTGTGACTGAGGAATCATTCAAACGCCTCCTCAACCATAAAATGTCTTATCTATAGAATAGAAATAATAGCATTTACAGGGTTATTTTAAGAAAATTCCTTTATGGAATCATGATGAAAAATGCTATCCACACCCAAGGAAAGAACTGATGGAATCTAAATGCATACTGAAGCAAACTATTTTTCTCTTCATTTTTTTTCTTTTTTGGTCTCTTTTCTTTTGCAACATAACTAATTTGTAAATATGTTTTGTATGATAGCACATGTATAACCTATATCAAATTGCTTACCATCTCAGGGAGGGCAGAGAAAGGAGAAAAAGGGAGAGAATTTTTAACTCAATATTTTAAAAAATGAATGCTAAAATTGTCTTTAAATATAATTGGAAAAAATAAAATAGTATTTGAAAAAAGTCCTTTGTAAATTTTAAAGCTTTATAAAAATGGAAATCATGTAATTTTTATTTCGTTGTTATTTACCACCTGTTATGAATTTGAGTCCTATGACAACACAATTTCCTCTGAAAAATAAAGGGGGTGGGCTAGATAAGCTCTGAGGGTTTTTTTTTGTTTTTTGTTTGTTTTTTAATCTAACTCTCAACCAATGATCTGCAAAAAAGCAGCATATACCAAAGACCAAATGGTGGATAAAGATGTATCCACCAAATTGTGACATGCAATTGAACATGAAGTCCACTGAAGTAGTTTGTACATTTATGTTTCTTGGACTATAGTGGTAGATGGATAATGAGCTGGGTCCAAGTTTATATCTCAGAATAACATGCTAGATCACATTTAAAACATTTTGCAGTGCTTTCAATGATATCAAGTTTTTCCTATAGCATGGTATCTTGCCTGTAGTAAGTACTTAATAAATGCTTCCTCCCTCTCTTCTTCCTTCCTTCCTTCCTTCCTTCTTCCTTCCTTCCTTCCTTCCTTCCTTCCTTCCTTCCTTCCTTCCTTCCTTCCTTCCTTCCTTCCTTCCTTCCTTCCTTCCTTTCTTCTCTATCTCCAAACTCCTCTTTAACACTGATGCTCTTCTGCTGATACTTTATGCCTCTGAATCAGAGAGTACCATGAGTTTAGGTCACAGGAGTGGAGAATCTGTAGCCTCAAGGTCAAGTATGGCCTCTAGGTCCTCAAGGATGAATCCAAACTTGACAGAACAAATCCTTTAATTAAGTGGATATGTTCTGTGAAGTTTGGATTCTGTGAAGTCTGAAAGGCCACACCTGAGAATCTAGAGGGCCACATGTAGCCTTGAGGCCATAGGTTCTACACCCCTAGTTTAGGAGTATCCCAACTTAATTTGATAGGAACATTAAGATCCCAAAATTCATGGATTAAAAGTATCTTAAAGATCACCCAGTGCAAGGATTTTTAACATATTTGTGTGACCTGGACAAATTTGGCAGCCTTGTGAAAACTATGGACTCCTTTGCAGAATGATATTTTAAATGCATGAAATAAAATACATAATATTATCAAAGAAGCCAGTTATATTGAAATACTTATCAAAATAAATTTTAAAAATAAAGTTCAGGCACCTCAGCTTAATAATCTTTGTTCTAAGTAAATATCTAATTTTATGTATGAGGAAACCAAGACTCATAGAAGAGAAATGACTTACCCAAAGCCATACAACCCAAGTCTCCTAATTCTAAATGTTGTATTCGTTCTGCTTAGGTTACCACACCCACCTTAAAGGCAAGGGCAAGATATATGACAGAGATAAGCAAGCTGTAGCATATAACTTTTCATGACATTTGCCAAAAGTGATGTAATACCAACATCAAGGGTATGTAACTAGCTAGGTCAATAAGAGTTTATTAAGCAACTATGATGTCTCAACTCTAATAAGTGCTTGGGACAGGGGCAAAATCAGTCCTTGCACTTAAGGTGCTCACAATCTAATGGAGGAGACAACATGCATGATATACAAACAAGATATATAGCTAGACAAATAGATATAGATACACACATTCATAATACACACATGTATATATACACACATATACATATATAAATGATAAATTGGATATAAACAACTGATGGAAGATGTTAAATTAAAGGGGAATCTGGAAAGGCCTCTTCTAGAAGCTAGGAATTTAGCTGGGAATTGAAGGAAGCCAGGAGAACATGGGTTATTCATGTACTAAGAGGGAATAGTAAAATACTGTGAAAATATTTACAAAATGTTTAAGAAACCAGAGGAGAGTCTTCAATTTGTTGGATGGGTCTCCTATGGAAAATTTATGAAAAAACAAGGTGAAAAATATAGATGAGATATGATAAATAGATTTTGAGCTCATAGGATGCAAGTTCTGTGGAATTGTTTCACGTTTTTTCTTTGTATACTCAGTATTTAGAACACTGCCTGACATATTATGTTAATGAATGTTTGGTGAATTAAATAGAATTGCAAAAGTGAAGGGATTACCCAAGTCAATAAAGATTCACTAATGTATTTACTGAGTATATCAATTCTAAAACAATAAAATAATATTCCCTGCATCACCAACATCCTCAAAATTAGCTTTCAAACCATACTTCCTATTCAGCTTGTTTGTTTGTTTTTAGATTTATCATTTATTATAGAGTTTCTTAACCTGGAATCTACAGACTCCCAAACTATCCATAGATAGATGTCTGGGGGTCCAAGAACTTAAGAGATAAAAATACATGCATACTTACATCCTCAATTTCACTAACCTTTGTTTTCCTTTGTAGGCTTATGTATTTTATTTTATGTATTCAAAAATGTTATTCTGCAAAGGGTTCCATAAGCTTCACCATACTGCCAAAGGCATACATTACAGAAAGAGCGTAACAATTCCTGATTTAGGCGCTTTGGATTCAGGAGACATAGAGGCAGAAAGCCCTTAAATGTACATTAAGAGAAGTATTCAAAGAACCTACACTATTTTTGCTGACATAATATAACTAGTCCAATCCATTTTATGATTGCTTCTTCTGTAAACAAAGTCCCTCCTCCCAGCACTGCTCTTTCTGTCTCCATTCAACAAACATTTTATTAAGAGCCTACTATGTTTAAGGCCTGGCACATAGTAGGCACTTAATGCATCTCTATTGCTTGCTGGCTTGATTCAAAGCCCAGTACTTTATTTCATATATCAAGGCTTACTCACACTGGTATTTTGCATGTTGTCTTTTCCTTACAAAAATGTAAACTCCTTGAGGGCAGGAATGATCCTGTTGTTATTTGTCATTGTCATTTTTTGTTGTTATTTGTTTTTTGTTTGGGTTATTTGTTGTTTTTGTTTTCAGTTTTTTGACTTTTATTTATATCCTTAGCACAGCGCTTAACGTACTATCTGACACATAGTGAGATCTTGGCAAATACTTGTTGACTGTGGACCGTGTCTGTCCAGGGGCTGAGGGTTGACTGCCCCATGTTCTTTTTATTCACATCGAGGTGGACCTCAACTGAAGTTGGTGATACAGACAGATTTAGAGAAACTATATTGATCTCTGTGGAAGACAGGGCCCGGCGGGAGATAAATTGCCTGTTTCTCTAGAAACTCTGAGTTATTTTCCCTTATGGGAAGGGAAGAAGGAATAATCAAACTCAGAGAAAAATTATAAGGTGGAAGTTGTTTTATATAAATATATATACACATATATGTATATGTTTGTATATGTATATTTCTGTTTGTGTACCTATATATGTGTGTATGTGTGTATGTGTGCATATACATATGTATGCTTGTGTGTGTGTGTGTATGTGTGTATAGGCACAATTGAGGCCCATGAAAGGGAAATTTCACTGTGTGCTGGCTCTGACATAAGTCATTTTCTGTATTCTATGTTGTGTGTGTAAGTGTATTTATGTGTGTGTGTGCCTCTGTGTGTGTGCATGTGTGAAGATAACTGGGGGGATGCTGGTTTTGCAAAGTTCGTTATTGTTATATATTGTATTACCTCCCATTTACACTGTTTATGGCTTATATATACATAGCTGCTTACATGCTATTTCCCTTATTAAAATGTGAGTTCCTTGAGCAAAAGAATCACGGTTTTTGCCTTCTTTTGGATCCACAACACCCAGCATACTGATTGACAGAGAGTAAATGCTTAATAAATGCTTGTTGATTGACTGACTGACTGTTCCAAAAACTAAGGTTTTTGGTTTGCTTATTTTTTTTAAGTGCAATAGCAACTCATGAATCTTCTACAGGAAGTCTTTGTCAACTGCCTTTCACTGTGCTTTCCTTCTGTTGATTTCTGTTCAGATTGATCCTGTACATAGCTTGTGTGCATGTTATCTCTCCCATTAGATTGTGAGCTCCTTGAGAACAGGGACTGATTTCTTTTGTTTGTTTGTTTGTTTTTTGCCTTTCTTTTTATTCCCAGCCTTTAGCACAGTTCCTGGCACACAGTAGATGCTTAACAAATTTTTATTGACTTAGTCATAAAATTCAATTAAAATTACTTAATAACTGAATTTTAAAAACACCTAGTACAAGAATAAAAATAACATAAAATGCAACAATAAATGAGAATCAATAAATGAAGGGAGCATCCTGTGGTCAGATTAAATTCATCAAGTACAGATTTCGTGTGTCTGCTATATAAAAGCTTACCTGACTAAGGACAGAGAAGTTCTTCACCAGAATGTACACTACTCTCAGATGATAGAATTTAGAGGAATATGGCAACTGGTAGAGAACCTTCTACTTATCATAATACTTGGCATATATTAACAATTTAATCCATGCTTAGCAGTTGGTGGATTGATTCACCATAGCCATGGGTAAGAGGTAGGGCATCATTATCTATAACAGAAGAATCACATTATTTCTAGAGTCATCGATCCTGGAAATATTGAAGAGTTTCAGCATTTAATCTATACTTCTTCTCTTTCACTGTACCCCATATCCAATCAATGGTTAAGTCATGCTGACATAGCATCTCTCATAGATGCCCACTTCTCTCCTTTGTCACTACAACCACCCTGGCACAAGTTCTTATTATTTCATGCATGGACCATTGTAATAGCTTTTTTTTGTTAGTCTTCCTCTCTCATCTCTTTCAACTCCAGTTCATCCTCCACGCAGTTGTCAAATTGACCTCCTAAATCTAACCATGTCACCCTCTTCCCCTTACTCAAAAAAACTCCAGTGGCTCCCTATTACCTCCAGAATCAAATACAAGATCCTCTGTGTGTCATTTAAAACCTGTCATAATCAGTGCCCTTTGACCTTTTCAGTCTTCTTATACTTCATTCCCCTCCACATTCTCCATGATTCCATAATACTAGCCACCTTCTTCCCCAAAACATTCCATCTTCCAACATCATTGGCTGCCTTGGGTGACAAGACTTCTTTCTTTCTACGTTTCTATTTCTGGGCTTCCTGCAAGTCCTAGCATAGAACCCATCTTTTTCAAGAGACTTTGTCTGGTCTTCTTAAATTCTGGTGTTTTCCCTTTCCAATTACCCCCAACTAACTCTATTTGTATCTTATTTATACACAGCTGTTTGTATATTATCTAATGCCCTACCACCTCCACGGGCAACGGTGAAGAGGGACTCCTTTTTATTTTTGTTGGGTTGTTGGTATGCTTGATTGGTTTTTTGCTTTCTGCTTGTGCTTAGCCCAGTGGCTAACACATAGCACGTGCCTAATAAATGCTTGTTGACTTGACTTGACTTCCTTGAACTGTTTTTTATATTAGATTGGTAGAACTGAAAGAAAGCATTTCACATAACCCCCTTTTTTAGAGTTGAGAAAACATGGTCTCAGGTGAATGAAGTATCTAAAATCATATATATGTGTGTGTGTGTGTGTGTGTGTGTGTATGTGTGTATGTGTATATGTATGTGTATGTATATGTATATACATATATATGTATGTATATACATATATATGTATGTATATATATATGTATGTATATACATATATATATGTATGTATATACATATATACATAATAGGTGACAGAATACAGATTTGAATGCAGATTTCCTAAGTCCAACCCCAAAGCTTTTCTTCTTATACCACACTGTCCTTTCTTGGAATCTACCATAGCATCTAGCTGCAGTCAACATTTGTTCAATGAGGCAATGGTTATTAAATGGAAGTGTTTGCCAGTGTATATTTTCTTCTATTTCTCATACCAACTCCTTATGCTTTTATTTCTTCATAGAGTAAGAAGTAGACAGATGGCCCTCCATTTGGGATGGCTTAGGCATCCACATGCCTAAAGGCAGCTATGTTGAACCAGATGCTCTGCTGGAGTTCTATCCAGCTTAAGAATTTCATACAGAATGGGCTATCTCACAAAGTGAGTACAGTCCTTCTATCTTAGCATGATGGCTTATGATCTTTGAGTTGCTTTATGGGTATCTTAGAAACATTAAAACTGAAATAATTTGTTCAACTGAAAATTATCTCTAGAAAAAGATGCTTAATTGATATTTTATCACTTTTAAACCCAGAAAGGAATTCGTGATCTACCATTCAAACTCACTTTTTTTTATTGGTGAGAAACCTGAAATTCAGATTGGGGAAATGAGTTGTGTGAACTTACTCATCATGTTAATGGCAAATACAGGATGAATACTCCCTGATTCTTCTTTTTCTACTATTCTGCACTACCCTTTTCTTAATTCTAAAGAGGAAAAAATAAACAAAATAACTGCATATAAAGAAAATTATGTTGCCTGCAATAGTTCAAGGCATTTCACACCACCAGTCTGCTATTCAGATAACTGCTCTGAGGCACCCACTTGACCTGAAAACATTACTCAGACCTGTTGATGACGATAATGCTTGCCACAAGCCATTTCAATGATGAATCAGGTGGTTATTTTAAACATTCCTATTAAAAACCTTTTTGATGTCATCATTAAAGAGGAGGGGAGGGGACAGTGATGAAAAAAATACCTGTATCTGCTAGAGGAAAAATTATTCAGTTTAATGGTTGTAGATACATCAAAGGACAATTTCAGCCCAGGACTCTGGGTTTCTCTGTGTTATTCCAATAGCCATCTCCATCACCCTACTCCCAAATCCCCCAGACATTAGCCAGGGAGATGTTTATACCACTACCCAGTGTAGGGAGGAAGGAATAGGAAAGGGGAATGGATGGGAGTCTGCCTAACAAACCTAGGAGGAATATAGATACATATCAAAATCACTGGGCCATGTCCACAAGTCAGATTTATCAATAAGAATTATTTTTTGGGAAGGGGAAGCCATATGTTTTTCTTTGCCAAATTTAGAATTTCATATTCTTCTAAAAATGGTATTCAGTAGCTTCCAGCTTCTGCCCTAGCTTTAAACAGCTTCACCTCCTACAATAGTAGAGACAGTCCCAAACTCAGAGCCCAGGAGCTCCGGGCATTATGGTACCTTCGAGACACCAATCATGCTTGTAGTCAAGTCTTTGCTATTATAATCTAGGACAGAGGTGTCAAATTCTCTTCCTGCAGTCCCAAGCTGCCTGAAAACTCCCAAGTATCCTGACCATATTAAATTGTCGTTGAGAAATGTTTGGCAAAAATAAATAAAAATACAATACAACATAGTAAATGTTAATTTGTGATTTTCTAAGTTCATATACTATGGAAGCTATCTGTTTCTTTTTGAGTTTGACAATATTGGTGTTATGGCAAGTAAAATAGGATCTCTAGCTGTTTTTGTTTTAGTATAATCCAGAAGTATAATGCCTCTACTTGAATGTGATTAAGGAGGATCTTTCCTACCCATTGTCTGACCTGGGAAGATTTGTAAGAAGGTTCACACTTTTTGTTAATGAGGCACTGGTTCTCAAGGGATGGGATGCCTTCCGGTTCTAAAAAGTGTATAGACTCAGAAGTGCAGTTTTATTTTGGGGCTTACTGACTGGAAGTCTTTGTTTGGCCAGATGAGGACTCTGGGAAGCCGCTAAAGGATCCCTCTGGGTTGGAAAAATCGGATATTGGTGCTTCCCTCCCTGGTAACTATGGTCTTACAGTTGAACTGTCTGTTGAATTATGGTCAGATAAAAGAAGCTGTATCTGTTGATCTTTGGTTTCCCTGTATTTTCTTTGAAGTTCAGGGCACTGATTCCCCTGAACTAGGTGAATGATATATGTGTTTGGTTAATAGAATGATACATGTGCTTGACTAAAGTAATTGTTAACCCCTCAAAAACTGCCTTTTCTTTTATGAATGCATATCTAAGAACTCATGATAGCAGACCCCACTGTGTATGTTGCAGTGCTTACTGTTACAACTGGTAGGAAAGCAATCCTTCTGGAGATGTATCCTAGCAATTACTTATCTCTGTAGGAGCTACAGCCCCCACCTCTTAAGCAGTCACAGCTATGCAGGATTAAGAAAGTTCTAACCACCAGTGTCCTTGGCACTGTCAAATGGCTTGTCAGAAATAGATATGATTTTTAGTGAATATAATGCAAGAGAAACTGCTTTGTTACTGCACCCTAAGGACCATAGGCCAGCTGACTTGTAGTTGAAACCACTTTATATGTGTTGTCTTTCCCTATTAGCATCTGTATGTGCGAATAACAGGAACTGATTTGCCTTCTATTTGTATCCCCAGTGTTTATTTTTTTATTTTAGACTCAAACACCAGAACCCAAATACAGAATAGAGAAAAGAAAAAGAAAGATATCATAAATTAAATATTAAAACTTAAATAGAAAAAAAGAAGAGGGGGGAAAAAAAGCATGAGGATTCAAAATGTATAATAATGCATTTCCATTTCAAGAAAGCCTGCATGATAAATACTACACATTGCGTTAGAGTTGTCCAGTTTTTCTTTGCTGCCTTGTAAGTTTTCCTTTGTTCTCTGCTGGGCACTTTTTACTTTCTTCTTCCCTCTTCCCCCTGCCCCCAAAGGCTACAATTAAGTGTAATATATGTATATATTAGATAGTTTTATTTATATATACAATACATACACATATACATATGTGTGTATATATACATGCATATATAGATATACACTTTCCCTAAGAAATTCTACTCCTAATCTTTATTTTACGTTTGTGCATATCTCTTATTTTCTATCCCTCCTGACTCTACTACTTTACTTAAACCAGATACCTTGCTCTCCTATTACTTAACCTATTCCCCCTTCAAAGATCCCTCACCTCCACCCGTTCCCATAAATCTAAATATCCTAGTGTTTATTTTTTTAAGTTAAATTATATTTTATTTTCAAGGATCAACCTTCTCTCCTTCCTGTTTCCCCCTCTCCTACTGAGAAATTAAAAAAAACAAAACTCCTCTTACAAATATGCACAAACAAAATTTCTCATTCACTATGTCTAAAGTATGTGTGTATGTATATATATACATATGTAATATGACATATATTAGATGTGTATGTGTATATGCATATGTATACACATATACACATGCATGCATATTGTACATATATATAAACACATATATACGTGTAAATTGTATTTATACATATGTGTTTTGATGTTGAGTCATTTCAGCAGTGTCTGACTCTGTGATACCATTTGGGATTTTCCTAGCAAATATCATGAAGTAGTTTGCCATTTCCTTCTCCAGCTCATTTTACAGATGAGGAAACTGAGGCAAACAGAATTAAATGACCTTGCCCAGGGTCACATAGCTAGTAAGCATCTGAGTCCAGATTTGAACTCAAAAAATATGTCTTCCTGACTTCTGGCCTGGTACTCTATCCACTGTGCCACTGATCTGTCCACACATATGTGTATATATGCTTATGTATCTATGTGCCTATGCATATATATGAATATGTGCATATACATGTATGTACTTTGTATTGTGCATGTGCATATCTGTGTATACACATGTATATGAATGTGTGCATATCTGTATATACACACTGTATTGTAGATATGTTGAACTGAGTCCTTCCCCTCTCTATCAGAAGGTGGGTAGCATGTTTCCTCATTAAGTCATCTGGAATCCTGGTTGGTAAATATACTGATAAAAGTTCAACACAGTGGTATTACATCCATTACTTTTTCCAAGTTTATGGGTAACCTCTCCAATTATCATCTTTGTCACCTCAAAAAGAACTATGAATATTTTTTCACATGAATAATTTGTTTTGCCTATGATTCATCTCTCCTTTAATTTACGCTCTCTCTAATTCCTCCCTCCCCTTTCTCTCCTATTTCGCTATTGAGTAAAAATTATTTCCGTACCCAGCTATGTGTGTTTTCCTTCTTTTGACCAGTTCAGATAAGAGTGAGGTCCAAGTGTCAATTGCTTCCCCATCCCCTCTTTGTAGATGACTACTTTGACACTTCCATTTTGTGACATGACTTTCCCCAACCTTCCTTCCCCTTACTCCACAATATATTCCTCTCCTCCTCTATTCCTATTTCTTTTTTCTTAAGATCAGCAAGAAATAACAGAACCATTCACAGGCTTTGTCTAATTGGAATTCCTCTCTAAACCCTGATACTGATAGGGTTGGAGAAAACACATGTATAATCTCCTCATGTTTGAATATAAGCAGTTTATGATTGATTAGTCCTTTATCACTGTTCGTTTGTGTTTTCCTTTTTATGTTCTCTTCACTCCTGCATTTGTCCTTTAATGGTTCTCCACAATTCTGGTCTTTTCATCAGGAATGCTTAGAAATTCTCTGTTTCATTAAAGACCCATTTCCCCCTGGTAATATTATACTCAGTTTCATAGGGTAGGTTAGTTTTGTCTGTTAACCCCATATCCTTTGCTTTCATATTTCAGTAGGAGTGACTGCTAAATCATTTGTAATCCTTTCTGTGGCTCTTTCTTATCTGAATTCTTTTTTTTCTGACTGCTTGAAGAATTTTTTCTTTATCTTAGAAGCTCTAGATTTTGGCTATAATGTTCCTGAGAGTTTTCATTTTGGAGATTTTTTTTCAGTAAGTTACCAGTGGATTCTTTTTATTTCAACTTGTCCTCAGATTCTAAGAGATCTGGGCAGGTATTTTTTAAAATTTCCTGGAAAAGGATGCCTGTGCTTTTTTTGTCATATAGTCCAATGATTTTTTTATATTTTTCTTTCTTAATCTGCTTTCCAGGTCAGTTGTTTTTGATATGAGAAACTTTACATCTTATTTTATTTTTTTCAGGCTTTTTATTTGGTTTAAATATTTCTTTTTGTTTTGAGGAATTATTGGATGATATTTGTTCCATTGAAATTTCGAAGGAGTTTGTTGCTTGAGCAAGGTTTTCTACCTCTTGTGTCAAACTGTTATTTTTTTTAATCATTTAACACCTTTTCTACTCTGATTTTGCCTCTTCTAGGAATTCTAGTTGAGCTTGTGCCCAAGATGTGTTTTCCCTCCTGAGGAAATACTTACAGATGATTTAGAGGGCATTACCTTCTGCATTCATGTCTTGAACGTATGTGCCACTATAATAGCATATTATATTGACTGCTTTGGTACTCCACCCTTATCAGGCACTGGAAAGCTCTGTTGGCTCACAACAGTAGAACCGTAGGCTGCCCTTTCATCTTTAATTCCCACCATGGATTTTCCTCGGCCAGCTGTGCTAGGTAGTGAAAGTAAACTTTGCTTTGTGCCTGAAGTTTGAACCATACTGTTTCTGCTGCTATTTTCTGAACTTCCCCTATTCTACATACACCACCTAGAGATTCCTTATGTGGATGTAGTTGTAGTGTGCATGTGTGCATGTCTATATGTGTATGTATGTGTGCATATATATGTGTCCCCTTTTACTCCACCCTGGCCATGCAACCCTGGACTGGATAATGGTCATCCAAAATGCCAATTGGTACCTGTCCCCATCACATTATCCACTTGTGAATGTGAGTACCTCATTATGAGTCTGAGTACCTCATCTTACCTTGTAGTACAGTCTCTTCCTGGGTACCACAGTGCCCTGTGCCATGTTCTGCTAGTCCAACTCTGTCTCTAACATTTGCAGACCTACCTGTTTGTCTTCCTATACTGAGCTGGACCAGATAAAGGACCTAATGTGAATTTGTCTCAATTTTCATATCAGAATTTGGTCTGACACATTTTCTAGAACTATTAGAAAGTGTTTGTAGAAAGGACTTCACTACATGCTCAGTATCACTCTGCTATCTTCACTCTGCTTCCTGTCTCTGTCCCAGGTCCTTAGCCTAGTACTTTACACATAGTGAACACAATATTTTTTCCATTTATTTATTCTTTTTTGTGAAGATCTTTTTATCATCCCATCTCCCCAAATTTTCCCCCTTATTTGAACTTTTTAATACCTATGGATCACATCACTCGTTGAGAGCATATGTGTGTATATATGCATGTGTGTATACACACTCATGTATACATATAGCAAACTTTTCATCTTTTCTAAACTACCTTCAAAAGAAATTTTACTCTATCTTTCTTTATGTCTTTCTGTCCTTTATTTCACTCACAATTTTTCTTTTCTGTCTTTTACTTTCTCCTCTCCTTCCTCCTCCTCTTCCTCTTCATTTTCCTTTTTCTTCTCCCCGCTTCTCTCCCCCTCTCCCTATTCCTCTCATCTCTAACCAAAAATCATTTCCCATTTCCAACTCCCACCTCAAATAAAGTCCTCTAAATAAATCCATTATGGATCTTTCTTTCAGATTGAGAAAGGACTGGACAAGTGATGGGGAACCTGTACCCTCAAGGCCACAAGTGGCCCTCTAGGTCCTCAAGCATAGCACTTTGATTGAATCCAAACTTCAAAGAACAAATTCCCTTAGTAAAAGGATTTGTTCTGTAAAATTTGGACTCAGTCAAAAGGCCATACCCCAGGACCTACAAAGCCACAAGTGGCCTCAAGGCCTCAGGTTCCACACCCCTGGACTGGACATCCTAAAACGATCTCCTGGAAAGTCTTCTATTTTCAGTTCTCAACTGAGGACAAAGTCATTTAGGTCAATGACCATGATATATTTATTTCTGATAATGAAGATACAACACTTACCTTTGATAATTCAACACAATGACACTGTCAAACCTGCTTTGGTGAATTATTTACAAGGCTGGATTCACTTTCAATAAGTACCTCAAATTCTTTCAAAGAGATGATGCCAAGAAAGTTTAATGCTAGCAAGATCAAACTGTAATGATGTGTGATTCTAAGCTGATCTGACTCAATAATTATACTTCTTTACTTATGTATGTGTATATCTATATACATATATTTCTACAGATTGCAAAGTGATACTCATGTGGCTGTCCTTACTTTGTCTTCTTCACCTTTAAAATAAAGAGGTCACACTCAGTGAGCTTTATGGGGCTTTTGTCATCATCTAAATGATAAGATCCTAATGTCACTCAGCCAGTAAGTGGCAAATCCAGGATCCCAGCCCAAGGGTTCTGTCACCCAATCTAGTGCTCTTCCTACTGTACTGTTTTTATGTTGTTGAGAGGGAAATCATTTTTCCATGAATGCCTAATATCTACACCATCTTAGCAAATCATTCCAGTGTGTCAACTTCAGAAACTTGCCTTGTCTGATAAGAATGAATTAGATTGTGTATTTCCTTTTTTTTTCTTCTTTTCTTTTATTTTTTGGCTATGATACTTTCTTACAGAACATTGACTTTCCTGCTCTGAGCAAAATATCTGATGCTATTTTTCTCCTGATTTGCAAGGATCACCTCCAGTTAAACTCAGTGGCATTTCAAGAAGAAGAGAATTTATCTTTCCTGTTTTTAATTTCCTCTTCAATTATCCCCAGAAATGTCCAAAATTTGAATCAAAGAAATTGAGCTTTCTGGATCCTCTTCTTGATAAAGTCAAATGCTCTTATATTTTAATGATGACTGATCTTTTTCATCAATATTTCTCTATGGTTGAAACCTGGGGTTATGTGTACTTGGTAAATGTGAAGTGAATAGAAGTTAACCAGTCTACATAAAAAGTAGTTAATAGAGAAAAGCAGTATTGGTGCTGAGGAGGAGGAGATTCCATGGGGAAAGATAAAGGTAAGGTAGTCTCTTACAGTTGGGTGTTCCATGATTTTCAAGAGATAACATTACTCAGTGTCAAAAATGAAAAAGAGTGAATTCACCTCCAATGAAGAGGAAATCAAAATAACAGTTAGAAATTATTTTGCCCAACTGTATGCCCATAAATTTAATAATCTTAGTGAAAGGATGAATATATACAAAAATATAAATTGCCCAGATTAACAGAAGAGGAAATAAAATACTTAAATAACTACATCTCAGAAAAAGAAATAGAACAAGCCATCAATGAACTCCCCAGGAAAAATCTCCAAGTCCAGAGGCATTTACAAGTGAATTCTATAAAACATTTAAAGAACAGTTAATTCCAAAACTATATAGACTATTTGGAGAAATTGGCAAAGAAGGACTCCTACCAAATTCTTTTTATGATACAAATATGATGCTGATTCCTAAGCCTGGAAGAGTCAAAACAGAGAAAAAAGTATAGAACAATTTCCCTAATGGATATAGATGCAAAAATTTTAAATAAGGTAATAGTAAAAAATTATAGCAACTTATCATGAAAATAATACACTATGAACAGGTAGGTTTTATACCAGGAATCCTGGGCTGACTCAGTATTAGGAAAACGGTCAACCTAATTGATCATATCAACAACAAAACTAACAAAAACCATATGATTACCTCCATAGATGCAGAAAAAGCTTTTGACAAAATACAACACCCATTCCTATTGAAAACACTAGAGAGCATAGAAATAAATGGAGGCTTCCTTAAAGTAATAAGTAGTACTATCTAAACCATCAGCAAACATTATATATAATGGGGAAAAGTTAGATGCATTTCCAGCAAGATTAAGGGTGAAAGAAGAATGTCCATTATCACCACCATTATTCAATATGGTATTAAAAATGTTAGCTTTAGCAATAAGAGAAGAAAAAATAGGATGAATTAGAATTGGCAAAGAAGAAACTAACTGATCACTCTTTGTAGACAATATGATGACATAGTTAAAGAATCCTAGAGAATCAAGTAAAAATCTACTTGAAATAATAAACAACTCTAGCAAATTTGCAGGAAACAAAATGAACCCACACAAATCATCTGCATTTCTATATATTACTATCAAAGCCTAATAGCAAGAGATAGAAAGAGAAATCCCATTTAAAGTTACTGTAGACACCATGAAATATTTGAGAGTCTACCTGCCAAAACAATCACAGGGACTATATGAACACAATTACAAAACACTTTTCACACAAATAAAATCAGATCTAAATAACTGGAAAAGCATCAATTGTGTTCATGGGTAGACTGAGTTAACATAATAGAAAAATATGATTCTACCTAAATTAATTTACTTTTTCCATGTCATACCAATCAAACTGCCAAAAAACTATTTTATGGAGCTAGAAAAAATAAAATTAAAATTCATCTTGAAGAAGAAAAAGTCCAGAATATAAAGGAAACTAATGAAATGAAATGCTAGGGAAGATGGGCCAACCATAACAGATATTAAATTGTATTATAAAGCAACAATCATCAAAATTGCTTGGTACTGGCTGAGAAATAGAGGGATAGATCAATGGAATAGGCTGGGCACACATGATGCGGTAGTCAATGACTGTAGCAGTCTACTGTTTGATAAACCCAAAGGACCTCAGCTTCTGGGATAAGAACTTACTGTTTGACAAAAACTGCTGGGAAAATTGCATAATAGTGTAGAGGAAACTGGGCATAGAACAATGCCTAATACTGTATTCCAGAATAAAAGCCAAAAGTGTACAGGATCTAGGTATAAAAGGTGATGCTCTAAACAAATTAGGGGAGCAAGAAATAGTTTATTTGTCAAATGTAGGGAGAATAGAGGAATTTATGAACAAGCAAGAAATAGGGAACATTATGAAATGCAAAATGGATAACTTTGAATTGAAAAGATTTTGCACAAACAAATCCAATGCAACCAAGATTAGGGGGGAAGTAGAAAACTGGGGAAAAATTTTTACAACTAGTGCCTGTGATAAAGGTCTCGTTTCTAAAATATATAGAGAACTAAGTCAAATTTATAGGAATAGAAATCATTCCCCAGGTGATAAATGGTCAAAGGATATGAACATGCAATTTGCAGAGGAAGAGATTAAAGCTATCTACATTTATATGAAAAAAAATGCTCCAAATAACTGTTGATTAGAGAGATGCAAATCAAAAGAGCTCTGAGGTACCACATCACACCTATGAGATTGACTAATGTAACAAAACAGGAAAATGGAGAAGATATGGGAGAGTTCGAACACTATTTCATTGTTGGTAGAGCTGTGAGATGATTCAGCCATTCTGGAGAGCAATCTGGAATTATGTCCAAAGCGATATACGATTGTGGATATGCTTTAACCCAGCAATACTGCTTCCAGGGCTATATCCCAAAGGGATCATAAAAATAGGAAAAGGACCCACATGAACAAAAATATTTATAGCAGCTCTTTTTGTAGTGACCAAGAACTGGAAATAAATTGGATGCCTATTAATTGGGGAAATACTGAACAAGTTATGATATATGAATAAAATGGAATTTTATTGTGTTATAAGAAATGAAAAACAAGCAAATTTCAGAAAAACCTGGGAAGTCATATTAACTGATGATGAGTGAAGTAAGCAGAACCAGGAAATACACAGTAACAGCCACAATGTGCCAGCACTGTTTTTGATAGACCTAGCCCTTCACAGCAATTCAAGGACCTAAAATATTTCCAAAGGACTCATGATGCAAAAGCCCATCCACATCTAGAGAAACAACTATAGAGTCAGCATGCAGAATGAAGAAGACTATTTTCTTTTTTGTTATGTTTTCTTTTGTTTTTCGCATAGTTTCTCCCATTCATTTTAATTCTTCTCTGCAATATGACTAAGTGAAAATGTATTTAATAGGAATGTATGTGTAGAGTCCATATAAGATTGCATCCTGTCATGGGGAGGAGAGGAAGATTTGGAATGTATGAAAATGATTTGTGAAAAACAAATATATTAATAAATTTTGAGAAAAAAAGATATAATATTACTGGAAGAATAGTAGTGTGAGAAAAATTGGATTTTTTTTCAGAAATAGTTGCAGTTGAAGTTAATGCAAAGGGTAATTGAGTAAGGCATGGTAACAATGAGTATTTCACATAATCCATTGGTATTCTCGCAATGGACAGCTCCATGGATATCTTCACAATGTGGGGAAAAAATCTTTAATAGGGCCTCCTATGATATCTGAATAAATGAAAAAGCATTTATTAAGCACTTAATGTATGTGAAGCTGTGCTATGTTTTGGGGATACAAATTTAAAAGTGAATATTGTACCTGCCTTCAAGGATCTTGCATTCTAATAGTGGTAGACAACACATACAGGAGCGTGGTGTCAGGGGAGAAGTATTTTGTTTGGAAAACAAAACTCAACAGGGATAGTGAGTGGAGCTATAGTTAAGTAGACTGACAAACCTTATACAGTATATAGTGGCTAGCAAGAAGTAGTAGTAAATAAAATGAGCTCAGCCTGGCCTGTATATGTGGATCATGGTCATGTAAAGCATTTAACAACCATGACAATGGGAACACCAGAACTCAAACTGAAGGACTGAAGTTCTTAAGGGTACTCATAGTCTCTGGTCTGGGTTACAAGGTGGCTATCAAGAAAACAACAAAGACATGAATTAGAGTTCCACAGGATAGGCAGGCATACAAGGGCTACAATCCTCATCATTGGTGCAATAGTAATTACTCCACATTGATGAAATCAAACATCCTTTGGGATTACTAAAGAGCCCTTTACAAGGAGCAAAGAAGTGTTCGATCACCCAGCAGTCAATTAGTATTTATTAATAATGATGATATATAGAATGTATATGTATGCATAGATATAGCATTTTAGGTGTTTAAAACATTGTGTGTATGAAATTTCTTTTGATCCTCACAACAACACTGTAATTTGGGTATACCCATTTTACAGATTAAGAAACTGACACTGAGATAGATTAAGTGACTTATCCAGGGTCACAGGAAGTATCTGAGATAAGATTCTACCTTGAGTATTCTCGTCTCTAATTCTACAACTTTGTTTAATACAACACATTGCCTCATGTGGACAAGTGAACAAGGATAACCAAGTTTTACAAAGCAAAACGTATAGCTTATATTTTATCAAAGGAGGTGGCATATAAAAGATATAGGTCTATATATAAAATATGTGCAAAATAGATATAATGTTGGGAGGAAGGCACAAACATCCAGTTGAGGGGGCACCAAAAGGCCTTAGGAAGAAAATGGTACTTGAATTTCATACTGAAGAAAATAAGGATCTTAAGAGGTACAGATATGGATGGTGCATCATTTGGGGAATGACTGAACAAATCATGGTGTGTGATGGAACATTATTGTGCTTTACAATTAATGAAACAGGATGCTTTTAGAAAAACCTGGAAAGACTTAAATGAACTGATGTAAAGTGAAATGAGCAGAAGCAGGAAAATACTGTACAGAGTAATAACAATGTTGTATGATGATTTACTGTGAATGACTTAGCTATTAATTTCAGTACAACAATGATTTGAGACAATTCCAAAATCTTGTGAATAATGCTATGCACATCCAAAGTACTGATGCAGTGTGAATGCAGATTGAAGCACACTACTTTTTTTTTTACTTTTTTTCATGTTTCTTGTTTGTATCTTCTTTCAAAACATGACTGATATGGAAATACGCATGACTGCACATGTATAACCCAGATCAAATTGCTTGTCATGTCAAGGAATAGGTAGGGGAGAGAGAAAAGGAGACAATTTAGAACTCAAAATTTTTAAAATTAATTGTAAAAAATGTTTTACATGTAATTGGAAAAAATAAAATACTAAAATAAAGAAGATGAGTATAGTGCATATACTAGTATAGACATGGGAGATGGAGTATATGTAGGAGGTACACTAAAAAACCCATTTGACCAATCCATAGTGTATGTTAGGGCAAGTAATGTGTAAAAAGTCTTCTAGAAAGGTAAATTGTTTCCAGGCTGCAAAGAGTTTTTAAAAATCCATTTTCCTGAGTAAAGGGTCAATTTGTTGCATAAAAAATTTGGGGGGGGTACCCCAGGTTCATTTAAATATCTCAGCCTCCCATTATTTGGATAAATCATCAGGATGATTCAGCCCCCTATATTTGAGCTTCAAGTACTAGATCTTCTAGTAGTAGGGTAGCTAGGTGAAGCAGTGGTTAGAGAACTAGCCTGGAATCAGTAGGACCCTAGGCAAGTTATTTAACTCTGCTTTTTTTATTATCTCCTCATTTATCTTGGGTATTAACTACTTTCTAATAATTTTGGTCTTGATATTTCTAAGTCAAAAGTCATTCTCAAGGAATGGAAAAGAGAATGCAAAAGGAAAAATAAGACAATTATGTTTCTTCTCTGTTGTCAGTTATTTCCCCATAAAACTCAAGCAATGGTCCAATCTCTTTTTTGATATTCCTTTTTCTCACAATATAGCTAAGAAATAGTATCCTTAGATTTTCTCACTAGCCTCAATTCATTCCCGTCACCTTTGCTTTGTTTTGGTTTGGTTTTTTATTAATACAGTTTTATTTGTCTTCCCTCTGTCAAACTCTGATCCCCTGGCTTTTGCCAGGGTCACCTGGTAAGATGAAAGGGGAGGTATTCACAGCCTGGAAAAGATATAGAAGCACCAGGAGGATGAGGAGGAAATGTTGGGGGATAGAAATGGCTCCATCACGTGGCGAAGAGGATGAGGAAGGCCCCAATCTGACAAAAGAACCCCATGGCCTCAGAGAGGCAAAGCCCAGGATGGTGTAGAAAAAGAGCTGCTGCTTCAAGGATAGGTTCCTGGCATAACCAATGATGAGACTTCCAAACACAGAGCAAATACCAGATCCAGAGCCAACCACCACCACTATGGCAGCCACAGGCTCAGTGAACTTGGCTGCTATGTCAACGTCCCTTGAGACAGCATTAGTTTGGAATCCACATCTGGGGACAATTGAGCTCAAGGGACCTGATGCTGCCAAATTGCTGAGGTTCTCATCTGTCCAACCCTCTGGCCATTTTAGCACCACTGCAGAAAACAGCCTATTCAGCAGCGGAGAAATGCTCCTCACAAGAGTAAGGGGTAGAGATGAACTTGTTGAAGGTGTACATTCTCAAGGGGTAAAGGGCAAAGCTGAAGAGCTGTGGGACTTTGTCATGCTCTTATATCTGTTTTCTGTTAGCTACCCTTGCTTCCATATTTTATACCTTTTTTTAAAAAATCTAAGTTGGGTGGTAATTGACCTTTAAATTCAGACAGATGCAGACAAGTTCTATTTTTCCTCCTCAAGTAAGCTGCTGTTCTTTAGTTGTTTGCTGCCATTATTCAGTTGTTTTTAGTCATGTCTCGCTCTTTGTGACCCCATTTGAGGTTTTCTTGGCAAAGGTCCTGGAGTGATTTGCCATTTCATCCTCCAACTCATTTTAAAGATAAGGAAATAGAAGCAAACAAAGTGACTTGTCCAGAGTCACTGCTAATCTGAGGCCGGATTTAAACTAAGATGAGTCTTCCTGACTTCAGGCCTGGCCTTTTATCCATTGTGCCATCTAGCTACCCAAAATGGAGCATAAATGGAGCAAGTCAAAGCTTCCATGCAGATCAGCAATGGGATTGGATCTGTAAGTAGCAACTATACTTCCCCCTGGCAAGATAGGGTAAAAAATAAAAAGTGCAACCAGAATTTATTCTTGAGCATTTTCCATCCCTCAAGAATGACTTTCTTTCTTTTTTCCATTTAATAATATTTTGTTTTCCCCCAATTACATGTTAAAACAATTTTTAACATTTTTTCAAGTATTGACTTGCAAATTCTACTTTTCTCTTCCTTTGTTCCTTTCTTCCTCCCTGAGATGGTAAGCAATCAAATATATATTGCATATCTGCAATCATGTAAAACATTTCTATGTTAGTCATTTTGTACAAGAAGACTAGAACAAGAGAGAATGAAAGAAAGAAAGTGAAAAATAGTATGCTTCAGTCTGTATTCAGACAATATCTGTTCTTTCTCTGGTGATGGATAGTATATCTCATCGTAAGTCCTTTGGGATTGTTTTTAATCATTGTGTTGCTGATGTGATCCTCTTCTAAAACAAGGACAAGCACCAACAACATGCAGCATTGCTGTTACAGTGTATAACATTCTCCTGGTCCTGTTCACTTCACTCGACATCTTTTCATGTAAATTTTTCTGAAAACACCCTGCTTGTCATTACATGTAACACAATATTTCATTACAATCATATATCATGGCTTGTTCAGCTATTCCTAAATTGATAGTCATCTTTTTGATTTCCAATTCCTAGCCACCACAAAAACAGCTACTATAAATGTTTTTGTACTAGATGGTAGAGTAAGAAATAAATTACTCTCACTCTCCCTTATTGTCCTCTGAAAACCCACAAAATATCACCCCAAGAAAAACTCTGGAACAGCAGAGTTAGCAGAAAGACAAGGTGTAGCAGTCTTGTAGTCCCAGAAACTTGGGGGATTGACAGACAATGTCCCACTCACTCTGTTAAATAGGAATATTATTGGACAGGAGGCATAACAACAAGCCAGCAGCAAGCCCCACCTCAGCAAACCACTGGGGAATCCAGAGCCCCAAGGTGGTCAAGCAGGCAAGCACTAACACCATGACCCTCCCCTACCCTGAGTGCCTTGGCACAGACAGGCTCCAGTTCAGAAAACCACTACATGTACCAACCGACAGGCATCCACCAGCAGCCAAACCTTCCATTGCTTCAAAGGAGCCCGGGTAAACCAATGTCGTCATACCCCACCCCAGTGCTGAGAGCTTCAGTGTTGTTGACCCCAACTCAGCAGCAGATTTGCTTCTAGACCCCTACAAACTACAGTTTCCAGCACCTGAGGCCCCAGCACACAAAGCCTGTGACCAGGCCCATCATCCCCACCAAAAGAAGCTTGGGTCACTGTTCCTTGTGCTCCAGCAGGAGATCTCAACTTCAAAAACCAGGAAATAGGTAAACACCATGAGCAAAAGGCAGGAATTGACGATGACCATACCTTTTTACTATGGTGACAGGAAAGATCCAAATACAAATTCAGAAGAGGACAATATTGTCAATATGCTCATATCCAAAACCAAAAAAAGGTGAGTTTAAACTGATTTCAAACCCAAAAAGCCTCTTTGGAAGAGCTTAAAAAGGATTTTAAAAATCAAATAAGAGAGGTAGAAGAAAAATGGAAAAAAGAAATTAGAAGTATGCAAGAGCAAGTCAATAGCTTGGGAAAGGAAGGACAAAAATTAACTTTAGAAAACAACTCCTTAAAAAGTAGAATTGGAGATGGAAAAGGAGGGAGAAAAACTCATTGAAGAGAAGAACTCCTTAAAAAGTGAAATGAGCTGGGGGTAGAGCCAAGATGGCAGAGTTAAAGCAGTCATCCACAAATTCCCTCAGACACCTCTAAGAAGTGAATCTGAACGAATTTTAGAATGGCAGAATCCACTGGGAGACAGAGTGTGGCAGATATCCAGCCCAGGACAGCCTAAAAGATCAATGGGAAAGATCTGTTACACTGGTTTGGGGCAGCACAGAGAGCATTGGAGGCAGCAGCACAGACATGGCCATAGCAGAGAGGGAGTAGCCCTAGGTGGGTTGAGTCTCCAGCAACAGTCTGGATTCTCAAACCTCTCAGAACAGGACAAGAGTCCAGCAGAACTGAGAGAAGCCCAAGACCAAGGCAGCTTCAGCAGCTACTCTTAGGACTATCAGGCCACAGAATAAATGTTTGAAAATCACCTACATGAACTTATAGAAGCCAAGATGGTGGAGTAAACTATAAATACTTTCACCCTCCCTAATTTACTTTTAAAAACCCAGAGAATATTGTCCAGGAAAATTCCTGGAATACTGGAGCCAGCAGAAGGGGTAAACAGTCTTTTAGCTCTGGAGGCTAGGGAGTCTACTGGGAAGGGTACCTCTTGCTGTGACTGAAGGGAAACAGTACAGGACAGGAAGTATCCCAGGAAGACCCATCTGATGAGACGAGCAGAAGATCCTGAGCCCAAGGGTGGGGGGCATGCAGCTGGTAAGCACCAACACCAGTATTCCAGGTGTACCTTAGCACATTGGGGATACTGGGCAGACACTAGCACAGATGCAGCTAGTACAGCCCTAGGGGAGGAGGAGACCTTCTTCAGTCAGACTGCCCTTCCCACACGTCTCATGCCAAGCTTAAGCATAACCCCAGGGAAACTCAGACTTCACCTAGCCTCAGCCTTGGCACATACCAGCCATCTCAGCACCAGACAGACTTCAACATTATATAGTTTCTAATTGAAAGAACCAGAGGCCATGGAACACAAGGTCAGTAACCAGGACCCTAGCTCCCAGTACAAGAAACATGGAACAGAAGCCCCTGTGCCCCAGAAGCAGAGATCCACTTTAAAAGCCAGGAAAAAGGTAATCACCATGAGCAAGAAGCAAATCAGAAAACTGAAGACCATAGAATCTTATTACAGGGAGAGGGAAGAACAAAATAAGAATTCAGAAGAGGACAGCATTGACATTGTACTAGTATCTGAAAACTTAAAAAGAAATATGAACTAGTCTCAAGTCCAAAGAGCATTTTTGGAAGAGCTTAAGAAGGATTTTAAAGGCAAATTAAAGAGGTAGAAGAAAAATTGACCAATAATTTTAAAAATACATTCAGTTCCTTAAAAAGTAAAATTGGCCAAATGGATAAGGAGATATAAAACCTAACTGGAGAAAATAACTCTTTAAAAAAAGAAGTACAAAAGCTAACTGAAGAAAACTATTCATTAAAAAACTAGAACTGGGCAAGTAGAAACTAATTACTCCATGAAGCATCAAGAATCAGTCAAACAAAATCTAAAGAATGAAAAAAAATAGAAGAAAATGTAAAAAATCTCATTGGAAAACCAATTGACCTGGAAAATAGACCAAGGAAATAAAATCTAAGAATCATTAGTCTATCAGAAATCTATGATGAAAAAAGAGCCTAGACAGTATCTTCTAAGAAATCATTCAGGAAAGCTGCCTTGAGGTCTTAGATCAAGAGGGCAAAATAGTCATCACAAGAATCCACTGAATGCTTCCTGAAAGAGATTCCAAATTGAAAACAGCAAGGTATATTGTTGCTAAATTCCAGAATTATCATATCAAGGAGGAAATAGTGCAAGCGACTAGAAAGAAACAATTCAAATATTGAGGAACTACAATCAGGATTACTCAGAACCTTGAAACTTCTACATTAAAAGATCAGAGGAATTGGAATATGATATTCCATAAACTAAGGACCTTGGACTACAATCAAAGATTCAACTACCCAGCAAAATTTAGCATAATCTTTCAGGCAAGGAGATGGATATTCAATGAAATAAGGGATTCCCAGACCTTCTTGATGAAAAGGCCAGAGGTCAATAGAAAATATGATCTTCAAATACAAAACTCAAGAGAGGCATAAAAGGTAAACAGGGGAGGGGGGACTTGTTATACAACATGGACAAACTGTTTACATCCTTATATGGGAAGCTGATACTTGTTAATCTTAAGAATTTTATATTTATTACAACATTTAAAAGGGATATACATAGATAGAGGGTGTGGGTATAAATTAACTGATGGGATGATCAAAAACCTAATTAAGAGGTACAGAGAGAGAAGAGGAAAGGAGGAAGCAGAAAAGGGTAAATTGTATCACATGAAGAGACACAAAAACATAGTAGAGGGAAAGAAGGGAGGGAGATGAGCATTGTTTGAGCTTTACTCTCATTAGATTTGGTTCAAGGAGGGAGTAATATTCTCAGTTAAGTATAGAAATTTAAATTGCACTACAGGAAGTAGGGGGAAAAGGGGAAAGAAATGGGAGGAGGTGGTCAGAAGTGCTAAGGGAAAAGGGACAGAAGAAGGAGGGGGCTGATAGAAGGGAGGAAAGACTGAGAGAGGTGGTGGACAAAAGTAAAACTCTTTTGAGGAGGGGATGTGAGAAGGGAGAAATAAAACCATAAATGGGGGGGAAAGGATGGAGAGAAAGATACAGATAGTCATCATAACTATGAATATGAATGGATGAACTCTCCCATAAAACAGAGGTAGGTAGAAGAATGGATTAAAAACCATAATCCTGCAATATGTTGTTTAAAAGAAACACATTTGAAACAGTTGAATACACACAGGGTAAAGGTAAAAGGTTGGAGCACAATATATTATGCTTCAGATGATGTAAAAAAAGCAGAGGTAGCAATCCTAATCTCAGACAAAGCAAAAGTAGAGATAAATCTAATCAAAAGAAATAAGTAAGGATGCTATATCCTGCTAAAAAGCACCATAGACAATGAAGTAATACCACCAAGTGGTAGAGCATCCAGATTCTTAAAGGAAAAGTTAAGGAAGTTACAGGAAGAAATGGGAAAAAAAATATACTAGTGGGGGACCTCAACATCCCCTTCTCTGAGCTTGATAAATCTAACTTCAAAATGAACAAGAAAGAAGTTAAGGAAATGAACAGAACTCTGAATAAGTTAGATATGATAGAACTCTGGAAAAAATTGAATGGAGATAGAAGGGAATATAAATTTTCTCAGCAGTACCTGGGACATACACAAAAACTGACCATATACTAGGGCATAAAAACCTTACAATTCAGTGCAGAAAGGCAGAGATAGTCAATGCATTCTTTTCCAATCATAATGCAATAAAAATATATGTAATAAAAGACCATGAAAAGATAGACTAAAAATTAATTGGAAACTAAATAATCGAATCCTAAAGAATGGGTGGGTTAAACAACAAATCATAGGAAAAATCCATAACTTCATTCAAGAGAATGATAATAATGACACAACTTATCAAAACTTACAGGATGCAGCAAAGCAGTTCTTAGGGGAAGTTTTATATCATTGAATATCTATATCAATAAAATAGACACAGAGGACATCAATGAATTGGGTGTGCAATTGAAAAAAACTGGAAAAGAACAAATTGAAAATTCCCCAAGTGAATACCAAATTAGAAATACTGAAAACCAGAGGAAAGATTAACAAAATTGATGTTAAGAAAATTATTAAATTAATAAAATTTAAGAGTTGGTTTTCTGAAAAAGCCAATAAAATTGATAAATCTTTGGCTAATTTGATTTAAAAAAGAAGGAAGAAAACCAAATTAACATAACTATACTTGTGGGGTACCTCAACCTTCCCTTCTTAGAACTAGATAAATCTAACTACAAAATAAACAAGAAAGAAGTTAAGTGGGTAAATATAATTTTAGAAAAGTTAGAGATGATAAACCTCTGAAGAAAAATTAATGGGGATAGAAAGGAATATACCCTTTCTCAGTGATACATGGCACCTACATAAAAATTTATCGTGTATTAGGGCATAAAAACTTCACAATCCAATAAAGAAAGGCAGAAATGTTAAATGCACCCTTTTCAGATCATGTTACAGTGAAAATCACATGTAATAAATGACCATGGAAAGATAGGCTAAAAATTAATTAGAATTAAAATTATCTAATCTTAAAGAATGAGTGAATCAAACAACAAATCAGAGTAACAATCAATAACTTCATCCAAGAGAATGAGAATAATGATACAATATACCAAAACTTATCAGATACAGGGAAAGTGGTTATTAGAAAAATATTATGTCTCTAAATGCTTGCATGAAAAAATAGAGAAAGAGGAGATCAATAAATTGGGCATGCAATTAAAAAAGCTAGAAAAAGAACAAATCAAAAATCTCCTATTAAATATCAAATTAGAAATTCTGAAAACCAAAGGAGAGATTAACAAATTGAAACTAAGAAAACTATTTCACTAATACAGAAAACTAAGAGCAGATTTTATGAAAAAATCAATAAAATGGAAAAACTTTCAGTCAATTTGATTTTAAAAAAGAAAGAAGAAAACCAAATTACCAGTACCAAAAATGAAAAGGTTGAATTCACCACTAATGAGGAGAAAATTGAAACAATAGTGAGGAGTTATTTTATCCAAATGTATGTCAATAAATTTGACAATCTTAGACAAATGGATGAATATTTACAAAAAATATATAAATTTTCCAGACTAAGGGAAGAGAAAATAAAACACTTAAATAGCCCCATTTCAGAAAAAGTAATTGAACAAGTCATCAATGAGCTCCCTAAGAAAAATCTCTAGGGCCAGATGGATTTACAAGTTTTTTCTATGAGACATTTAAAGAACAATTAATTCCAATACTATACAACCTATTTGAGAAATTTGTCAAAGAATGAGTTCTATCAAATCTTTTAAAAATATCGTGCTGATACCTAAAACAGGAAGAGTCAAAAGAAAGAAAGGAAATTATAGACTAATTTCCCTAATGAACATAAGTGCAAAAATTTTAAATTAAATATTAGCAAAGAGGTTACAGAAACAACTGGAGGATAATACACTGTGTCTAGGTAGGATTTATAGCAGGAATGCAGGTCAGGTGTGTGATTAGAAAATTACCAGAATAATTGACCATGTCTAACAGAAATCATATTATTATCTCAATAGATGCAACAAAACTTTAAACAAACTATAACACCCATTCTTATTAAAAAAAAAAAACTAGAGAGCATAGGAATATGCTTAAAATGATAGGTAGCATATGTCTAAAACCATCATCAAGCATTGTAAATAATGGGGACATGCTTCCTCGCCAATTTTGTTCAGTATTTTACTAGAAATCTTAGCTTTAACAAGCTCATCTTTCTCTATTTTATTCATTCTTTAACAATAAGAGAAATAAAAGAAGCTAAAAGAATTAGAATAGGCAAAGAAGAAACAAAGCTATCACTCTTTCTAGATAATATGTTGATCAAGTGAAAATTACTTGAAATAATAAAGAAATTTAGCAAAGTTACAGGATATAAAAACACCCACATAAAGCATCACCATTTCTATATATAACCGACAAATTCCGGCATCAAGAGATAGAAAGAAAAATTCCACTAAAAATAAGTATAGATATTATAAAATATTTGGGAGTCTCCCTGCCAAAAGAAACCCAGGGACTACATGAACACAATTACAAAGCCCTTTTCACACAAATAAAGTCATATCTAAATAACTGGAAAACCATCAATTGCTCATGGGTAGATCAAGCTAATATAATAAAAATGACAATTCTACCAAAATTAATTTACTTCTTCAGTGCCATATCAATCAAACTACCAAAAAACTACTTTACAGAGCTAAGAACAAAAATCACAAAATTCATATCAAAGGACAAAAGGTCCAGAATATCAAGGGAATTAATGAAAAGAAATGCAAGGGAGAGGGCAGAGCCAAGATGGCAGAATAGAAGGATGGTCCTGTTCTAGCTCTCCCCCCATACCCTATAAAATATATGTAAAAATGACTCTTAACAAATTCTAGAGCATTAGAAGCCACAAATTGACAGAGTGAAACAAATTTCCAGCCCAAGACAGCCTGGAAGGCTGATGGGAACTATCTTTCACACTGGACTTGGAGCAGAGTGCAGCCTAGCCTTGGCCATGTGGCATGGCATAGACAGGACTGGAGCAGGCTTCAGAGTACAGAATCACAAGTAGCAGTTGCGGTTCCCAGATTTCTCTACCCATAAATGCCAAAGACAGCTTCAAAAGTCAGTAAGAAAGTTCTTTCACATAGGTGAGAGGGAAGCGTGGTCCGGCCCCAGTCCTGGCCCCAGGGTGGTGACAGCCACTGCTGCAGCACCTTCCATTTTGGGGGGCCTGGCCTAAAGACCCTGGGGGAATTGAGTGGCTGATCTAGTTCTCAGTCCTGAGTGGCACTCCTGTAGTGAGGAGAAGCACTGACATGGTGAAGCTAGTAGTCACTGTGGAGAGGGAATCCTCTGCAACTTTGCTCCAGTTCTTAATTATTTCTACTATTTTTTAAGTTGATTCTCTAGGATTCTCTAAGTATAACATCATATTATCTGCAAAGAGTAATTATTTTGATTCTAATTCCTTCAATTTCTTTTTCTTCTCTTATTGCTATGGCTAACATTTCTAGTTCAATATTGAATAACAAAGGTAATAAAGGGCATTCTTGCTTCATCCCTCATTGTAACTTATTCCCACTACAGATTATGTTAGCTAATGGTTTTAGCTTTATATTACTTATCATTTTAAGGTATGCTCCATTTATTCCTATTATCTTTAGAGTTTTGTAATGTTAAGGGAATTAGCAGATCTTTCCTACCTCTTAATAAGCTTATGTGACCTGTTTTGAGCTTAGGCATTGCTGACTGCTATGATGGAGCCTGAGTCACATGGCATGGTGGGAGGAGCTAGCTGAACAGGTGGAACAGGAAGGGTGGAGCAGGAAGTGAGAGTGAGGCAGAGCTTGGAGTGAGCAAGGCAATGCTGAGGCAGAGAAACTAGCAAGAGTGGGAGAGGGAGGAATTAAGCCTGTTTGTGTGGAGGTCCAACGGAAGGAAGGCTTAGGGATGTTGGTGCTCCCTGCATTGGTGATGTGTAGGAACTTCTTGTTACTATAGTGGATTTGGCTTACTGGTATCTGAATAAATATCTTGGTTTTGTCTTTGAGGAAGAAAGTTGTTTATATTTTGTGACTTTATCCTGGAAATATGCATGCATATTCATAGGGGCTGATCTGCATATCTCATTACTGTTCCATGTTTTTAATGGGAATGGGTATTGTATTTTTGTCAAAGGCTTTTTCTACATCTATTGAGATAGTCACATGATTTCTATGGTCAACTATGCTAATAGTTTTCCTAATATTAAACCAGCCCTGAGTTTTTGGTATTAATCTCACCTGGTCATCATAGTGTATGATCTAACGATGACTTTCCCTATAAAATTTTAGTCTATATGATTCTATTTACTTTTCCTCTGAACCCTTTAAAATGTGCTTTCCCAAAAGACAGAGTGCTCATCTGATTATGTACACCGGTCATATTATTTTTTCAGTGACTGTTCTCAATAATTAGAAATGCCAAGTATAATGAGGTTGATTTTGTAAAGGCTTAAGAAATTCTAAACCCTGAGGAAAAAAGTAAACTAGGCTTAGGTACTCATTCTTGGAGTTAAAGTTCAGAGGGTCAAATGTTAACTCTTAATCTAACAAACTGAAGAATTGTGAATGCTGAACTACGAGGTAGATTTTAAATGTGTCTGGGAGTGTTGAAAAGAAGGACATGCTTTTTGACTGGTATATGAGAAAGTTGGAGGTATGTTAATGAAGTGAATTGGAGAAGCAATCTGCAATAGAGCAACATGGAACAAGCACCAGTGGACTGAGCACAGATAATGATGTGCCTAGAGCTTCCTTTCCTCAATGCTCCCCATACAAAAGTGTGGTCAATCTATTTTCTCCACTTGAATTGGAAAACTGACGACATACATTCTACTCTTCTTTTCTCTTCTGTTTAATCACTACCTACAAATGGCTGGAAAACCCCAGTGATTAGTATCTTCCCCACAAAATAAAGTATACATTTAATGTATCTTTCTATATGTGTATGTTGTCTATTTCAGGGGTATGAAAGTTTCTTAATGTCAGAGACTGATACACTTTTTTTTCTTTGTAACCCCAGCTCCTGTCCTATGCCTGGCATAAGCTGGCATTTAATAAAGGCTTGAAGATTGGTTAAATACTTTCCTTAAAATCATGCATGTTTTCTGGACACAAAGGAGAAAAAGTAGAATATGTCACTTTGATTACATAAGCTACTATATTGAGCGGAAGCAGAATGAGAGTTCTATAAAGCTATAGGAACCTCATCTGTGAGTTACAGTGTGTTCTTGTGGAGTGCTATATAGAAATTTGATAGAAAACAATAGTAAAATTGATACAAAACTGAAACAGCACTGTCCCCTATTTGTCTGAAAGACCTAATGCAAATCACTATTCAAAGCAATCTAATATATTTCCCAGAAACCAATAAGCCATAAATCAGCCAAGACAAGCATGAGTCATAGCTATTGAATCCTGTAGACCTACAATTTCACTACCTGGTACATAAACAATGAATGTAAAATCAATATCAAAGCACTTTTTTTTCTTGTATAGATGATGGTGGCATCATTCTGTATTCTACTCTGAAAAATATGCCACTGAATAATGCTATTTACCCAAAAAAATCTTGTGGGAGAAATCATTAATACTTACACATTATTTGGATATCACATATATCAAAATGTAGTATTCTCATTTAGTCTTGGTTTTTTAGTTTCATTTAAGAAAATATAACTCTGCTCTATAATAATAATAGAAAGCTCTTTGCGAATTCATTTCACATTTTTTTTCTGGGTCTCTGGGTTGAAATTCAAGGAATAGTCTCATTTCTCATGTCTTAGAATGAATACAAATATTTAATTTATAAACAAGGGAATAAAATCATAGTAATTGATGACTAAGTGATTCAACCAAGCAGGAGATATTTATTTGTGGGCAAATTTGTATTCTAAACAACTTGGAAAAATACTAGAAAATATTCATCCTAACTCTTCTCCTGAAGGAAAAAAAATCTAAAAGACCATTTCTCTTCCAAGATGTATGAAGCAGTGTTATAGAAAGAATGCTAGATTTGTAGTCAGAGATCTATTTCTTATTACCCATGTGACCTGAGTCTCAATTTCCCAAGTTATAAAATGAAGAGATTGAACTAAATGGTCTCTAAACTCTCCTCTAAATCATGATGCAATGGGAAAAAGAATGTGCTAAATTTGGTATCTGAAGAAATGTGAGTTTGAACATGCCTCAGACAGTTGTCAGCTTAATGAAGATAAGGAAGTTGCTTAAACTCTGAGCTTATCTCATCCTCTACCACACTGAGATAGTGACACCTATAATGTTTACCTTACAGAATTATTGTGAAGAAAGAAATGAGATAATGTTGGTAAGCAACTTGTAACCATGAAATAGTGTCTCTTATTAGCAAACACAGGAAGTTCTGGTAAGATGGCTGAGTAGCTGTTATTAAACCCAGCTCCATTTCATCACCTCAAAATAGCAACAAAATAATGCAAAAGAAAATAATACATACAAAGAAGGGAAATTAAAGAACTGGTCACAAGGAGAATCAATTTACAGGAAAAAATGCAAAATAAATAAGGAAACAAATGCATAAGAAAATTTACAAGTACAATGAACAATTATGGATTGAAAAGAAAGTGAATCAAGGTCTCTAAAATGAAAGAATGTGACAATATGAGAATAATATTAAGAATCCCACACTTGCCTACCTACACACACACACACACACACACACACACACACACACACACAAGCAATGAAATGAGGTTTGCTGCAATTGCCTTAAGAGTTACTGATAAGTTAAAGAAGTAAAATAAAGGAAATCTACAACAAGCCATAAAAGTCAACAAAGGGAGTACAAAAAAAAAAAAAAAAGATAACACGACAGCACAGAAAAAAAAGTGTGGAATATAAATAAATCAGTAACTTTTCTGAGGAACAGAATTGTTCAAATGAAAGACAAAACCTAAAGGGTGAGGGAAAAAATGGCAAAATAAAATATAAAAAAATAAACTAGGACAAGTGAAAAATTTGAGATTCATACATGTTAATAAAAATAGAAAATACATTTCAGTGAGACAACCTAAGTACTTGTCTTTCATAAAAAAAGTGAGAAGGAAAAACTATGAATATCATATTTCAGGAGATCATATACAATAATTAACCAGTAATTTCGAATTCATAAGACAAAAGTTGACTTGAGAAAACTCCCAAGATATGTTTTTCATATTTAAATTTTAAGAAAGTAGCATCATAAATTTCAGAACCTCAACAATAAACTTACATGTAGAGAGTAAGAAAGCATTGATCCAAAAATGTCAATTCAAATCATGCAAGATTTCTAGATAATTATGAGAAATTAAGAAAACTCTGAAATGTGGTAAACAAAAAAAAAAAAAGAAATCAGCTTAGGCATAGTTCCAAATTGCTTTACAGAAGGGTTGAATTAGTATACAACTTCACCAACCATACTTTAGTATCTCAATTTTCCAACATCCCCTCCAACACTTACTATTTTCCTTTTTTTTTTTTTTTTTGCCCATTTTAGCCAATCTGATAGGTATGGGATGGCAGCTCAGAGTTACTTTAATTTGCATCTCTCTAATCAATAGTGACTTAGAGCATTTTTTCACATGACTATTGATAGCTTTGATTACTTTGAAAACTGCCTGTTCAATTCTCAAGATATCATAAAAATGGAAAAGGGTCCCACATGTACAAAATATGTATAGCAGCACTCTTTGTGGTGGCCAAAAACTGGAAGTCAAGGGGATGTCCATTAATTGGGGAATGGATGAATAAAATGTGGTATATGAATGTAATGGAATACTATTGTGCTATAAGAAACGATGAACAGGAAGACTTCAGAGAGGCCTGGAAAGACTTGTATGAACTGATGCTGAGTGAAAGGAGCAGAACCAGAGAATTTTGTACACAGCAACAACCACAGCATGCAAGGAATTTTTCATTGCAATGCAAGGACTTACATAATTCCCAATGATGTCTTAAGGCAAAATGCCTTCCACATCCAGGGAAAGAACTATGAAATTCAATCACAGAATGAAGCAAATCATTTTATTTCGTCTTATGTTTTGGTTTGTTTTATGATTTCTCCCATTCATTTTAATTCTTCTATGAAACATGACTAAGATGAAAATGTATTTAATAGGAATATATGCATAGAACCTATATAAAACTATATGCTGTCTCAGGGAGTGAGCAGGTATAGGGGAATGGGGGGGAGGGAAGGGGAAAATCTAAGGTATATGGAAATGAATGTACAACACTGAAAACAAATAAAAATATATAAAAATAAAACTGCCTGTTCATATCCTTTGACCATTTATCAATTGAGGAATGGCTCTTATTTCTATAAATTTGACTCATTTCTTTCTATATTTGAGAAATGAGATCTTTATCAGAGAAACTCGCTGTAATTTTTTTACAGTTAGGATTACTATGTATTTCCCTCCATCTTATTTCCCCCCCTGTTTATCCTACTCTCTCTCGCCCTTCACCCTGTACATTCTCAAAAGTGTTATGCTTTTAACTACTGTTTGCCCCAATTCACCTTCCCTTTTATCACTCATCTTATTTTATCTGTCTCCCCTCTGACTTTCCTATATGGTAAGATAGATTCCTATATTCAATTAAGTTTGCATGTTATTTGCTCTTTGAGCCAATTCTGATGAGAGTAAGATTCACACACTGTCCCCACCTTTTTCATCTTCCCCTTCACTGTAATAGCTTTTTCATACCTGTTTTATGTCAGATAATTTATTCTATTCTAATTCTCCCTTTCACCTTCTCCCAATGAATTCCTCTCTCTTGCCCCTTAATTTATTATTTTTTTTACATAATCATCCCATCATATTCAACTCACACCCATGCCTTCTGTCTATGTATACTTATTCTAACTGCCCTAACAATGAGAATGTTTTTAGGAGTTACAGGTATGATTTTCTCATGTAAAAATGTAAAAAGTTCAGGGGTGGAGCCAAGATGGTGGAGTAGAAAGAGGCACATACACTAGCTCTTCCCCCACAGCCCATAAAATACCTGTAAAGAAGGACTCTCAACAAATTCTAGAGCAGCAGAAGCCTCAGAACAATGGAGTGGAGATTTCTCACCCAGAGTGACCTGAAGGAACAATGGGAAAGGTCTGTCCCACTGGACGCTGAGCAGAGCCCAGCCCAGCCTTGGCCACATGGCACCTGGAGGAGCAAAAGTGAGCAGGCTTCAGAGAGAGAATCTCCAGCAGCAGTGCAGATCCTTTAACCCACAGGTGCTAAAGGTCAGTGAGGTTTTTTGGCTGGTTGAGAAGGGAGTAGGGTATCCCCATAACTCAGGTCTCCTCAGATGGCAGCAGTGGAGGCAGCAGTGGAAGGGGGCTCCCAAGGCAGGCAGTAGCCCAAATCCATTGTTGAAGGTCTCATTGTAAAACCCCTGAGGAAATTGAGCCCTGTGTGGCAGCCCAGCCCCTACCTGAACAGCTGATCTTAATCTCACACTGAGTGGTAACATTGCCCTGGTCTAAAGACCCTGGGGAATCATAGCAGCTCATCTGAATCTCAGCCCCCAGTGAGATTCTTGGTGGAACTGGAAGTGAGGTGGTTGTGGAGAGGAAACACAGAAGTCAAGTAACTGGCTAGGAAAATGCCCAAAAAAAGGGAAAAAATAAGATCATAGAAGGTTACTTTGTTGGTGATCAGGTGTCTCCTCCCATCCTTTCAGATGAGGAAGAACAAGGCATACTGTCAGAGGAAGTCAAGGCCCCTGCCTCCAAGGCTCCAAAGGGAACTTAAGCTGGACTCAGGCAATAGAAGAGCTTGAAAAGCAAGTTAGCAGCTTACAAAAGAGAACCAAAAAAATGCTAAGGAAAATAACAGCTTTAAAAAGAGGCAAACAGTTAGAAAAAAAAGGTCCAGAAAGCCAATGAGGAAAAGGAGGCTTTAAAAACCAGAATTAGGCAAATGGAAAAGAAGGTTCAAAAGCTCCCTGAAGAAAAGAGAGAAATGAGTTCAGGGAAATGAATGACTATGAGATAAACCAAGCAGTTAAAAAACAAAACCATAAGTTTGAAAAAGATAATGTGAAACATCTCTTTGGAAAAACAACTGATTTGGAAAATAGATTCAGGAGAAACAATTTAAAAATTATGGAACTACCTGAAAGCCATGATCAAAAAAAGAGCCTAGACATTATTTTCCATGAAATTATCAAGGAGAACTGCCCTGATAATCTAGAACCAGAGGGCAAAATAAATATTGAAAGAATCCACCTCCTGAAAGAGACATGAAGAGAGAAACTCCTAGGAATATTGTGATCAAATTTCAGAGTTCCCAGGTCAAGGAGAAAATATTTCAAGCAGTTAAAAAGAAACAATTTGAGTATTGTGGAAATACAGTCAGGATAACGCAGGATCTGGCAGTTTCAACATTAAGGGATCTAAGAGTATGGAATAAGATATTCCAGAAGTCAAAGGAACTGAGATTAAAACCAAAAATCACTACCCAGCAAAACTGAGTATAATATTTCAAGGGAATAAATGTTCATTCAATGATATAGAGGACTTTCAAGCATTCATGTTGAAAAGACCAGAACTGTATAGAAAATTTGACTTTCCAACACAAGAATCAAGAGAAGCATGAAAAGGTAAATAGAAAGAGAAATTATAAAAGACTTTCTAAAGCTGTACTGTTTACATTCCTACATGGAAAGAAAATATTTAAAATTCTTGAATCTTTTCTCAGTATTTCGGTAGGTGGAGGGATTGTACATACACACACACACACACACACACACACATACACATATATAGACAGAGTACAGTTTGTGTTGAATCAGAAGAATGATATCCACACACAAAAAAATAAAAATTAAGGGGTGAGGGAGGAAAATACTGGGAGGAGAAAGGGAGAAATGGAATGGGGCAGGCTATAACTCATAAAAGAGAAAAGAAAAATCTTGTTCAATGAAGGAGAAAAAGAAGAAGGAGAGAGGGGAAAAGTAAAGCTACTCTCTCCACATATGGCTGAAGAAAGGAATAACATGCTCACTAAATTTGATGTGAAAATCTATCTTATACTACAGGAAAGTAAGGGAGGAGGCAACAAGTGGAGTGAGGGTAATGATAGAAGGGAGGGCAAATGGGAGAGGGGAGTAACTAGAAATAAACACGTTTGGGAAGGGACAAGGTCAAATGAGGGAATAAAAAAATAAGGGGGATAGAGTAGGATAGAGGACAATATACTTAGTATTACACAACATGATTATTATGGAAGTCTTTTGCAAAATGACACATACTTAGTCTGTATTGAATTGCTTGCCTTCTCAGTGGGGATGGGTAGGGAGGGAGAGAAGTTGGAATTCAAAGTATTAGAAACAAATGTTAAGAATTTTTATTGCATGTAACCAGGAAATAAGAAATACAGGGAATGGGGGTATAGAAATTTATCTTGCCCTACAAGAAAAGAGAGAAAATAGGGACAAAGGAAGGATGGGGTGTGATAGAAGGGAGGGTACATTGAGAGAAGAAGTAATCAGAATGTAAAGTATTAGGAAACAGGGGAGGGGAGTGATGGGAAAAAAATTGGAGATGTTACAAAGTGATGTAAAAGCAATTCATATTAAAACAACTGACTGAATTAATTACTGAGAATAAATCACAGACATCTTTAGTTTGGGGAAAAGAATTTTAATCTAAATTTCCTAGAGGTAGGTAACCTCAGGTAAAATTTGGCATTGATGGAAAAGTTAAGGTTTTAATGGTAAATTTGATTTTATGATGGCTATTTAATCAGGAACTAGAACATGTCTAAAAAGGCCTGTAAGCCACTTAAGACTAGCCTCAAAAGATGTTCCTTAGCCAAAGTGAAATTATAGTCATATTTGAAACCTGGTTATTGGAACTTGTTATTTTAAGATGCTACAGGACTATTAAGTGACTGTTCTTCTGAGTCTAACTCCAGCTATGGAGAGCAAGAACGGTGGTCTGAGCCTCCAATCCATGATGCCAGTAAGCCTGTGAGATGCTGGTATGAACTGAAAAAGGTGATCTCATGAGAAGGGTGGGAGAGTGGCTGTTCAGCCTGAGCTGAGGTAGGATTTTCCTGACTCAATTTCCCCACTAACACCTGGCAGACTTTAAGCCGGACTGAATGCAAGTTGACAATCTACTCCTACCTGGAAGTGACATGAAGTTGGGGAGATATTGGTTCCCTGCAATGTTCCTGCTCTTAGTGACAGTTCCTATAGTCAAAAGGTTTGTAAACTTAATACCAGATCTATTAAATTATAGATTGTTGGTAGGGGAACATCCGAGGTTAAGTCTAAAATTAAGCTATTAAGCTTAGGACTTTAGACCAACAACAACAAGCAAGGGTCCTTTAATTCTTAGTAATACTGTGAAGACAATTAGGTCAAGGGCTTGTGAAGTTAGCATACATAAATATTATTTGTGTCTCAGTTGGTTAATGTTTTAAAAAATTCTTTCGTGGTCTATATTGTAAATGCTTTAAAAAGAAGTATCACCTGACCAAAAGTTGAAATTGTTTTATGTGAAATGAACTGTGTTAAAAATGAAAAATAAAATTTAAAAAATGTAAAAAGCTTAACCTTATTGAATCTATGATTTCTCTTTCCTGTTTATCTTTTTATGCTTCTCTTGAATATTATATTTGAAAATCAAAATATCTATTCCGCTCTGGTCTTTTCATCAGGAATATTTGAAAGTCCTTTATTTCAATAGATATCCATTTTCCCCTGAATGATTATGCTCATTTTTGCTGGATAATTGATTCTTGGTTATAGAATAATTTGAAACCAAAAATTTCAATACCCCTCCCCTAAAAAAAACAGTGGAGAGAGTCTTATGTTGAGAAAAATGTAATAACATAATAGGAGTGTAAATAGAGTGTAATAGAGTATGAATAGACTGAATTCACCTACAAAAAGAATTGTAGCAGGGGGAAAGAGCAACAAATGATTGCATGGAGGCAACTCTCATAAAACATAGGGATATATACATATTTAAAATCAGAAGTTGAATTAAAATTACTATTTGTCACCTGAATCCAAAAATAAAAGGATTTTTACTCATGGTTAACCACAAGATAACTAAACAAGATAATTGGATTATGTTTAAAAGTTCTATAGTCAATGAAACAGTAATATGAAGTATATATGAAACAAACTACATTAGAGACATTTATTTAAAGGAAAAGAATGGCAAACTAGGTTGCAGAACAACATAAAAGAGGTATTTGATGTGACTAGTTCAACCTCTTGATTTGTAAAATGAGGTAAATATGATTGAGATTAGGTGACTTGTCCAAGATTACAAATATAGTTAAGTCTGAGAGCTATGATTTGAACACCAAATATTGAACTTACCATTTTTTTCCCTATATTACAGTACTTACCATAAAGTATTGATAGATGTGGATTTGAATATTCTTCTGTTGGAACTTGACAAATCAAATAAAGGTAATCAATGAGGAAATTACAAATTTAAGAGAATATTGGGGGAAAAGCTCAGTTTGACAAATGAGTGAAGATAATTTGATTTTTTTGTTGTTGCTTTTTATTTGTTTTTTTTTATCAAACATACTTTTACCAAATATATCATGTTTTAAGACATAAAGAACTTATAAAATAGATGTCTAAAGGCAAAAAGTTTAAATACATATTTTACTGAGAAATAAAAAATGATAAATAAAGGGAATATAAGAAAAGGAAGTAGACAAAAACTTATTTTAAAACAATGTCTTAAATAATGAATAGGTCAACAAAAAAATCACAGAAATAGAAAAATCAGAGATAATGATAATAACAATAAAACTTCAGTATATATGGGATATAGAGTGGGCCACAAAAGGAAATTTATGTTCCTGAATATTTATACCAAAATGTATAAAAAGACAGAAATAATGCACTAAACACACGGTTTAAATAAATTAGAAAAGCAGCAGAGATCCAAAACATTCTCAGCATAGGAAATGATAGAAATTTACGATAAAAACACACAATAGAACATTTTTCAAAATAATTGAACAAAAAAAATGAAGTCATGTAGTTTTTAAGGAAAATAATATAAGCTGTTAGCTGCATCACTTTTAAATGAGAGAATGGAAAACCACATAAGCAAAATTTTTGAAAAAACATAAAAGGAAAAATTCCTACCAAAGAAAATATAATAAAGGAAAAACATCATAAATAATTATACTTAGACCTTTGACAATATAATGGAAGATACAAACAGCATGCATGAAAAGCTCTAAAAATATAATGATGAATTAATAAGATTAGAGATATACAATCTAAATAAATCAGAAAAAAATAACTAAATGAACTATACATGACCTACAATGAGGAGGGCAGGGAAAAAAATAAAACTCCAGGATGATAAGGAGTCACAAGTGAACACTATCAAACATCTGAAGAACAATTAATTTCCCTACTAAATACAATGCTTTCAAAATAAATAAAATTGGCATGCTATCAAATCCCTTTTTGCAGAGATAGAATCCTGAAACAAAAACCAAAGAAGGATAATATAAGGAATGATAACTAGGGACTGATGATTGCATTGATGATCAATGAGTATTAATATGAAAAAATTAAAGACCATAAGAAAGAATATGATAACATGCAAAATATTCAATATAAACCAGTTAAATTTATACCAAGAATTAGAAGATAGTTTAATAGCAGGCAAATTATTAACAAGATTAGTCATATTGATAAAACAAATGACTAAAGCTTTTCAAAGCAGATGCACAAAAGGATGGCATTTGGAAGATTATTTTGGGAAAATGATGCTTTTTAATCCCATGGTAGATTCAACTCCATTGAAGAAAGGAAGGAGTAAAGGAATAAAGAGAAAAAAGGCATCTTGGAGAAAGGACAGAAGTAGAATTATCTATTAATTGTCCATTACAAAGCTTAAGAAAATAATAATAAAAAGTTGTTTTAGAATGTGACCATGGGAATAAGATGTGGAGATGGATGTGAGAGGTCACAGAATCAAAGATCTAGAGATGAAAGCATCCTCAGAAGTCATCTAGTCCAAACTCCTCATTTTATAACTGAAAAAAATTGAGTCCCAAAGAGTTTAGGTGACTTGCCCAAAGTCATACAGATAGTCCTAAGTGGTAGAGATAGAATTTGAGTTTGCCTCCTACAAGTTTAGCACTGTCTGTTCTGTACCACACTGACGTCGGGGAGATAAAAACAATGGGGCTTGATAATCAATTGAATGTATGCAAGTGAAAATGAAGCTAATATACATCTATTCCAGTTTGACTTGAAGAGAAATTAAGGAACTTTAGGACTCAAATTTTGTACCAAAATTCATGTCCAATGAAAGAGAACACAAAATATGCCCAGCATAATGTTTCCATAAATGAATAGAGAACATTTTTAATATTAAGCAGATTTTTTTGTTCAGACATATATTTGCCAGCAGTTGTCATGTACATAATTATCTGATAAACACGATATTAACCAATAATGAAGAAATTTGCTACCCTGCTTACCTGTTGAGATATCATTCTCTGTGTGTGTGTGTGTGTGTGTGTGTGTGTGCGTGTGTGTGTGCGTGTGTGTGTGTAGTTAAGAGACCTAATTTCCCCAATCAGGGGAAAATTTATATCTATTATCACCATGATACACATGATACACATCATTTAATTCAGTTCTAAAAATGAATTTGAGGCATCCTCAGATTTCATGTCTCTATATTTTGATACAACCTCTTTTGAACAGACAACTGTTCACTTTTCAGATAATTATTAACTTAGGAGCATGGGGAAAGGAATAATATTACAATGATGCTTCCTGCAAGTGACCTATTTATGTGAGAAAATGGGAACACAGCTGGATGACTTGCCAAGATCCCCTGAGGTCCGTAGGCACTCTCACCTGGGCAGGGATTGACACTGAACCATGTCTCCCACCATATTGGCAGCAAACAATCTCAGTCCTGTTCCAGTGGCATTTACTAGCATTATATATGTGCTATATGAATATCCTTCCCCTATCACATACCTACATGCTTGCAAATTCCATCACACCTCCTCTGCCTTGAGGAAGGGTTAGGGAGATTTTAGAGAGAAAATATAGTCATGATGTTAAAGGGTTATTTAAAAGAGAAAGTCTTAATATCTTTTTATATAATATTTTATTTTCCCTCAATTACACATAAAAACAATTTTAACATTCTTTTTTTAAGTTTTGAGTTCCAAATTCTCTCTCTGTCCCTGTCAATGTCTGTCTGTCTGTCTGTCTCTCTCTCTCTCTGTCTGTCTCTCTCTCTGTCTGTCTCTCTCTCTGTCTGTCTCTCTCTGTCTCTCTCTCTCTGTCTCTGTCTCTGTCTCTCTCTCTCTGTCTCTCTCTCTCTGTCTCTCTCTCTCTGTCTCTCTCTCTCTGTCTCTCTCTCTCTGTCTCTCTGTCTCTCTCTCTCTCTCTCTCTCTCTCTCTCTCTCTCTCTCTCTCTCTCTCTCTCTCTCTCACCAGGCCTCAGGGCCTAGCTTCTGGCTTACGCTGGAGAGGGGCCTCATTGCTAGCCTCCTGTGGTGTGGCTTGCTGTTGGTTTGCTTGCTGAACTGTACTCCCTTCCCACTCCAATAATATAGACTTTCCCAAGCTGTTCTAAGCTGGTAAACTGCTTCACTACTTGAAAACTTGCTTTGAGGAGTTATTCTAAGGATGTTTGAAGGGGAATTTGAGAGAGCTCAGGTGAGTTCCTGCCTCACTCTGCCACATTGGTGTCAGAAGTTTCCAGATTACCTTAATGGGCTAATGAGCTTATTATTCCTAAAAGAGTTTTGGCATTGTTCTGAGGGGTAGGTTTAGAAAACATTAGCAAAGGAAAACCTTTTTGGATATGCTAGTGATGTGGACAGTAGCCACATTAATGAAAAGGGATAAGAAAAACCTTTGGTAGAACAGGTACATTGGCTTCCTCCATGTGCTTTCTCCATAACTTTAGGCAAGTTATTTAATCTCTTTGGAACTTAACCTCCTCATAGGCAATTCCGTGGTAAATGGATAAGCACTAGACCTCAAATCAGGAAGAGCTGAGTTCAAGTCCTGCCACAGATACTAACTAGCTATGTAAACTTGGGCAAGTCACTTGATCTTTTTCTGCCTTAGTTTCCTCATCTATAAAACTAAGCTAATCATACTGGTTATTTTCCAGGGTTATTGTGAAGACAAAATAAGATAATATTTTAAAGTACTTTATAAACCTTAAAGCACTACATAAATCATATATGTCTATGTAAAGTAAGGTAGTTGGACTCTCATTTTACAGATGGAGAAACTGAGACCCAGGAAGTTTAAGTGACTTGTTCATAATCATATATGTGGGCAGCAAGTGGAAAAACTGGGATTTGAGCTTATGTCTTTTAAATTCAAGTTCAGCGTTTTTCCCACTTCACCTTGGCTATATCTAGGTCACCTAGACTGGTAATTGTCAAATGTCTTAAACATACACATTTAGCAATAAAGGAATAAAATTTAAAAAATGAACATGCACCCTCAAAATGTATTTATTTGCCCATTTATATATTATCTTACTAATAATCATGACAGTGTCATGAGTCCACTGAAGTGCTACAGTTCAACCTCTCTATTGGAAAAAGACAGAAATTGGACATGAAATGAAAACATTAAAACAAAAGTAGATTTGTGATTACGCTAAGTCTGAAGGTGGATACTCACTTAACCAATTAATATCAGGAAAATATCTAGGAGAGGTAAAGTGGTTATAGTTATGTGTGTATACATATATCTACATACACATGTATGTGTATGTATACACCTATTTTGATATGTATGCAAGCATATATAAACACCCATATATAAAATCAAAGATATTTATATTCTTAGGGAGTTCCCTAGGGCTCTAGTGACAAAGCAGGACTTAGATCAAAATCTTCCTAACTACAAAGCCCGCATTCTATCCACTATGCCATGCTATGATGCTTCTGGATGTTTTTTGTCCAATAGTGTCTTAAAAACATAGAAGGAAATGTCCTCTTGGGCCATGTGTTTTTGTTAATCTGTGTTTTTAACTTCTTTTTTGAAAGTTATTGATTTTTTTGTTTTTATATTGTTTCCAGATATACCCCATCACTCATTAAACTGTAGTTCCTTGAGGGTGGGGATTGTCTTTCGCCTTTCATTCTGTCCTCAACACTTAGCACAGTGTCTGGCCTATAGTAGGCACTAAGTAAATGCTCATTGATTGACTGACCTCTTGCTTATTGAAAGAGTCACTGACCATTCTTTCTAAGTCTTCTTTGCTAGATCTGTCTCCAGGTTATGCCAGCTCATCATGACTATCACACAGGGCTCTGTCCTGGGTCAACTTCTCTTCTCCCTCTATGTATTTCACTTGGTGGTTTGATCAAATCTCATAGATTCAATTATCTTTTTGCTGATGACTCCCAAACCTACTAATCTCTCTGATGACTTCCAGTCTTAACTTGACAGTCCAACTGACTGTTAGAGGTACTTATTTAATAAGGGGCAGCTAGATGGCACAGTGTATAGAGTTACAGAGCTCAAATCCAACCTGATATACTTACTGGTTATGTAACTGTGGGCATATCAGTTAACTTCCATCTGCCTCCATTTCCTCATCCATTAAATGGGAATAATAGCATCTACTTTCCAAAGTTATTATTTGGATAAAATGAAATAATATTAGTAAAGCACTCTGCAAATCTTAAAGCACTGCACAAGTACTGGCTATTATTAAGAGGGAAGGAAGGAAGGAAGGAAGGAAGGAAGGAAGGAAGGAAGGAAGGAAGGAAGGAAGGAAAGAAGGAAGGAAAATCAATGCAGCAAAACTTAACCAATACATTGACCAAATTTGACAGCATATGTAATGTTGTAGACCAACAGTCTTCCATTTCTGCCAAGAAGGGAAGTAGGGATATTAATTTTCTTGTCTCTTCTCCAGGATTAAGCTTGATTATGATAACTCCAAAACATTTAGTTCCAACTAGTATTGCTACTATTGTTCTTTTCATATGTGTATATATATATATATATATGTATATGTATACACATATACATATACATGTATACATATACATATATGTGTGTGTATATATATATATATGTGTATATATATATATATGTATATATATATAATCACTTTCCCGGTTCTGCTCCTTTCACTTTGTATTATTTCATATCTCTCCATGTTGTAGTCTTCTTTTTCCATCATTTCTTACATTTCAGTATTATTCTAATGCATTCATTTACCACAACTTATTGACCTATTTCTCAATCATGGAGCATGTACTCTGAGATCTTTGATCACATAAAAGTCATATCTTTTTTCTTAAATATATATTTGTCTTTATAGTCAATTCTTTTTTACATCATAATTACTTCATGATATCTGCCCCACACCTGTACCAAACCCTCCCTTATATCAAAGAAAACAGTTAAGCTAAATGAACCAAAACAGCATGCAGCGTTCTGTCTCCATATTCTAATTGTCTAGTGAGGAGGAGGAGATGGGCTTGATTTTCACTGAAAGCAAGTTTGACCATTGCATTTAATCTTATTTCTTGTGTCATTTGGTAGTACTATAACTTCAATTATGATTGTCATTGCACACATCTTGTTGTCTCTTCCTTCACACTACAACAGTTAACATGTGGTCTTAACATCTTTATCTGAACCTTTAATATTCATTGTTTCTTATTATTTCATTGTTTCATTTTGTTACATTCATATAGCAGTCAGCTCGGGTATTCCCTCAGTGTATGGGTACTCGTTTCATTTCAAGGTTTTGTTACTACAAAATTTAAGCTTTTGCTCTCTTTAACGGTCTGATGCCCAGTCTGCATAGCCACCATATGGTGGATCTATGGGTGAATGAATGAATGAATTAAAAAAGCATTTATTAAGTATTTACTGTGTGCAAGCATAGTCCTTAGTAGAAGAGATAAAAATGGAAAAGAAAGGCAGTCCTTATCCTCAAGGAGTTCTAATGGGGGAGATGCATATTAGAAACTTTAGCTACAAATCAAATAAAAAGGCTCCACAGTCCTTAGAATACAAGAGCAAAGCAGATAATAATGCAATGTCTTTAGCTGTTGTCTGGTCCTTTCAGTCATGTCTGACTCTGTGAGCCCATCTGGGGTTTTTTGACAAAGGTACTGGAGTAGCTTTCTATGTCCTTCCCCTTTCCATTTTACAGATAAGTAAACTGAGCAAAACAGTGTTAAGTGACTTGCCCAGGGTCACTCAGCTAATAAATGTCTGAGACTGGATTTGATCAGGTCTTCCTTGCTCCAGGCCCAGTGCTCTATCCACCACACCACCTAGCTCCTTATATTCTTTAGTATCATTCCCATTAATGAAACCACATCAAGAAGCTAGTTCTTATGCCCATATAAAGATATTACAGACATACAAGTATTGCCTCTGGTGGATTCAGGATGAGGTCTGCTGCCTACCAAGATCCATGACTAGCATGTGTATGAAGAAATCCAAGTATGAAAGTTTAAGGCCCTTGGGTCACTCCTAGTACTGATACTGACAGAAGCATTCTCATACAGTACTCTCTCCTCATCCCTACAGAGAGGGAATTGGGCCTGTAGAAGATGGCAGGCAGAGGGTCATTAGAAGTGACTTTCTGTAGCTTTTTCCTCTTTTCCTCACTCTCCTGAAAAGTATTATGCTTCTTCCTCTAGCATTTTCAGTTGAGTTGCTATTTATCTTCACATGGGGAACATGTGCAAACTTCTTTATGAGTCAGAGAACAGTCATAGTTGATCTACCTGTTTTCAAGATGAGTCTGTTAAATGTCATCTGCTAACTGGGCTCACTTTGGGGGTTAAGAGATATTTCTTGCAAGCTTACAAAAGCAATAAATTATTCTGTTCTTTTTTTTCCTTCTGGAAAATTTTGTCAATTCCCCAATTTCTGTCAATATACAGAATCCTGGTTTCCTAGGATTTTGAGATGGAAGAAGTTTTGGAGATGATTCAGTAAAAAAAAAAAAAAAAGAAAGAAAGAAAGAAAAGAAAAACTCCCTTATTTCACAGACATGAAACTGGAGGCTGAGATATTGGAAGTGATTTCTCAAAGGTCATATAGCAGGGCCAAGATTTAAACCTATGTTTTCTGGCCAAGTCCAGTGTGTTCTCTGTCTGTCTGTCTTTCTCTGTCTGTCTCTTTCTCTGTCTCTCTTTCTCTCTGTCACTTTGTCTCTCTCTAGGTCTCTGTGTATCTCTCTCTCTGTCTCTCTTTCTATCTCTGTCTCTCTGTCTGTCTCTGTGTGTCTGTCTCTGTCTCTGTCTTTCTCTTTCTCTCTGTCTGTCTCTGTGTCTCTGTCTCTGTGTCTCTGTATCTCTGTCTGTCTGTCTGTCTGTCTGTCTGTCTCTCTCTCTCTCTCTCTCTCTCTCTCTCTCTCTCTCTCTCTCTCTCTCTCTCTCTCCTTCACAATGACCATATGAAATAGGGTAGTTATTTTTATCCCTACTTTACAGATATAGAAACCAAATCTTGCCCTAGGACGCTTAGGACTTTTGCACCCTCTAACTTCAAATCCAGGGTTCTTTTGACTGTTTACTGCTATCTGTGTGAAAATGAGACATAGAGTATTGTAGTGGAAGGAATGCTGCATCTGAAATCAGAGGACCTGGGTTTCAATCTTGCCTTCTGTTACTTCCTGGTAGATCCTGAAGTCACTGAACTTCTCAAAGATTCAATTTCCTCATCCATAAAATAAAGGTATTGGATTAGATTACCTCTGAGATCCCTTCCAACACTAAACCTGTGACTCTGTTACTATATTATGATAGTCCCTGGAGACGTTAGCTAAAGCTCTTGCCACCCTTTACCTCAAGAACTAAAGAAAGGGAAAAGGAAAAAACAGGAAGGAGATGAAGCAAACCAATTCTTGCCTTCTGCAGCATGAGGAGTTTCTTTGTGTGAGTTCTATGACAACATGGCTTCTAGCTTGTAAGTCCAACAGTCAGGCTGTCTGTCCCTTATAGGGTAAGATTTTTAAAAAGGAATGAAAAAAATCAGAGTTATCAAAGCCATTATTCAAAATACTACGAAAAAAGAGGAGATAATGGTTTACAAAATAAACCTAGCACTAGACAGAGGAAGAAAAATTAATTCATATGTATAAACCCTTATTTGGATTAATAAGTGTTATTCCTTTTCTGTTACACAAGGTCAATACTGAATGCATTTTTTCTCTGCTAAATATTATTTTTGAACAAGTGAGGTTTATTATAATTCCATTCTAAGATGAATATATTGTATTCCAAAGCCATGGAAACTTAAGTTCACAATTTAAATTTGAATGGCTAAGGTGAAGTTGATGTGTACTCTTCATAGATTATAGAATTTTAAATCTAGACACTTATTTTGTCCACCACACCACCTGACTTTTAAAGAGGAGGAAACTGAATTCCAAAGAGGGAAATTATTCTTCTAAGGACAAAGAGTGAGTTAAAGCCAGATCCTATATTATTCACAGAATCATGGGATTTAAAGCTGGAAGGGACCATAGAAATGCCCTTTCTTTTATTGCCAAGGAAACTGGCAAAATATTATATATTGACATATAACTTGCCCTAGGTTACCCAGAAAGTTGTCTACTGCACCACACTGCTCGAAGGGGACTTTAATGGTCTTCTAGTTCAAAGTCTTAATTTTACAAAGTTGGCAGCTGAAGCCCAGAAAAAAATGAGGGTCTTATTTTAGACTTAGCCTGAGGGAAGACAAGTGGTTTCTCTTAAGTCACATAGCTAGAAATGGGCCCTCCTTTCATTGGAAGGATGGGAGAATAATGGGTGTGCAATGGGTGTGCAATGTCGCATATGTTGTGTAATGAAGTCATTATGTTTGCTAGTTTTACCCTTTCCAATTTATCCTGTATAGATCTGGTTTACACGTCGTTGTTTCTGTGTTGACTCTGTTACTAGATTGTGAGCTACTTGACAGAAGGGATTATTTTTTGCTTCATATGGTTTAGTTTTTATTTATTTTTGCTTTTCTTTGTACTCCTAGCACTAGCACACTGTCTTACATATGGTAGGTGCTTAATTAGTGCTTGTTGACTTTACTTGATAGAAAAGAAGCCTCACTTTAGGGAAAGGGAAAGGATCAGGTAGTTGAAAATGATTGTGTTATAAAACCAAGTCATCCAGCTCTCGCAATTCCAAATCTGGACCTTTTTCACACTATATTTCCATTTGGTGTTTCTCTTTTCTTAAATGGAATATCCTTCCTCTTAAAATTTCCTTGTAATTATTCTATGAAATAAGCTTGAGAGTCAGTCTTCTGAGCTGAGGCAAATCCCTGAATGGTTGTCCTTGGGTTCTAATGTCCTCATCTATACAATAAGGAAATTGGTCTAGAGATTTTTGAAGGTGCTTCCAGCTCTGACATTCTAGAGTAGCAGCAAGAGCATGAAGGAAAGAGCTCACAATTTAGACCCCTGACCTTGGACTCCAAACACTTTAACTCTGGGTCCTGGCTCTGCTACTCATGACCTCTGGGACCCAGGGGTAAGTCACTTAAACTCTCTGAGCTTCATTTTTCTAATCTGCAAAATGAAGAGATTGGAACAGATGATCTTTAGGGTTCTTTCCAGCTGCTGATGATCCACAATCCTCTGTTTCTATTTTCTGAAGTTACCTCTAGCACTGACATTCTTGTATTCTATATTCTGTATTTCTCACTAGCAATAGAGACATCATGAATGATGCTGTTTTTCTCCTAACTGATTATGAAACTGGCATTATATTTAGAGCATGAGACTATTTCCTTAGTACTCAACATGTTGAAGCACAAAGCTCATTGGAGTAGCCTTTCTTCCCTCTTGTCAATTCTGGTAGGTATGCCATGATTGAATAGCTTTTATTCTCCTGAGGTTCTAGCAATTCTCCAGAGAATTTTCTTGTACTCAAACATAACAGCTGAGGACTTTACTTATCTTTCAAGATTTCAATGGTTTGGGAGCTTACTCAGAGTCAGGTGCCCAGAACAAATCCTCTAGGGAGGTTAAGCCCACTGAGCAGGAGCCAAGAGAAAATTTTTGTCATTCCTTAGAGAATACAACATACCCATTTTTACTGCAACTGTTGTTGGCCGTGAACTTATCAAGAATTTTCATGTGTCCATTCTTATAATACCAGGCTTTTATATCTGAAGAAAACTCTATTGAGGAGTAGAGAAAGTGCCTTTTCTTCTCTGGCCAAGAGCTCTTTATCGTTTGGAGAGTCCTGTAATGGTCTGTTTCATTCCAGGGCATTGTTGCTATCCAACTCCATTTGGTAGGACAGTGTTGACCTCATTTTCATTCCTTCATTCTTTCCTTCCCTTCTTCCTTCCTCCCTTATTTCCTTTCTTCTTTCCTTCCCTCTTTTCTTCCTTCTTTCCTTTATTTCTGTCTTCCTGCCTTCCTTTCTTCCTCACTGAACAGACTTATTCAATGAGCCACCCATCTCAAACCCTCCCCCTCATGATTCTTCTTTCCAATAAAAATACTGAATTTTCTTCAAAGCCTTGTTCAAATCCATCATCTCTCATCCTCATTTTATTATGTTGATATTAAGATTCTTTCCCTTTTTTGAATTCCTATGGTCCTCAAAATACACATTGTACAATCTTGCAAAATATTTCATATCATATCACTTGTTAATTTTTTCACATAGCTAATTCTCCCTCCTCAACTAATTGTAATTTTCTCTCAAGCAAGGAATATATATCCTATAGTTCACTCTTGGACATTAACTGGACTTCCATGAGGACTTAGTAAGCACTACTAAGTTGTGAATTTGAGTACTGAGTGATATGATTATCCAACGAATTTTAACCATAATGAGCATATGTTCATATAGCATGTTACATTTACAAAGCAATTTTGGGATTGGAAACATGTGTTTCTTTCCCCAAAGATGCAATTATCATTTTTAATTATACACCCAGAGATATCTCTTTTCATTTGGTTGCTGGCAAAATTCATTCCACATTTCTTCTTATGCAATCATTATACCTAATACCATATTTGGCCCAGCTTGTATAGATTCTTGTTAAATCTTCAGGAATTGTGGTTTTCTTTTCTATGCTATCTGTCTGTTTCAGTTTTATAGCTACGTGATTGAATGCAAATAATTTTCATATACATGCTATTTGATTCTCACAATGACCCATGGGGTAAGCAGCAATTTGCAGCCCCATTTTATAAATGAAGAAACTGAGAATCCAAGATAGTAAGCAACTTCTCTGAGGCCCCAAGTCTAGTAAGTGGCAGTGCCAGGACTTAAATCATATGGCTGGTGCACTTGACTTAGAAGGATGTTGCCTCTATTAGCCTCACTGACAATCTCAGGAATTTATGCAAAGCCACTCTTTTCCTCAGATGATCCCAATTTGTCATATGAAGGGATTTGTCAAATATTTGCTGAAGTCTCCTGCTTGCCTTATTTTTGCAAACCAGTCATTGCCTACCGGTAAACAACCTCAGCCTGACATCTTTGATGACAAAACCTAAAGCCAATCCTCATTGTTCTTGAATATGGCTGGTTTTTTTGGTTACAAAGAAAATATGATTCTAGGATTCCTGTTCTGAAATCATTTAATATTCAGTGTATCAATTCAACCCTGGGGCCACAAGTGAAAATGACTATTTGTAATAAAAATCAAAACTCTCTTGAGTGAGATAGCATTACTGGATCACTGAAATTTTCATGGAAAATATATGGCCTTTTGCAGGAGTCCAGTGAACCAGTTTTTTAAAGACCATAAGCTGACTATTTTTATTCCCAAGTATGGTATCTTGATATTTGAGCAAGACCTCTAGGGCGAACAAAATATGAAAATCTTTTCCAAGGACTTGTGCTATGAATTCTTTGAAAAAAATATTTAACTGTATTTTTGCATTTGTAACTGTACTTCACAAAAAAAAAGTTTTTTTCTTAAAAATAAGGGTCCATAACAGGAAATTTGCATCTAGTTAGCCCATTCCATGTAGAGGTAATCTTACAGTTTTTTTTCCTTTAAATTGTAATTAATGTAAAGTTATCTGAAGCAGGAGAAGAAGACCATCACTTAACTTTGTCTCTATGTTTGCCAGAACAAATTAAAATAGCAAAGGGGCCAAATAAAAAGAAACTTAGTGAAGCAGGTCAAGAAGTGAGAGAAGACAGTGGGGAGGCCTCTAATAGTCATCAGGGAGATCAAAGAAGATTCTGCATTTAAAGCTCAATAATTATCCACCCATAATGGTGTGATGCGGTGGAAAGAGCACTCATTATCTGTAGAATTAGAGGTCCTAGGTTCAAATCTTGCCTCTGACACAAATTGCCTTTGTGAATTTGGACTGACTGGCTTAACTTAAGTAACAACTTAACCTCTCTGGGCCTCAGGCTTCTCAGCTGTAGAATCAGGGAGTTGGCCAGGTGACATCTTATAGGTCTATAAGACCAATATCTGTGCGGTCAGCCATGCTGACAGTATCTGTGTCCATAATCAAATTTTCCAGATATATTTCATGGCATCAGTAAACTTATATGGGAATTAATTAAATCTTTATTTTCACTCTTATGAAATTAAAATTTGGCATTTTCTTCAACTATAAATCTAGACAACAAAAGACTAGTAATAGACTTTGCCAGACTACCAAAGGCATCCATGGCATAAAAAAAGATTAAGGACTCTTGATCTAGTAATACGTAAGCTGTGTCAATGTGGTACAGTAGAATACATGTTGGAACTGGAGGCAGAGGACATGGGTTCAAATGCTGACTCATTTACTACATATGTGTCCTTCAGGAAGATATTTTGTTTCCCAAAGCTTCAATATCCTCATCTGTAAAATCAAACAGCAAGAATTTATTAAGTGTCTGCTATATCCCAGGAACTGTCAACTCTGGGGATACAAATACAAAGAATGAAACAATCCCTATTCTTAAGCATCGTAGTACAAGTTAGTGTTACCTAATCCTAATCTCAATTGGGTCCTCACTGCAGCAAGGCCATTCTTTTATACCTTTTTAATTGATTTACTCTCCCACTCACCACAATAGCAATTTCAAACCCTTTTTTTCCCCACTCAAGCCTTCCATAGCATCCCCTTTCTCTACCTTCTTGAACCTTGTGTTATACTTCACTGAAAAAAATTGAATTCATTCTCCTAGAGCTCCCACTTCATCCTTCTTCACTGCACTTCCCTCTATATGTTGCCTTACTATCTATCATCTGTCTTCTAATCTCATCATTTGACTAAAACTTTCCTCTTCAAAGTGATCAATGATATAAGTGCCAGACCTAATAGTCTCTTCTCTATCTACAACCTTATTGACCTCTCAACAGCTTTCATCTTACAAATCTCCCTCTTTTCCTATAAACTCTTCTCTAGTTTTTTCATGATACTACTCCTGTTGAGAGTACCACTATCCTGCTAGGAACACAAGCACAAAACCTCGATGTCATTCATGACTCCTTGAGTTTTACTTGCTTCAGATATCCAATCTGTTACCAAGTCTTGTCATTTTCACCTTTACAACATATCTCATACATGTCTCCTTCTCTACATATGCATGGCTTCCCTTCCTCATAGGTTTGTGCCTATTGAAATACCCTTCTGGCTGTTTTCTCTCCTTCACATCTTTCCTCACTCCTGTCCATCCTCCACTTAGCTAGCAAAACAAATTGAAGTGTCTCCCTATTAGCTCCAGGAAAAAATAATACTCTGTTTGGCATTTAAAACTTTTCAAAATCTGCTCCCTTCTCACATGTCCCATTATCTTACATTTCTTCCCTGCATGTACTCTATGACCCAGCTACAATGATTTTCTTGTTCTTCTTATTCCATGACACCCCATCTCCAGATTCCATGTCTTTGCACTGGCTGTTTTCTCATGCCTAGAATACTATCTCTCCCTTCTTCCCAACTTACTGTAAGACTCATCTCAAATCCCACCTTCTATAAGAAGCCTTTCCCTTACCCTACTACGGCTAGTGCGTTCCAAGATTACCTTCTGTTGACAGTTTGTATCTTTTACATACTTAGTTATTTGAATAATATCTCCTCCATTAGAAGATAGGTACGTTAAGACTAGGGACTCTTTTTGCCCTTCTTTGTTTCCTCAGTGCATACCACAATGCTAGGCACATAGTGAGACCTCCATAAATGACTGCTGAATGACTGAGTGGTTAAATCAGGTTAGACTACACAAAGTCTCTCTTCCAACTCTCAGTGTATGACACTTGTTTACTATGATTCCTTTGACACCATCACAACTGGTTGTGAAAGTAAAAAAAAAAAAAAAAATACAGCCAGTCAGATCTTTGTTCTAATTTACTACAGTATCACTTTTCCCCTGTGGCTATAAGGTGGGTGCTATGACATGGAAGTGTAAGCAGTGACCAATTTCATTCTGGAAGAGTTTCCCAGTTTTGCTCTACTTAGACTCAACAATTCAGTCTCTTTTTCTTTATTTCTCTCCTCTTGGTTTTTCATTTCCTTCCCCATTTTATCACTTCCTTTTCCCCTTCCCTCTCCTTCTTTCCTCTCTCACTCCCTTTCTCATTTCCTGCTTTCCTCCCTCCCTTTCTTCTTCCTTACCTTCTTTGTCTCCCTTCCCTCCTCTTTCTCATCATTCCACTCTCCTTCTTGAAGAAACATACTTTAAATATTGTTTAATGACCCTTCTCCTACTTCTCCCCAAAAACTCTCCCCTAAATTGTGCAATCCTCCATTGAACAATTCAAGTGCCCCATGAAGTTTTCCCTGGGTACTTCCTCCAACCCAGCCCAGGCACCAGAATCTAGCCCTTCACTGAATACTGTTAGCATTCCTGTTACCCAACCACTCATGTCATTTGATATCTATACAGTATGTTTTTAAAATATAACAACAAAGCTATGGCTACTTGCACAAGGTGAATGGGACTTAGCCTCAGGGTACAAATGTAAGGGAGGGGAACACTCTTTCTCCCCAGAAGACGAGCTTCCTCAAAGGGAGGGCACCCTTCCTCCCTGCTCTGATTGCTGCCCCCTACCTTATGACTACCTTATATACTGACCTTTCATACTGCATTACACAACTTTCAAACCCCTTCTTCCAGGGACTCTGGTTTCCACATTGCTATGGTACACTTCTTTTTGGGTCCACCTCCCATTCCCCCAACCCTCTTGGAATTGTGGGCTGTGTTTTCTTCTCCCAGAGTGACTGTATCCATTATTAAGACCGACTTCTACACCCTTGGTATCTCTCCCCATAGTACTCTTCCCCCAGAGATGGCTCTCTGCACCGCTCCTCATGGACTTCCCCCAGCTGGTTTTGCACTAGTGGAAATAATTTTTTAAAATTCTGCATGTATATCCCCTATTTCCTCAACTGAATTGAATCTGCTTTGTGTGTAGAAACGGTGTATTCTTTGTTTACTTTGAGGTTGTGCTGCCAGGAAGTCACAGGATAGTCTCCCAGTTTAGAGCTGATAACAAGATACACGTGGATGTCACTTCTTGGGAGAGAGTAGGAAAAACAGAGAGAGAGAGAGAGAGAGAGAGGGAGGGAGGGAGGGAGAGAGACAGAGAGACAGAGAGAGACAGAAACAGAGGCAGAGAGAGAGAGAGAGTGAGAGAGAGAGACACAGAGACACACACAGAGAGAGAGAATAGGCCTAATTAAAACCCATGTAAGATTTTCAAAGTTCACAGAACATGGAGTTGTGAATAATGACAACAAAAGCAACTATAAATTAAATGAAGAGGAAAGTGCAGAGCCCTTTCTTCTCTTGCTTTTTGGCTTTTCTGAGAGGTGGTTATCTTTTCCACATTATTTCCTCTTGTCCTTGAATTACAACAGAGATGATTGTGGGCTGGTTTTACCTTTTGTACACACTCATCCATTCAGAAGCCCTTTCATCTGCTATTGAAATTATTTGGCCAGAAGCCAGTTCTGGAAACACTATTGGATTTTTTTTTCTCTTTCCAGGGACTGGAAATTGGCAACGTGGACAAAAACCAACCTACTTTGCTTCCCAGTTTGGAACAATGTGAAAAAAATTGTACTCTAGGAAGTAGGGAAATAATGTCATGTCATCTCTCAAAGTCTCAGTTTCCTCTTCTGAAAAAAATTATAATGTCTGGGTTTAGATTAGGGACTCAACCCTTTTACTGTTTCGTGGACCATTTTGACAGACTGGTGAGGTCTCCGAACCCCTTCTCAAAATAATGCGTAAAATAAAATAGGATTACAAAGAAAACCAATTATATTGAAATACAATTATCAGGTTTTTTTAAGTTAATAGACCTCCTCCCCCCAGATTAAAAACTCCTTGGAAATGATCTCTAAGATTCTTTCTAGATCTGAAATTCTATCAGTGACCAATCTCTTTGTATTTTTGAGTACTACGTCAAAGAATTGATTCCTTAAGACACAGGCAGGAATGGGAAGCCCGACTGTGATAACTCTTTACAGGAATTTGAAAAAAATCATTTCTCTTTTACTCTTTGAAAATTTAGGAACTTGGACTTTCTAAAATTCCATATTCTATATTCTAAGCTCCTTTCCAGCTCTAACATTCAACAATGCAAACACTTTATGATTCTGTGACAGCAGTCCTTCATGGACTAATGGGATGAGGCATGACATGTGCAGTTTCTGCAAAGAAACAACCAGATGAGGAATTAATCTCTCATTTTTTAAGGTTCTGTGCCTCTAGGCATCCTCCTAGCAGCTGCCATGTATCTATCACTAGATTGCCCTAAGATACTCTCAGAGAGTGCAGAGAGGAATTGAGATTCTCTCCTGCCAAAAGGATAATTAGCAAATACTTTCCTTTGCCAATTTGCACCACCTTCCACCTTCCCTAGTTCAGAAATGGCAGAAAGCAAAATTGAAACATAAAAGTGAGCACAATATAAATCTTGGGCAGATTTGGCTGGGGGCCAAAAGTTCTTGCACTCACAGAGGATGATTTTTAGGAAGTCAATTCAACAAACATTTATTAAGTTTCTGCTAAGTGTCAGACTTAAAGAATATAAAAGACAAAAACAAAACGGTCTCTGCTTTCAATGAGCTTACATTCAATTAGAACAACACAACATGTGCACACATAGATAATTTTATACACAAAATACATACAAAGTAATTTTGAGAAGGAAAGAAAACTAATACCTAGGATCCAGACAAGGTAGAAAGAGGCAGTTGAGTGGCAAATGGTATTGTAGTGTCAGGTACTTATTATGAGGCTCAGTGAAATGTATGAACCATCTTGAATCAGATGGAGCAACATTTTAATCCATTTCACTTCATCCATACTTGTGTAGACTGGGTTTAACTTTCTACCTTGTCATGATGTGGTCAATTTTATCCCAGAATGCGGCTTACTCAATTCCATGTTCTTCCTAAGCTTTTGGGGGAAAGTCATCCAGAACTATGATTTTAACTTACAGGTTTTTTTTCCCGTGAATACTTTGACTCACATATTCCTTTTATTTTCAATTTATGGAATAAGACAAGCATTTCCATAACATAGTACAATAAAAAAAGATGATTGCACATGAAGCTGCAAATCTATGTGCTATTCCTTTCAAATACACAACACAATTCTCATGTAAATTTCTTTTTTCCCATATTTTCTTCCCTCCTTTCCATCTTCCCACCCTAGAGATGGCTACCATTAGAACATATAGAAAACCCTCAATAAGAAAACTGACTCCACCAAAGCAAACTTACAGCTTCTCTGCAATTTAAAGTCTTTAGGAGTAGCTATTAATTCACGAAAACACTATCTCTCACATTGAGGTAGAAACAGCTAATCTGACTTGAGTGAAGCCTTAGCAGAAGACACTGACCAAGAAGAACTGGGTGACTTTACTTACCATGAAGGTTATTTGAAGAAGGAAAGTAGTTCATATGAAAGACACTTTACGGTCCTAGTTGAATGGAATCTGAATAAAGTTAACAGCATCTCATGGCAAATGAAGAAGTTAACAGAATCTTGGGTTATATTTATAGAAGTAAAGTGACCATAAAGCAGGAGATGATAACCCACTTGCCTTCTGACATGTTCGCCTGCAGAATTATGTTCAATTTAGAATACCACCTCTGAAAAATGTCATTGACTAGATCAAATAAATCCAGGGAAAGGTATCCAGGATGGGAGAATATATAATCTAATGAGTAATTGAAGAAGCTGGGGTAGCTAGTCTAAAAAAGAGAAAGTTCAGGGCGTTCAAAGGATCAGTTTTTAGCTGAAAGGTACCTTCTAGGCCATTCAGCTCCCACTCCTCATTTTAAAGATAAGGAACCAAATGGCTAAGTGATCTACTGCTTTTATACAGATAATAAATAACAGAGCCACAATTCAAACTCAGGTACTCTGATTCCAAATCCAGAATTGTTTCCAATGTATTGCTGTCATGTGGAAGTAGAATTAGGTTTATTCTGCTGGATCCAGAAGGCAAAGCTAATAGCAGTGAAATAGAAGTTGTAGAGATAGACTTTAGCTATTTCTAAAAAGTCAAATCAGATTTAAAATCCAGCTTCTTATCAATTAGAGCTATCCCAGAACGCAATGGTTGGAAGGAAGTATGTTTCCAAACTTTAGAGGCCTTCAATATGATCATAGAGGGAATTCCTGTTTCAGATTAGGCTAGAACATTCAGAAGTGCCAAAATTCCATGATTCTGTCTATTTCCAAATAAGAAGATAGTTGAAGAATCTTTACTGATACTGATACTAATGTTAAAATTGTCCATGGATTAGACAGTTCCAGACCTTTTAATTAACATCACCTTGGACCCATATAACCATTTTTTTGGCTTACTGAAATAATTGTTGTTCAGTCATTTTGAATTTTGTGACCCCATGTGAGGTTTTATTGGCAACAGTGCTAGAGCGATTTGCCATTTCCTTGTTCTGCTCATTTTACTGATGAGGAAACTGAGGCAAATGGGGTTAACTGACTTAATCAGGGTCACAGAATGTTTGAGGTCAGGTTTGAACTCAGTAAGAAGAGTCTTCCTGACTCCAGACCCGGAACTCTATCCACTGTGCCAATTAGCTGCCACAGGCCATTTTACTAATTCCAAACTAGCTAGATTTGAATGACGTGAATGTCCAAATGATCGAATAATTCCATAGACAACTCAATTTTTCCCTGACTTTTCAAGTATAGATATAAGGTACAGTGGGCTTTGAAATCAGAAGATCTAGATTCAAATATCTGCAAGCCCTGACACTTACTAACATTAATTCCCTTAACTTGCCTGAGCCTCATTTTCTTTACCTGTAAAAAGAGATGATTCGATTAAATGATATCCCAAGGTCCTTATTTCTCTGCTCAGGATTATCCTAAACATTTTTAATAGTTTGATCCAATCTAAGTCAAGTAGAATACAGGTATGTGTTTTAAACAATTCAAGGGTGAGGAGGAGCTCAGGTCTTCCTGACTCCTGGACCAGTGCTCTATCAAGGCTAGAGCCTTGCAACCCCTTTTCAAATTTTGGCAGCTTTCCTTGGTGTCACATGGCCCCAAGGCATGTGCAGTGGAAAGTGAGCATGCCTGCTTCTGTGTTCAGAACCAAGACTGAAGTGAAGTTGCCTGTTGCAACACAGACAAGTGCCAGAAACACCTTGGATTCATTACACATTTAATTTTGAATTAATTTTTGGTTGTTGAGCATTCAGAAATCTTTTACTGTTGCCAAATTTTCATAACTCCATATGGGGTCATGCTCCACAGTTTAGGAAGTGCTGCGAATGGGTTTTTATTCAATGTTAGGCAGCTAGATGGTACAGTAGCTAGAGCACTGATCCAGGAGTCAGGAAGACTTGAGTTCAAATCCAGCTTCAGATACTTACTAGCTATGTGATCCTGAGAAAGTCACTTAACGTCTGTCTTACTCAATTTCCTCAACTGTAAAATGAAACTAAAACTAGAATTACCTCAGCATTGTTCAGAGGATCAAATGAAAGGTTTATAAAGTGCTTTATAGTGCCAGGAATATAGTAGGTCCTTCATAGGTCCCCCATTAGTCTGACAGAGTACATCTATATAGTTCATTGGGCAATTGTTCAATTCTCCATTTCATTTGGCCTATGTAAACACAGTCCAAACTAAAACAGAACCAGAAATGTTCTGAGAATATTTTATTATTTGCTGTGACCAAGTTACCATTTACAGTGCTACTAAGGGAGGAGGTGTTACCATAGAAACCTCAATGGCACCTCATATCACACTTCTGACTCTGACAGCTGCATCATAAAGACCCACAGATAGAAGCTGATACTTTTATTCATTTCTTTGGCCAGTTGTGCCTTCCTGATGAGCAGAGGGGATATATTTCTAGATTTACATTTATTGGTTTGCAAGCGAGGAACTATAAGAAAAATACACCCCCACATGCCTCAAATCCATTTTACCTCCTACTAGATTTTCATTTCAATAACATCTTCACTTAAAATATATACACACATACCCTGTTTTATTGCACTTCACTTTATTACATTTTTTATTTTCTACAAATTGAAGGTTTGTGGCAACCGTGTGGCTAACAATATGTGCTCACATTGTGTTTCTGTGGCACATTTTGATAATTCTCACAATATTTCAACGTTTTTCATTTTTATTTTGTCTTTTATGATGATCTGTGATCAGTGATCGTTGATGTTACTGTTGTAATTGCTTTGGGGTACCAAACCACACCTGTATAAGATAATGAACTTAAACCAATAAATGTGATATGCATCCTGACTGCTCCATGAACAGGTTGTTCCCATTTGTCTCCCTCTCCTTATTCCTCCCTATTCCTGGAGGCAGAACAATATTGAACTTAGGCCAATTAATAACCCTACAATGATCTTTAAGTGTTCAAGTGAATGGGAGAGTCAATCAGTGCCATGATGATCCCAACCTTCAGCAACCATCACATAAGGCAAAAGCTTAACTATGAGAACACATTACTCATGGTATGGAGAAGGTGTCCAGATTATCTGTGAGGATAAAATGGAGGTGATGAAGCAAGTAAATAAAGCAGGTCATGAAGTGAGTCAATAAGTTGCCTCCATCCCTTTGGAATCCCCAACAATGGTCTATCAAATATTACCTCCACTAGTATCTCCTCATGTTCTTTCTAAGATTTCCAAATTCAATAAGATGATCTAGATTAAGAGTTGTCAATTTGGGGCTGTGATTTTTTGTAACTGTACTTCAACACAATTGGTTTGTTTGTCAATAATGTATTTTATCTAATGCATTTGAAAACATTATGCTGAGGAGTCCACAGGTTTGATCAAACTACCAAAGGGTACCATGGCATCAAAAATGATTAAGAATTCCTCACCTAGGTAAATCAATATTTCTAAGTCGTTCACAGTACTCACTGCTTTTTTTCTATGAGATGTTTAAAAGAGATAAAACCCCTAGAAAATCCATGAGACCCATGGTCAAACATGTAAACTCTAACCAGCCAGATGAAGGTCAATTTCTCTCAGTCTTTGTCTGCTGTGGAAAGATGCTAGTACCCAACATACAGATACAACAAGAAGAACTGATTGCCCAACTAATAATACAGGGCATGTTGAACTCATGGCCCATTGTACGGATCAGCCTTAGTTCACTTATTCAAGGTCCAATAGCATATACCCATTTTGATGTCCTCAGATGTTTTCCATACTACTTATACAGGTGGATCATAAACTGCAAGCAGGATTCAGAGATGATAACACCAACTCTTTTCCAGTGCTTCCTGAGATCCCCCATCCTTAAGGTCCCTTATGGGATGACTCAAAAAGAAAAACAAGTCACTGAGGTGGGTTATGTGCATTTTCCTTGAAGCATCCTAAAACCCAGTTGTGCAGTGCAAACACTCAAGCCTTCAGGCTAAGTTTCTTTCATTCCTGGGCACCAGGGAATCTTAATCCAGTACAGGTCTTTTCAGGAGCCAACTCTGAACTTGAAAGTTCAGAGACAACCCTGGCAAATCTCTGTGCTCTCTGTCAAAAATTTCGTATCCTGTAAGCCCCTGAACAGGTCTATACCTGGTCCAAGTATTCAGATATGGGTCATCCTTAACTATACATATACACATATAGATATACATACATATATATAATGTGTGTGTGTGTATACACACATACATGCATATGTACATATTGTCAACTGGATCAAACCAGCCTCTAACCTAGGAATAGCTGGAGATGAACAGAGAAAAAGAATCAGGAATCAAACAGAAGTTTAATTTCAAAGTGAAGGAAATGGGTTGCAATCAAGGACACGTGTGCCAGGGTCCTGCCCTTTGTGGGAGAACCTGCTTTAATGTGGTTAAACCTTGATACTTATACCCATGGCTGTGCAGTGAGCTGCAGCCCTGACATGGGGAGTAGAAGCAACAGTGAGACAAGGTTGATTCACAGCAGGGCTTCATGACTAGAACATGGGTACTTGTCTGGTGCTTCTCTGAGCTCAGTCAAAGCGATAAGATGATTATGTGATTTTGCCAAAGGATGATTGCAAAGGATCATTGTTGTGGCAAGCTCAGGGCACAACTTGCTTGTTGGGCCTTAGCTCTGGAAAGCAGGGTGTTTCCTAGTGTCTTCATATTACATACACACATGCAAAAATGCATATATACATACTAATGTACAATTGTGCAGTATCCCCAACTCTCACACTTGCTTTGTGTCAGGATGCTATCTTGGCTCAGCCTCATCAGTGAAGAAAACCCATGCTCATTTTTTAAAAAACAGTCCAATAAAAGCCCCTCCCCCTAGACCTCTAGGTGAGAGGCTCCCTCCTGACATAAACCATTCAAGGACTTTCTAGGAATCTCTCACTTCCTTCCCTCTGCCAAAAACCTCCTTTAGATCAGATAATCTGACCCAACCTTTCATTTTTCATTGACTTTAAAGACCTATTCATGGTGCCACTTACTGGAGTATAGGACTTATCTTATAATCAGTATCTAGTAAGAAAAGCATGGTCCACCTGGAGTCACCTCCTGCCTCTGCTTCTTCCTATCCATGTTGTAACTTTAGACAAGTCCTTTTACTCCTCTCTAGGACTCATTTTTCTTGCCTATAAAATGAAAGTTTTGGTCTTGGAGACCCTAAGAACTCCTCTCACTCTAGATCCTGGGAATCTACTAGCTTAGAAAGATCTGCTGAGTATAGTATGTTTTCCAAAACTTTTTAACTATTTTCCTGCTTAAACTATGCCAACACTCTCCTCAAATACACCTCCAAATTATTTTGTGGCCAGGAGCAGGATGTGCTGTTTGTAGTTAAAGAGCCTAGAGGCATTCCTTATGCTTCAAATAAAATGCCGAGGAACGAGAATTAAATAGAATATCCCCACCACAAATCTAATTCTTACCCAATATTAAAATAAAGAAATTGATGAGGAACAACACCATTTTCCACCTGAATTAATGGGATATTAAAAAAGGTAGGTTATTTCCATTGGAGTAATTTCACCCTTCACAAAATTTCATCCACACCCACTGGCAAGTGTCCCATCGATGACTGGAGGACACAGAAGGAAGTCACGAACCAATCTGAGAAGGTTAAAGAAGGTTGTATTTATAATAATAATGAAAAACAGCTCAGAATAAGTAAAGAGGGAAATGTTTATTAAAGTTTGGAGGATGAATAGCATAGAAAGAGAATGAAAATTGTAGGATGAATCACCTAAAATTTAAAATCATAACTAAGAAGTCTTATCAAATCAAGGAATAAAAACCTTCTTTTGCCCTCAATTTCTAGGAGGCAAATGACAAGTCTTTTGGGGGGAAGAAATATACTTCCAGGAGGCTCACAATACACAGGGACAGAGATTGGACTGGTGATTCTATAGGTATAAGAAATTATCAAATGAGGAAACTCCCTCTAATAGGTCAGGTCAGCACCTTTTTGGAACTTAGAGAGTTTTTTAGAGCAAAGGTTCGGTAACACTCCTGAGGGTGGCCCACACCTGATTAAAATGTAATTGGGAAAATTTAACAAAATAAATAAAAATACAATAGAAAATTTGTTGTTCATTTCCATCCTGTTCCGAATTACGTGACCCCAGTTAGAGTTTTCTTGGCAGAGGTACTGGAATGACTTGCCGTTTTCTTCTCCAGTTCATTTTACAGATGAAGAAACTGAGGGAAACAGGGTAAAGTGACTTGCCCAGGGTCACACAGCTGGTATGAGGCCAGATTGGAACTCAGGAAGATGAGTCTTCCAGATCCACTATACCACCTATCTGCCCACAACAAAAAAATAGATTTCTAATATGTGGTTTTCTAAGTCAATATGTGGCTTGTAGGGATTCTTATATATGGTTTAGTGGTCCCTGTTTCTATGTGAGTTTGACATTACTGGTCTACAGCCCTGCAAAATTAAGTGACTTACCCAACCTGACAAAGTCAATATAAGTCAAAGGTAGAATCTGAAGCCAGGACTTCCTGCCTAGGAGGCTGCTTCCAAACCCACTATCCTATGGCTATCTATAAGATATTTAGTTAAAGGTATATTTAATCAAAATCTCCCACTTTCTACACTTCTGTCCATAGCCTTATAACTATAGAATTCAATTATACAAACATGTATTAGGATCTTACTGTCTGCAATTAACTCTGTGTTAGATGCTGAAGGAATTCCCATGTCCTGAGTCTACACCTTTGTACTAGCTATTACCCATGCGTGGAATGTTCTCCCTCATCAACTGCACTTCCTGGTTCCTCACATCCCATGGCTATTGCTTTTCCTCTGAGATTATCTGTAATTTGTTTCATATGCACATAGTAGTTCATATGCCATTTGAAATATAAGCTCACTGAGGGCAAGGACCCCATGTTTGCTTTTCTTTACATCCTCAGTGTTTAGTACAATGTCTGACACAAATTTGTGAATTGATCATACTTCATCAGGTTTCCCAGATTATAAGGCACAGAATGAAGGAATGAATGAAGCATTTATTAAGTGCTACTATATGCAAGGCACTGTGGTCAGTGCTGGAGATTCAAATAAAAAAGTAATATTGTCTCTGTCAAAGGGCTCACATTCTAATGGGGATGAATATGGACATATTGGAGGAAGATTTTCCACAATGAAAATGAGAGATGGTATAACACAGGGGATACAGAAATGTCTTCTGAGCCATAAAGACCTGGATTAAAGTCCGACTACTGATTTATATTAGCTATGTGACCCTCGATGTGTCACATATATAACCTGTCAGTGCTCTGGACAGTTCTCCAAGGTTATAAATTGTGGAGAATGTGTCAGCTGCATTTCATCCTCGCCGAGAAGTTCGCCATGCCAGTTAAATCACAGATCCAGTCTTTATCCTGTTCAATAGCGAGAAGAGAAAGACTTTTGTTGTTGATTCTCAGCCAATTAAACCAAACCCTTTATTTCACAGATAACAATGGCTAAGAGAGTTTTTGCAGTATTTAGGTTGTACACTGGCAGATCAGGATTCATGCCTAAATCTGTTTCACTCTGAATATTTCTAATGATTGGTGAATATTTGAATCTACTCAATTCCCATGAGCTGATGAACAGATTGTTGTATAACTGGAGGGAGTCCTGCATTACCTTTTTACCTATCCAGGAGGATTCTTTGCTATCTGAGGAAAGCAAGGATTTTCTTACCTCTTGTGCAAGGCTGAAAAGTAGGCTCTCATAGGATCAAAGTAGCTAGAGCTGGACAGAGCTAAAAGGCTATATAATTCAAGTTTTTTATATCACAGAGCGGTAAACTGAGGTCTGAAGATATTAAGGGTTTTGTAACTAGTCACACAGTTACTAAATAGTCTGGATTTGAAACCAGGGCTTCTGACTCCAAATCCAAAATGGAACCCATTATACTTTTCCCCCAAATCTAGTCCTCTTCCAAATTTCCCTATTTTTGAGGAAAACACTAAAATCTTTCCATTCACCCAGATTTGCAAGCCAGGAGTCATCCTTGTCTCTTAAATCTTCCTAAATACCCATAGCCAATCAAATATTATGTTTATTCTAACTCCATGATATCTCTTAGACTCATTCATTGCCTGCACTCTGCTTGTACAATCACTACACAAGGCCTCATCATCTCTCAGCTTCCTAATCAGTCTTTTTGCCTTACTCCCTTCCCTTTGTAATCCATCTTTCATGCAGCTGCTAAATTGATATCCTGCAACACAGACCTAAGCATATCAACCTTCTACTATAAAAGTTTCTGTGGTTCCCTATTGCCTCTAGAATGAAGTAAAAATCCTGCTTGACATCTGAAGTTCCTTACAATCTGACAGCAGTCCACCTTTCCAGACTTATTGTATGTTATTCCTTTTCTTATATTCTTGTTACCAAAAAGTTGATCTATTTGCTTTTTACAGTACAGGGCATTTCTGTGCCCCTAATGCTTTTGTATGCATGAGTCTCCATGTATACCGTCATCTTTTTCACCTCTACTTTGTAGGATGTTTAGTTTCCTTCAAAGCAGAGATCAGGTTCCACCACCTACAATAAGGTGGCTGCCCTAAGTTATTATGACTATCTACAAATTGAAATTATTTTCTATTACTTTGGATTTACTTGTCGATGTGTTTGTGTGTGTGTATGTGTGAGTCTACTGTATCTCCATAGTGCCAGGCCTAGAGGCCTGAGGGCTACCCGAGTCTTACCTTACCTGTCCCAGGTCTTCGGTTGGCCAAACCAGATAAACGTATGAGAGAAGAGACTTTCTGGAGTCGAACAAGGGTTAGGCTTTATTCAGGGTCCTGGTTACATGTGCAGGGGAAGCTCTTCCTTAGGAGGGAGAGAGAAATCTCCCAAGGAGGCAAAGATCTTACGGTAAGAGATTGGAAGTAGAAGTGTAAGTGGGGAGAGAGGGGGAGGGGAGAGCGAAGAGAGGAAAAACGGAGCCTTCTGTCCTGTCAGGGCCACTCTGTGCTGAGTGCCTTCAGGCTTTCCTGACCCTAATTAAGCTCTCCGGCCATGTAGTTTGCACCTGAATACCGTGCCTGTTAGATAACAATAGGTGTGCCCAGATCCGGGACAGTCTCGAGGGCGGGGATGCTCCTCCCATCACGTTTCTCACGGGAAGAGGCGGAAATACATGAGATAGCTCGGTCTCATTCCTTGATTCCCTGCCGTTTCCTGGGGGGCCTCATGAGAACTCTAAGATTTAGAAGTTCCCACCTTTACCCGCCCGAGACTGTCCACATGGAATTGAGCTTCCATCCCCAACATCCATAGTATCTCCATGTTGTAGATTCCTTCAGGTGAGGAATAATGTTACTTTTTCCCCTTGCATCTTTAGTACCTGGTACAGATCCTTCTACATTATATGCATTTAATAAATATCTGTCAAATTGAATCTAATAGGCATCTTTAGAAACTTTTCACAGAGCACTGGTAAATTTCCAGCTTAGAAAAATATTGAATTCAACCTGGACTTCAACACAGCCATGAAAGCAAAATAAAAATTTTCTGTTCATTTACATTTAGATATGTGCAGATTGACTGTGCTCTGGGTCTACACATCAGGTCTGCTGAATGAAACACAAAATTAAGAATTTTTAAAATCCTCAGTTTCATAGCCAATTCTGTGTGATCTCAACCTACCATGTCCTACCATGGCTTTGCATCTTATGTGTATGAAATGTATTCACTATTATATAACCCCTTTTTACCTGACACTAATAGAGGGATATGTAGAGATAAAGGAAATCAAGAACCTGGTTCTGTTGCCATAAGGACTTTCTATAAACCTGCAAAAAGGACATCCTGTGGATTTGAACAGGGGCAGAATGACTCCCATACACCCATTAGGGAAAAGGTCAATACCTGACTATTAATTATATTCCTATATTTCTAAAATTGCTGGATCTGTTTGAGGAGATCATCTTTAGTACAATGCCTGCACAGAGTAAGAATTCATAATGTTCCTTGAATTGAAATGAATGACCCAAAACAAGTTGGTTATGAAGAAGCCGGTTTTCATGCTATCAGGCTTTCTCCTAGAAAGCAGTCTCGTTGTAACTTGGTAACACAGAAGTCATTGTTCTATACTGAAAAGCATACTGCAGACTTGGATTTCAACCCTCTCCCTACAATTTAGTTCAATAAATAATTATTAAGTACTCACTATGTGCATAGCACTGTGCCAGGGGCTAGACTTAAACTTTCTAACTAAACTTCAATTCAGTTTTTTCCTTTTACAAAATGAAGATATAATCCTTATACTATCCACCTTAAAGAGTTGTTTTCAGATTCAAATGAAACAGTGCATAAAGGGTAACTTGTAACTACAAAGCAATGAATATATATAGATATAGATATATAGATATATGAAATAACATTTTTGGTATTATAGAGCAAGTCTGATGTACTGGACAGCTCTGCCCATGCCACTGCATTTCTCATGGTGCCTAGGTTCAGGGAATATTTTATCAGTGGGGAAGAGATATTAATTTAAGAGAAGAAAAGAAAAAAATAAGGCTGGAGGGGAAACCTTGTTGATGAATCCACGATGGTCCTGACTCTTATATTCCATAGGCCCTAGAAACAAAGAGAGAACTTCCTGATGGCAAAGGATAGAGAAATGAGATCAAGCCTAAATCTGGGTAACATACTTTGCTAAGGACTACATTATAGACCATGTTTGCTGCATTTTGGATCAAGAGAGAAAAGAGGAAGAGAACACAGGAACTTGATTCCATGGGAAAGGAATAAGTAGCGCCAAATCCTGAGCTTCCTACAAGTGAATGAAATATAACTAAGAGGAAAATACTAAATCTTTTTTACTTTATCTGGCCACACAAGAAATACTTTAATATCTTCAACCTGCCATACAAGTCTTTTGTGGGAGTAAAAGTTCCCAGATTTTCCCATCATTTGCTTGGGCAGGAGATTCTAAAGTGTTTTCTCTATTTCTTGACTAGACTAATTGCATTGATCCAAATTAAGTGCTTTATTTTTTCTTTTGTAATAAGTTCTAAACATAGGGTAATTGATTTCATGACATTGTTTCTTTCACAATTGCAATTAATTTACCTTCATTGTGTTTCTGTTGTTTTCGATATTAACATGGATGCAGATTAAATTGTCTGTTCACATACCTATGTGTCTATTTTTTCATGGATCCTCCAAATACCTATAACTGACTTTGTATTTTTTTATTTGACTCACATTTGAAAATTACGTTATTTTGGGCTGTATCTTAACTTTATTTTTCAGAATATACTTTCCTATTCCTTTCTTTGGTTATAAGTGAGTTCAAAATAATTTTGTGTAGTTTGAATATTCTTGAATTTATTGTTTGTCATTGCAATTGTTAAATTTAATTACTGTATTTTTAGAGGATTTTTGTTGGTTTGTTTTTCTGAAAGTAATCTGTAGGGTCTTTCCAATGGGGCTTCATTTTCTGGATTCAGAAGTTCTAGACAATTTTTCATGTAGCATTTTGTGCATCATGTTCAGATTTTTAATTTATTATATTCTTCTGGAAGATCTATAATCCTTAAAATGAATCCTCATATAGTCTTTTTTTAAAATCCACAGCTTTGGATTATATAGAAATCCTATAAGCTTCTCTTTTGTCTTATTTTCCTTTGCAAATTATTTTTTTCACTTCTTTGAAGAAACTTTACCATGTACTTTGTTTTTTTCTAAATTGCTGACTTTTTAAAAATTATCTGCATGAGGAGGGGATAACCTTTATCATATTCCTTTATCATGCCTGATATCTTCTCTTATGGATTTCATTTATTTTTTGAACCATTCTGAAATTTCTTGTTTTCCCATGATCCCCTAAGATGCCACGGGATTTTCTGCTGCATCAAGCATTGATTCATTTTCTTTTGTTTTATAATATCTGTTGAAGAACTTTGTAATTTTTTCAAGAGTTCAGAACTCATACTTCTAGTTGTAAGATCATTTCTATTGATTTATCTACTTGTGCTCTGAGTTCTTATTAAATGTTATTTTTCTTGAAATCTTATTTGTTTCATCCCCCACCTCAACATTATCTCATTACTTACTTTCTAACCCTGATCACTTGGGTAGTGGGTTTTCCTCCAGGCAGCTTCAAAACTGCCTCAGCCTCCTCCCCTGTTGAATAATGTAGTCCTGTGCCTTTCTCTAGAGTGCCCTCAGCGCATACAGCACTGACCACAGCTGGATTTCAGTACACCCTTTCTTTGAGACGCAGTGTAGCCACTCACTTCTGCTCCTTACATCAGTTTTTTATTTAGTTCTCTTTTCCTTCCCTGGATGAACTGAATAAGCACCTTTCTGTTTATAGGATTAGTGGAAGAAGGGAAGAATATTTGGTGATATTGTCCTTAAAGACTTGGGATTTCCTAACCTGGGGACCACATCAAGGAAGAAGAAAGCATGTTTTTCTCCCACCCTCCTCTCCTCCTTCTCACATGGCAGGCAAGAATCATTGTTTACCTTTTCTTGCTAAAGTGGGGAAGGGCAATGAAAATGGAGGGCAAGAGTGCTGGCAAAATCTCAGCATCAGAAGGTGCCCAGTATAAGGCCCTAGATGGTTTGTGGTCCCTGCTGGAAATGTGAAAACTAGCGTGGAATGAATAGTGAGTGAGCATCTTCAGGATTAACATTGTGTAGTGTTAATTCATAGGTATTTTGCCTAGTTTAAGTTTTCCTTTTTTTTTTTTTTTTTTGTTCTATGGATTGAGCTATAACTATTCTGTGTCTGATGCTAATTTCCTCTTTTGCATGGGGGATTTACAGTTAATATAGGCTGAGGAAAGTGTCTACTCTACCATGTTGTTGGTCTCATGACCAGACGAATGCTTTACTTTTGAAAGATCTGTTCCTTAAGGAACTCTGTGAATAAGGTGCTATGATAGATTGGATGATATCTGGGATGAAGGGATGGGAGTGGGGGAGGGTTGAATACATTGAGGTTTATATAATCCAAATCACCCCTGCATTTAAATATAATCTGTGGGATTCTCATAGTAATCTTCAGGAATTCCAGAGTGAGTAGAAGGCAGATTGAATTATTTTTATTACCCAACCATTCTGACACATGTTAAATCGCTTTAAATATGGCATAGGAAAAAAATGCTGAAGCCTCCAGCTATGAGCAATTCTTCTAACTTTAAATCAAGAATAAGGCATGCAAGAGAAGAGGATGTGGGAGGTATAGAGAGGACAGTTTTTTTCCCTCTTTTTTCCCACTTGATGACTCAGAAAAGTTGTGGTTTAGCTTATCCTGAAAACAAGAGAGAGAACATTGTGGTATGGTGGAAAGAGCATTGGACTGGGAATCAGAGGAATAGTATCTGCTAACTGTCTGTTCAAATTTGACTAAATAGCTTGCCCTTTCTGGGCTTCGGATTCCTACAAAATGAAAGAATTGGACTAGCTGACCTCTAAGGTCTCTTTCAGCTCGAAATTGTGTTACTCCAAATCTCGAGAATGCAGCAGGTCCTTCAGAAGTGAGTAAGCGTTTGGAGATGCTGATTGGCCATAGTGAAATTCATGCTAACAGAAGCAGATAATTGTACTAAATTGTCTTTCTACTGATTATTTGATTCAGATGCCAAAGACCTTCTCAGGTAAAGTGTACATTCTTCACATACTCTTGGAGTGTGTTTTATTTTCTTTTGTCCACCAAACATAAGATGTTTAAAGCCCAGCTCCCAAGTCCATTCTATGTGAAATCTTCCTCTATTGTAAAAAGCAGTCTGATTGGTACAGTACTAGCATAGCAGTTTATCCTGAATTTTAACAGTACTTCCATACAATAGTCACCTGGTGATCTCATCAGCATCCTGGTTTCAATGATCTTTTCTGTAGATAATTCTCAAACCTTTATCCAGCTCTAACCTTTCTACTTATGTTCAGTGTTGCATCTCCAACTGCCTATTAGATGTTTACAACTGAATGTCTTATAGACATCTTAAACTCAGAGTATCAAAAATTGACCTCATTGTCTTTCCCCAAAACCTTTTCCTCTTTCTAACTTCCTTCAACTATGAAATGTACAATAATCCTCCCAGTCACCTATATTTGTAACCTAGGTGACAATATCAACTCCTCACTCTCACCTCCTATAACCAATCAGTTGCCAAGTCCTGTCAATTCTATCTTTACAGCATCTTTTATATACACCCTTTCTTTCCTAAGACACTGCCATCAACCTGGTGCAGGTGCCATTGCATCATGCCTGAATTATTGCAATAGCCAGCTGATTAGTCCTCCTGACTCAAATCTCTCCCTAACTGAATCCATCCTTCACTCAGCTATCAAATTGGTTTACCTAAAATGTATTTAACAATGTCATAGCCCTTATTCAAACAAATTCAATGTCTTCCAATTACCCCAGGATCAAATATAAAAACCTCTGTTTGGTATTCCAAGCCATTCATAACCTCAGACTTTCCTATGTATACTCCTTACATCCCTCATCTCCTATGATTTCCAAAAACCCCAACCTCCTTACTGTTCTTCTCACTCTCTCTCCCAATTCTGGATATTTTCACTGTTTGTCCCTGAAGCCTGAAACTGTCCCCCTCCTGTCTCCATAGCCTAACTTTTCTGGCTTCCTTTCAGTATCAACTAAAATCATATCTTCTGCAAGAAGTCTTTCCTGATTTCCCTTAATACTACTGCCTTCCCTCAGTTCATTATCTCCAATCTATCTTATTGATCATGAAAGAACATTGCCCAGACATATTAGAAACAGAGGTTCCAAATAGAAAATAGAAAGAATCCACTAATCACCTGACAGAAAACCCAAAATGAAAACTCCCAGGAACATCATGGCCAAAACCCAAAGCTTTTAGGTCAAAGAAAGATGCTGTGAGCATCCAGAAAGAAAGGGTTTCAAATAGCACAATCAGGGTCACACAACATTTAGCAGTTACCTCTATAAAAGAGTAAATAGCATAAGATATTGGGAAGATATAAGGGAATAAGATACTGTAAAAGGCAAAAGTTAAAGGTTTAAGCCACAACTAATTTCCCAGAAAAAAAATTATCCTTTAGGGCAAGGGGCAGTAGATGCTCCTTTAATGAAATAGAGAGCTTCTTCGCTTCCCTTTCAAAACAATTGGAGCCAACAAAAGTTCAAATTACAAAAACAAGAGTAAAGAGAAATGTAAAAATGTAAATCTAAGCTGGTAATCAGAATTGGCTTCATAAGGATGAAATTCCGCTCATTCTAATGGGGAGGGGATGATACAAGTATTCCCTGAAAACTGTAATGTCAACAGAGGTCAGAAAATTAATGGCTTTAGATTGGGATTTTTTTGTGATAATCTTTTTAAAAAAAGGAAAAGGCAGAGGAAAGGATATACGATGGAAGAAAATGGAGCAATAGAAAGGGGTGAATCTCACAAGATGGTGGTGCATAAGTGGAAGTTTTTACAAATACAGAAACAGTGAAGGGAGCTGGCATCATTTGAGCCTCCCTTTGAATAGACACAGAATGAAATCAGCAGAAGCAGAAGAATTTATACTCTAACAACCACATTGTGAAAACAGCTTTGAAAAATGTAAAAGCTTGGTCAACCCAACGATCAGCCAGGACTCCAGAGGCCTTATGATTTACAGATCTGCCCACCTACTAACAGAAAAGAAATGGAAATATACAGAGTGAAACACGCATTTGGGGATATGGCCAAGTAGGGGGTTTGCTTGGATTGGTTGCAGTGGTTTTCTTTATCTATTTCTTTTTCTAACTGAGAGGAAAGGTGGGAGGAAAGCAAAAGGCTATTAATTAAAAAACTAAAATTTAATTTCCCAAAAGCAAATACAGCTACATATATAACAAGTTGTAGAATTTAGAGCTCAGAAGGATGAAACACTCATTCTGAATTCAGAAGACCTAGGTTCAAATCCTTTCTCTGTAACTACATGTTTAAGCTTGGACAAGTCATTTGATCTTCCTGGGCTGGAGATCCCTATTCTATAAAATGAAAGCACTGAACTAAGTAACTTTTGAGGTTCCTTCCAGCTCTAAATCTATAATACAGATTTTCACAGAGATTCTGGGTCTTTCCATTACAGTATTCTTCTCTGAAGTGAATTATGTGCTTTCTTTGGTTCATCTGTAGTTTTTTGAGGGCATGTTGTCCCTGTGGTTGAGGTAGGGAGCAATGTTTGGCTTGTTTTCTCTCAAGTGAAAATCTGCAAGTCTTCTTTCAGGAGCTGGGAGAAAGAGCTAGTGAAGCAGAGCCAGAAATGAGAAGTTGAGGATGTGCATGGAACAGCGACAGTGAGGGGAAACATGGCAATAATGGCATTGAGCCAGAATTCTTAGAGATGGAGTTGGCCATTGGGATTTTTCTTACTTGGATTTTTTTTGATGCCACATCTGCCCACCGAGCACAGGGGAAGTAAGGAAGAAAATGTAGAATTTCCCAGGAGAACCATACTTTAAGATACTTTGAGAAGAAAACACATTTTCCCTGCCTTGGTCAGTATCTATCTCCCTTAAATCCTCTGTCATCATTCTGTGGTGCTCTTTGTCAAATCCTCTCATTCTCAGGAGGAGCATGGGCCCATGAGTTACAGTTAGCTCTAACCACAGAGTTCAATGAAATCAAAGGGATCATCTAATTCAGCTCCTTTATTTTACAGGTAAAGAAACTAAGGTTATAATTATTCATGTCTGAAATTGCCTTTTTAAGGCCTATCTCAATTATAATAAGTAATAACACAAAGTCACATCTACATGCTTAAGGCTCAAAAAACATTTTCCTCACAACAAATTGATGTGTTTGGCTGTGTACATAATATTTTCCCCATTTTATTGTGAGAAAACAGATGATAAGAGAGGTTATAACTTGCTTAGGATCACATAGGTTATAAGCTTGGGAGGCATAATTTGAAACTAGGTCTTGCCTTCTTTCTATCTATATCATACTGTCTCACTGCAATCTGTGTCTGTGATAGAGGCCAAGATGTATACAAGTTCCTTTGGTACATTGTTGAAGTCACTAATCTGAGGAGGTATTTTTATGCTGATGTATAATAAAGGACATTAATGCCTTCTGCTAGCCATTCCTTGATGTCCTGGTCAAAGAGAGAACATGGGTCTGGATAGTTAGTCAAAAAGCATTTACTAAATGTTTGCTCCATGCCATGCACTATGCTAAGTGCTAGGGATTAAAAGAAAGGCAGATAAACCCTGTTTTCAAGGAGTTCACATCTAACAGAGGAGAAAACATGCAAACCACCTACCACAAAAAAAGTGTATACATGATACATTGGAGATAGCAGAGGGAAGGCAGTAGAAATAAGGAGAATAGGGAAAGTTGCCTCATAAAGGGGGAATTTTAACTGAGATTTGTAGGAGGCTAAGGAATCCAGGAGACAGAGATGAGAAGGGAGAGGATTCCAAGCTTGGAAGTCAGTGAAAAATGCATGAAGTTGGGAGGTAGAATGTGTGAGAAACAGCAAGAAAGCCAGGATCGCTGGATCTCAGAAAACATGAGAGAAAGGTAAGGTGTCAAAATACTAGAAGTCAATATAAGGCTGGTTTATGAAGGACTTTGAAAGCCAAGGGATTTTATATTTCATTCTGGAGGTAATATAGAGTCACCGAAGTTTAAACAATGGGGATGAGGGTTGGGGGAGTGGCATGGTCAAAACTGTGCCTTAGGAGGCATACTTTGAAAACAGATTGGGGGATGGACTGGAGTGGGGAGAGCTTTGAGGCAAGAAGACCAACCAGAAAGCTTGAGGTGATGGGGAAAAGAGAGAGAGACAGAGACAGAGACAGAGACTGAGACAGACAGAGAGACAGAGAGAGAGAGGATGGCATCTAGGTTGTGAGCCAGGATGACTGGGAGGATAGTGATGTCGCTGACACTAAATTTAAGAAGAGGAGAGGGTTTGTGGAGAAAGATAATGAGTTCAATTTTGGATATGTTGAGTTTACAGTGTCGAGGTTTGTGGAACCATCTGGTCTGAGATATTCAATAGGGAGTTGGAGACTTTAGTTTAGAGGTTAAGAGAGAACTTACAGATGCATAAACAGATCTCAGAATTATCAGCATAGAGATGATAATTGAATCCATGGGAAATGATGAGATTGCCAAGAACAGGAAAAGAAAGTTCAGTACAGGACCCAGGAGGACACTCATGGTTAGCAACCTGCACCTGGATGAAGATCCAGCAGAGGAAACTGAGAAGATAGGTCTGACAGAGAGAAGAATGAGAAGAGAGAAGTGTCATGTAGAGAACCTTGAGGGGTTTGAAAGAGCTCCTTATCAAGAGTTCCTCTCCTCCAAGGGATAATGATAGCTGACTTAAGAAGTTAAGTGATATATTGTTCTTAGGTGCACATCCTTGAATTCCGGTGTTGAAGTTCCAGGAAACAAGGCCCTGCTAACATTCCGATAAAGGATAGTATTCCGATAAAGAGGCCTTGAGGCCTCCCTTTCTGCTTATCATGATCTGTTTTGTTTCATGCCTCAATCGCTACCCTTATGGTTTTTTACTATTTAAGCACCCCAATCCCCTGATTTATTGGCTCAGTATGTTCAGAATAAACTCAGCTTGTTCAGACTGCTGTATCCCACCTGTCTTTTCATCCTCGCTCTGTGAGCCCCGTAACTGCCCCGGACCTGCCAGACTGTGCTGACCACAGCAGTGTCATGAAAGTCTAGTATCAAGAAGAGGATGAATGACACTGTCAAGGCTGGAGAGGTGTCAAGAAGAATGAGTACTGAGAAAAGGTCATTAGATTTGACAATTAAGAAATCTTTGCTATCTTTGTAGAAAGTTGATTCATTGGTTGGTAGCTAGACTATAGAGAGTTAAGATCAAGATGAAAGGAAATAGAGGCATTGATGGTAGACAGCCATCTCAAGGAGTTTACCCACAGAAAGGAGGAGAGATAAAGGATGATAACTAATGGGGATGGATGGATCAAATGAGGAATTTTTGAGGATAAGGGAAATTTAAATTTATATAGGCATTAAGGAAGTAGCCAATAGGCAGAGCTAGTAAGTAAGTAGTGATGACAGAGTCATGGCAAACTCTTTGTGATACTTTCAGGTTTTCTTGGCAAAGATATTGAGGTGGTTTGTTATTTCCTTCTCCAGCTCATTTTACAGTTGGGGAAACTGAGGCAAATATGTTTTAAGTGACTCCCCCAGGGTCACACAGCTAGTAAGAGTATGAGGTCAATTTTGAACTCATAAAGATGAGTCTTCCTGGCTCCAGATCTGGCACTCTATCCACTATGCCACAAATGCCAATATTTGGCAACAATTGAGTTCCAGAAACATGTCTACTTCTGCATAATTGATTACATTAAAACCTTTGACAGTATGGATAACAACAAAATGTGGCAAGTCCTCAAAGAGATGGGAGTACCAGATCATCTTACTTGGCTCCTGAGGAGCCTGTATGAGAGCCAAGAACAACAGTTAGAAACAAACACGGAACAAATGATAGGTTTAAGATTGGAAAAGGAGTATGACGAGCCTGCATATTGTCATCTTATCTATTTAACTTATATGCAGAGTAAGAAATGAGAAATGCCAAGCTGAATGAATCACAGGTCAGAATTAAGGTTGCCCGGAGATACATCAACAATCTCAGGTAGGCAGATGATACCACTCTGATGGCAGAAAGTGAAGAAGAATTAAGAAGCCTGTTGAGGAGGATGAAACAAGAGAGTGGAAAAGCTGGCTCGATTCTTAACAGGAAAAAAAAGCTAAAATGGTGGAAACTGGTCCCATCACTTTCTGGCAAATAGAGTCAGAAGAAAGGGAAGTAGTGTCTAATTTTATATTCTTGGGCTCAAAGACACCTGCAGATGGCAACTGCAGCCATGAAAATAAAAATGCTTGCTCCTTGGAAGCAAAGTTATGGCCAATCTGGACAGCATACTAAAAAGCAGAGACATCATCTTGCTGACAAAGGTCTATATAGTTAAAGCTGTGGTTTTTCCAATAACAATTTATGACTGTGAGAGTTGAAATACAAAAAAAGCTGAGTGCCACAAAATCTATGCTTTCTAATTGTGGTGCTGGAAAAGACTTTTGAGATTCCCTTGGATAGCAAGAAAATCAAATCAGTCATCGCCCAAATAAATTAATTAACTATTTACTAGAAGTTCAAATATGGAAGCTAAAATTTAAATTCTTTGATTACATAATGAGAAGGCAGGACTCATTGGAAAAGACCCTGATGTTGGGAAAGATTGAAGGCAAAATGAAAAGAGAGCAGAGGATGAGATAGATAGAGTCATGAAAATAATGAATATGGACTTGGACAGATTTCAAAAGAGAGTGGCAAATAGAACGACCTGGTATGCAATGGTCCATGGGGTCATGAAAATCAGATATGACTGAACAACAACAGTGATAATAGAGAGGACAACCTACTGGAGAAGGTAGAATGGGATGTGATCACTTGTACTAGTAGAGAGATTTGTCTTGGCAAAAAGGAGGGTCACTTCTTCATATGAGATACTGGCATCTGAGAGATGTGGAATGAGGAGGAAGGGATAAAAGGAACCCCTTAGGAAATGTCTCCAATTACTTCAATCAAATATGAGGCAAGGTTTTCAGCTGAGAAGATGGAAGTGTGGGGCCAACTACTCTTTGGAGTTTGAGGAGGGATGAAAAGTTTAAAAGAGTCTCTTAGGTGAGTGGAATAATAAACAGATTAGAAAGGTGTAAAAAGATTGTCTTGCCACTTTAAGGACCAGTTAAAATTATATTACATAAATTTCTAGTAGATGCAGTCGTCAAGTTTTCATGATTTTCTCCAGTTTCATTCAATAGCATGTTTATAGGAGTAAAGGCAGCAGAGAGTTGGAGTAATCTAAGGTTGGGGCTTGGCGCGGTAAATTGACAATTGGATAAATCAACAAGAAACTTAAGAGGACAGAAGAGAGTCAAAGTGACTCATCAAAGGGTCAACATGGGGAAGAGATTACAGTATAACAAGTACAGGGCGATGGCTTGGAAAATAAATAAAGGACTGAGGGATTAGAAGTCAAGGTGAGGGTAAAAGATCAAAGTTTCATTATGAAAAGGAGAGGGAGAGGTGTAATCATCAGGTAATAGTACTTCAGAGTTCATAAACATAAATGTGGTACACTGGTAGGTGATGACAAGGGAAGAAAAAGAACATATGACTATCTGTTTATCTAAAGTAGGGTAGAGGAGTAGGTCATGGGAAATGAGAAAATTGAGGAATTGTGAGATTAGAGTATTAGAGGGAGAATATTCCTAATTTGAGGGCAAGAATTCTCCAGTAAAGAAAGTCTGAGTCAGGCAATGAATTCACTGAGGAAGAAAGGAAAGAATGCATCTTAGATGTCAGCAGATAACAGCTGTGAGAATCTTGATTAGGTGGTAAATATGGATTAAGTGAGCCTCCAAGGAGAAGAAGTTATTGAGTGATGTTACCTAGGTAACAAACCTGCTTTCTTCTTAAACTTTTTTTCCTTACCACTCCTTCCATCTTCTGGCACTCATTGAGATCTGGCTTTTTCCTAACGACACAGCTTCCCTGGCTAGGTTTCCAGTACTGGTTTCACTTTCACTCATACTCCAGATCCACTTAGTATTTCCAAAGTCCTGACTCCACCTAACTCATGGATCATCAGAGCCATTTTCTCTGTGATCCCCAATTTTTCCAACTGAATAAATTTTGTAGTTGTTTCTAAAAGCATTCAATAGAGCCTGCATTTTATAATCCTGCTTTGATACTTAAAGGATCAAAGAATCATAAAATTTAGCAACAACATCCTTATTCAATATTTGCTTTTAGGCTTATTGATATCCCTTAATGGATAAGGAGAACCCCAAGTTATGTATTCAAGACTTGACTCTCTTTCCACTACATACTGGTTCCACAATGAACAGACGTAGCGAATAGGAAAAAAAACAAAAACATTTATCTGAGTTGGTGGCAAAGCAGAAATCAAAGAAATATATAGGGGGATATATACCAGTCATAAACAAAGAAAATTAGCACTGGGAGAAGGATAACCTAGCTCAGTCAAGAGACAGAGAGGGAGGGGGGGGTCTCAGATCTCATTCAAAGGGAAATGATCTAAAGTCCCTCCAGTAGTAAACTATGGAGAGGTGCGTGATTGAGGTACCTGGTCCTTTACATGTCAGCTTGTTCCCAGTTTTTCTCACTCTTCAGGGACTTGAAGAGAGTTTATAACCATGTCTTCTCTATCAAAACTGGATGTCAGAAGACCATGATCTCTATTCTCTCAAGTTCTCAACAACTTTATCCCTCACATAGGCATAGAACATCAAATGATCTCCACCATTGAGGAAGAGACTCATTCAAATGACCATTGAACTATGGGTTACAATGATCACAATAGATCCCCATACAACCTACTAAAGTAGATATTATTATCAAACCCTTCTTTCCTAATGAGGAACTGTGACTTTTGTGACATTAAATAAATGTGTGAGGTAGAACTGGAGCCATTATCTTCCTGACTCTTAAGTCCAATTAATATCACTGAGGCTACATTGCCTCATTTGTAAAAATGGGAATAATAAAGCATCTATCTCAGTAGGTTCCTGTCAAGTTTAAATAAAATGATGCAAATAAAATACTTAATAAACTTTAAAGCCCTGGACAAATGTGAAGTTTTCATCCTCATCATTTTTAGCATCATCTTGTCCAGTCCCTTCATTTTACAGATGTGGAAACTGAAGTTCAGAGACGGGGGCAGACAGGCAGCAAGTGACAGAGTTGAAATTTAAGCTCCAGTCTTTTGGTTCCAAATGCAGTGGGTTTTTTTCTACTTCAACTCTCTGGGTTTCTGTCTCTGAAGAGCAGAAGGCTGCAGTGAAGCTACTACAAACTTTTCTGAAAGACTCAGCAAATTGTGGTTTCTTGTTGCATGTATTCTTTCTAAAAGAGAATACCTTCTTTATTTCCAAACCATACTGGGTATAGCCATTTCCTCATCAACTCTCTGGTCCCCATCAGAAATCTAACCAACACAACAACAAAAAAAGCAGCCCACTAGAAGGGAAATCCCAGGGAGAATAATTGGCCAGGGAGACCATCTGCTGCTCAGATTGAAATGCCATGTGCTCTGCCAACACATTCTTCTAATTAGTCACAAATTTAAAGGGTACAAAACGAGTTGGGGGAGTTAGAGAAAATTATGGCCCTGTTGACTTCAAAAAATTGGAACTGTTCTTGTGTGTAGTGATAAAAGTGAAAATGACAGAACCAAAAAAACCATATACATACTTCTTTAAAGAAAAATTAAATTAGAATGAGTGAGACCAAGAATTCTGATAAGAACTGATCAGTGTTCTTCAGCTTATGTGCTAAAATAAATTAATTTAAATAGAAATAGTTCCTAAGCAAGTTTAGTGGCTTGTGCTTATGTTTGAACATAGAGTTTTAATAAAATGTTTTTAAAGGATTCAAGGATTTAAAAAAAACCAATAGCAAAGAAAATGGAGAGTCTCCTTAATTTATAAGAAACAGAAATAGGTATTTGGTAAGCATACCTAAAAATGTAGGCCATACTTCAATTCAAATTAACAAAGATTTATTGAGACAAGACACTCCATCTCCTGACTCTCAGTATTTTCATCAACTGTCCATTAAACACTGAATGCTCTGTCTCCTAGGTGCTGAGCACAATAGTGGATAGAATACTATAATGCACAAGCCCCTGGCTTCAAGAGGCCTATACTGTGGTATCATAGATAGGAAGTAATATAATATGATAGAAATCACACTAGAACATGATCTGTCCTTCTAAACTCACTCTTTCTAATTTTATCATTATTGTCTATAATATTACCACTTATCCTATGGCCTTTGTTCATGGCTTTTTTTTGGAAACTTTGCTGGTTCTTCACCTCCACCAAACCCATTAACTTTGAATTTTGTTTGGGACCTTGTCTCTTTTCCCTCTATGCTATTTCACTTGATGATTTCATCAGCCACCATAGATTTAATTATTATCTCTATGCTGATGATTCTCAAATATACTTATCCAGTTGACCTGCACTCACACCTTCAACTACCTATTAGACTTCCCAAACTGAACATCCTTAGACATCTTAAACTCAATGTGTCTGAGTTGTACTCATCTTTCCCCAAAAACTTAACCCACTTCCAAACTGCCCCATTACTTTCAAGGGTACTACCATCCTTCCAACCACCCAGACTTGCAAGCCTTGTATACAATCTGTTTCCAAGGCCTTCTGGTTTTACTTTTACAGCATCTGTTGAATATACCTCCTTCTCTCACTCTGATACTGCCACTACTCTAGCACAGACCTTCATCTCCTCTTGGTTGGACTATTGCAGTAGCTCAGTAGTTTGCCTGTCACAAGTCTCCCTTACTCTAGTTCATCCTCTGTTTGGCCATTCAACTGACTTTCCTAAAGCACAGGTCAAACTACATCATTACCACTCCTCACTCCCACTCAGCAAACTTCCCTGGCTCCCTTTCACCCCTAGGATCAACTACAAAAGCCTGTGTTTGGTATTGAAAGCCCTTCAAAATCTAACCCCTCCCCCATACACACACATTCTTGAGATCCAGTGACACTGGCCTCCTTGATGTTCTGCAAATAAGTTGCCCTGCCTCCTAACTGGGTATTTTCACTCACTTCCTCATGCATGGAATGCTCTGCCTCCTCATTTCCACCTCCTGGGTTTCTTCCTGAGCAAGTCTCTACCTGTAATAGAGATATTGTCTATTTATGTATTCTTTCCTTTGTAACACAAACCTTGTTAGATATTAAAAGAGTGTTGGTGTGTTCCCCTTCTTGGGGATGGCAGTCTATGACTTTGAGAAGAAGAAAACAGGGCAAGATGAGGAGAGAGAGAGAGAGAGAGAGAGAGAGAGAGAGAGAGAGAGAGAGAGAGAGAAGAGAAAGGAAGAAAGAAAGAACTGAGTCAAATTTACAAGAATACAAGTCATTCTCCAATTGATAAATGGTCAAAGAATATACACAGGCAGTTTTCAGAGGAAGAAATTAAAATTATCTATAGTCATATGAAAAAATGCTCTAAATCACTATTCATTAGAGAAATGCAAATCAAAACAACTTTGAGGTTTCACATCCCACCTATCAGATAACATGACAAAACAGGAAGATGATAAATGTTGGAGAAGATGTGAGAGAGTTGGAACACTAATTCATTGTTGGTGGAGCTGTGAGCAGATGCAACAATTCTGGAGAGCAATTTGGAACTATGCCCAAAGGGCTTCAAAATGTATACACCCTTTGACCCTACAATATTGTTTCTAGGGCTGTATCCCAAAGAGATCCCATAAAAATGAGAAAAGGTCCCACATGCACAAAAATATTTATAGCAGCTCTTTTTGTGTTGGCCAAGAACTGTAAATCAAGGGAATGCCTATCAATTGGGGAATGGTTAAACAAGTTGCAGTATATGAATGTAATCGTATTCCATTGTGTGCTATTGTGCTATAAGAAATGATGAAGTGACAGACTTCAAAAAAACCTGGAAAGACTTATAAGAACTGATGCTGAGTGAAATGAGCAGAACCAGGAGAACATTATACTCAGTAACAGCCACAGTGTGTGAGGACTATCTCTGATAGACAACTCTTCACAGCAATGCAAGGACCTAAACATTCCCAAAGGACTCAATGCAAAATGCCATTCACATCCAGAGAAAGAACTATGAAATTAGAACATAGAATGAAGAGGATTCTTTTCTCATGTGTTATGTTTTATTTTGGTTTGGTTTTTCTCATGGTTTCTCCCAGTTGTTTTAATTCTTCTATGCAACATGACTAATGTGAAAAGGTGTTTAATAAGAATGTATATGTAGAATCCATATGAGATTGCACGCCATCTGGCAGAGGGAGAGGGAGAGAAAGGGAGAAAATTTAAAACTTATGGAAGTGACTGTTGAAAATTGAAAACAAATAAATTAATTTTAAAAAAAAGAAAGAGAGAAAGAGAGAGTTCACTTGGCATTAAGCAGGCTGTATTAAGTGGAGATGAAATATAATACAAAATAATCAATTAGCACTTTTTCTGGTAACAGCTCTTTGGTAGGTAGTGAATAAAAAAATTAAGATTAGGAGCCATGAGACTTAGATCCTCCCATTGTTGATTTTATTTCAGTGGTGGATTCAGGATGTATAGACCTGAAGTTTATTTTTTTTTAATTTCCTGAGAGAACTGTGTTGAACAAATAGTATATGGGATTCTGAATTTCAAAGAGCTTCTCCAAAATAGTTTTCTCCAAGACTTTAGTCTCTATGTATGGGGAAGTGTTGACTAATATTGTAGACTTCCTGGGTAATTTTTTATTCCTGGTTGCTCTTTTCATAATGAAAGGGCAGGGGTCCTAGGAATTTACACACAAAGAAGAATCCATCCCTTCCTTCAGAGAGTTTGCACTTTACCTGGGGTGATACAAGATGTACACACATAAGAAAATAATAAGTCCATTGAAGTAATATAATTCAGAGGGGGACAGAATTGGCAACATGGCGGGGGTCATTAAAGACCATTGGTAGGAAGTGGTACATTAATTAAACTAATTGAAAGTCAAAAAGACTGAAGTGTTTCGAGAAGAAGAGCTGAAGATAGGGCGTTTAGGTATAAGGGATAGCCTGTGCAAAGGAGGAAAATAGAAGATGTAGTGATGTGTATGGAAAAAAATAACTAGACATTTTTGAATCCAGCAGAGAACATGTGAAGAAGAATAGTATGAAATAAATCTGCAAAGATAGACTGGAGTCAGATTGTGAGAGGCTATAAATGCCATATGGTAGAGTTTGTATTGATCCTAAAAGTGTGACCAGTGAAATCTGAAATAATTAAGGAAAATAAAGGTGTGTACTTCAGAGCACATTGATTTATTAAGCAACATATGCCAAATGTATAACAAATTGAAACCAAGTAATTGGATGGGGAAATGAGCAAACACGGGAAAAAAAAAAACAGAAACTATAGAATTTTACTACAGTGGCAAAGAAGATCAAAACATATAACCAGAAGAAGACAACATTCAAAGCTCATACATCTAAAACCTCCAAGAAAAGTACGAATTGGTCTCAGGACATGGAAGGACACAAAAAGGATTTTGAAAATCAGATAAGAGAAATAGAGGAAAATCTGGGAAGAGAAATGAGAGTGGTACAAGAAAATAATGAAAAATGAGTCAACAGCTTGCTAAAGGTGACCCAAAAAGATACTGAAGAAAATAACACCTTAGAAATAGACTAGACCAAATGGCAAAAGAGGACCAAAAAGCCAATGAGGAGAAGAATACCTTAAAAAGCAGAATTAGACAAATGGAAAAGGAGGTTCTTTTGAAGCTCATTGAAAAAACTGAATCCTTAAAAATAAGAATGGAGCAAATGGAAGCTAATGGTGCTATGAGAAATCAATAAATTATAAAAACAAAACTAAAAGAATGAAAAAAATAGAAGACAATGTGAAATAACTCATTGGAAAAATAGCTGACCCAGAAAGCAGATAAAGGAGAGATAATTTAAAAATTATTGGCCTACTTGAAAATCATGATCAAAAAAAGAACCCAGACATCATCTTTCAAGAAATTATTGAGGAAAACTGCCTTGATATTCTAGAATCAGAGGAGAAAATAGAAATTGAAAGAATCCACTGATCATCTTCTGAAAGAGATCCCAAAAGGAAAACCCCTAGGAATATTGTAGACAAATTCCAGAGTTCCTAGGTCAAGGACAAAATATTGCAAGCATCCAGAAAGAAACAATTTTAGTATCATGGAAACACAATCAGAATAACATAAAATATAACGGCTTCTATATAAAGGTATCAGAGGACTTGGAATATGATATTCCAGAGGTCCAAAGAGATAGGATTAAAACCAAAAACACCTGTTCAAAAAAACTGAGTATAATCCCTCAGGGGAAAAATGGATACTCAAGGAAATAGAAGACTTTCAAGCACTCTTGATGAAAACACCAGAGCTAAATAGAAAAACTGAATTTCAAATACAAGACCCAAGAGAAACATGGAAAAGTAAACAGGAAAGAGATATCATAAGGGACTTACTAAAGTTGAACTGCTTACATTCCTACATGGAAAGATAATATTTGTAACTTAGGAAACCTTTCTTAGTTATTAGGGTAATTGGAGGGAATAGATGTGTGTGTGTGTGTGTGTGTGTGTGTGTGTGTGTGTGTGTGTGTGTGACAGAGAGAGAGAGAGCACTCACAGGGTGAGTTGAACATGAAGGGATAATATCTAAAAAATAAAATTAATGGGTAAGAGAGGAATGTACTGGGAGAAAGAGAAAGGGAGAAGTAGAAGGGGGGTAAATCATCTCACATAAAAGAGGCAAGAAAAAGCTTTACAGTGAGGGGAAGAGGGAGGGAAATGAGAGAGAAAGAGTGAAGCTTACTCCTATCAGATCTGGCTGAAGGAGGGAATAACATACACACTCAATTGGGTATGGAAGTCTATTTTACCCTACAGAAAAGTAGGGAGGATGGGGATAAGAGAGGGGGAGATGATAGAAAAGAGGGTAAATGAAGGGAGGAGTAATCAGAAGCAAACACTTTTCAGGAAGGACAAGGTCAAAAGAGAGAATAGAATAAATAGGGGACAGGATAGGATGGAGGGAAATATAGTTAGTCTTTCACAACATGACTATTATGGAAGTGCTTTGCATGACTACACATGTATAACCTATATCAAATTCCTTGCCTTCTCAGTGAGTGTGGATGGGAATGGAGGAAGGGAGAGAGTCAGGAACTGAAAGTTTTAAAAACAAATGTTTAAAATTGTTTTTACATGCAACTGGGAAATAAGATACACAGGCAATGGAGTATAGAAATCTATCTTGCCCTACAGGAAAATAAAAGGGGAAGGGGATAAGAAAAGAGGGGCAGGGTGATAGGAGAGAGGGCAGATTGGGGGAAAGGATAATCAGAATGTATGCTGTCTGATCGTGGGAGAAATTTTGGAACTCGCAATCTTGTAGAAGTGAATGTTAAGAACTAAAAATAAATTAATTCATTAAAAAATAAGCTGAAGATCATTCACATAGAATGGACTAGATGATAAAGAGGTTAAAATTCATGCAATCTAAAAATGAAGAAAACTATGGTGTCTCAGTCATTCAGTAAATAAACATTTAGAAAGTGCCTACTAAATGCCGGACACTTAGGAAGAAAAAAGAAAATCCAAAGAAACCCTTTTCTCAAGGACCTCACAGTCTAATAGGGGAGGCAATATAAAAACACCTGAAGTACAAACAATTCACATATGGGATAAATTGAAAATGCTGTTATTGTTTGTCCTTCCTTCTCAAAGAGGACCATGACATCAGGAAGGTGATGCCATGACTTGCAAATGAATTGGATTTAAGCGAGTGCAAAGTAACCAGCCTTCCTTTCTCCTCCAAAGCCATTTGGGTCCAGTGGCCAGATATAGATCATGGCAACTGGAGATATCCTGGGATCTCCACAAGACAGAGTCAGTGTGATTCACTCAATACCCACAATTCCCTCAAAAGCTTCTTGAGCAGAAGTGGGTGATTACATGTTCTTACTATTGTTTTTGGCACATCAATTTAGCAGCTCTGTGAAGGACAGATTGGAACGAGGTAGAGATTAGATTCAAGGAGATAGGCAGAAAAAATAATTGTCCAGGCAAAAGGTAAGTAGTGACTCTGTGAGTAGAGAGAAGGTGGTAAGTGAAGATATGTTCTACAGATACAATTGGATAAATTTGACAACTTAAGAGAAGTGACTGAGAGTGATGAGTGAAAGCTAACACCCAGATTACAAACCTAGGGGATTAGAAGTATGATGGTACTCTCAAAAGAAGTAGAAAAATAAAGGAGAATTATAGGATTAGGAAGAAAGATGATGAGTTTTACTTTAGAAATTGTGAATTTGAGGTGCATAAGGTACATCCAGGTGGAGATGTATAGCAAGCAGTTAGTGATGTAAGAATTTGCTTTGAAAGTCATCTATATAGAGATAGTAATGGAACCTAGGGAAGTGGAATGAGAAATATAGAAAGAAAATGAAAGAGAGCTGAGGCACACTTATATGTAGGGTATGGGACAGTCAATAGATGACAGTTAGATTGAATAGTTAAATATATATGAAGAGAACCAGGACCAAACAATGCCATTAAAACCTAAGGGAGAAAGAACATCTAGGTCGAGGGGTGAAGGGGAACCTGCCATCTCCAAATTCAAAATTTCACAGAACAAATCCCCTTAATAAAAGAATTTGTTCTGTAAAACTTAGACTCAGCCAAAAGTTCCCACCCAAGGACCTAGAAGGTCACATTTGTCCTTGAGGTCACAGATTCTCCACCCCTGATCTAGGTGGTCAGCTGTGTCACAACTATGGATAGGGCAAGATGATAATTGAAGAAACTAAGAGATTGTGATAACTTTTGAGAAAACAATTTTAGTAAGATGGTAGGAAGTCAGATTACAGGGAATGGAGAAGTGAGCTTGAGGCAAGAAAGTGAAGAAACAAGTATAAAGACTTTTTCCAGGCATTTGGCTGTTAAAAGGAGGAAAGATATAGGAGATAACTTGAGGCAGTGTCAAGGCAGAGAGAAGATTTTTAAGGATGAAAGAGAGCTGCCTTACTTGTAAGTAGGAGGGAAGGAGCTGGAGGATAAAGAGAAATGAAATATTAGAGAATGAGGCTGATGCTTAGAGGATCCAAGGTAAAAAATTTGGGAAATCATGGAGCTTACAATGTAAAGCCTCTGTTTTCTCAGTGAAGAATTCTTCAAAGTCCTTTGCTAAGAGGGATGGAAGTGTGGTCTGGGTGGCTGCAAAAGAGATGTCTATGACAAAACCATGAAGAATGAAATACTTAATTGTTGCTGCAGTTTTGTTCAGCGACTCCTTGTGAACTCATTTGGATTTTTCTTGGTTAAGATGTTGGGGTGATTTGCCATTTTCTTCTCCAGATCATTTTACAGATGAGAAAACTGAGGCACCAGGTGAAGTGACTTATCCAGGGCTTCACAGCTAATAAGTGTCTGAGGCCAGAATTGAACTCAGGAAGATGAGTCTTTCTGACTTCAGGCCCGGCACTGTATTCATTGTACTTCTGTGCTGTCCAATAGTCATTTAGGGAAGGATAAAAGAACTTCATTACTACTGTACAGGTCCAGTTAAAATTAGATACATAAACTTTTGGTGGATTTTTCAGGTCCGTGACTTTCTCTAATAGCATTCACAAGCTCAAAGTAGAAACAGAGAAAGCTGATGGTAGGGTTAACTCAGAGCTGGGATACTGCAAGGTATGAGCTATGACAGGACAAGGGAACAAAGGATTTAGGTGAACAGAATAGTGTAAAGTTGAACAGAGCTAACTATACTTTCAAGATTACGAAGTGAGGAAAGTAAAGTCACTCTTGGTGTGATAAACTGAGAAAGCAGTTAGGAGTGGACTGATTAGAGATTTTAATGAGGCAAAGGAATAGGTTGAGGAGGAATAAAATAGAACAGTCAGAAGTTAGAGTCTGAGGAGAATTTCAGTTCTGGATTGAGTAGGTAAAAACAATGTTATAACCATGTCTGTGTATGAATTAAGTGGTATGAAAGTATAGCTCCTGCAGGGGAGTAATTTGAACTAGTGGCCCAAGATATCTGAGGGAATATCAAAATGGGTATCACAGTCCCTAAGTATGAGGGCAGAGCTAAAGTACAGAGGAAGATGGAAAGGAGAGTCATAACGCATAGAAAAGGAGGGAGAATATCCTGGCATCTAGTAGGTAAAAGTGATGGGGTACAGACTCTGAGAACCTCCTTGAACTCTCCTTGAATCTTTGGACAGTCTCTTGGGACCCATAAGCTTTTCAATATCACTGGGCCCAAGTCTCTGTTTTACTCCCCACCCCTGACCCTATCAAAATCCCATTCCTCAGGCTGCCAGCTACTCCCAGGTCCCAAGGTCCTCTCTGGATTCCATCTGTATTCACCCCAGGATACTGGTCATTCCCATCAAGACATCTGGACATTCTGGGTTGACCTCCCCTATCAAGATCATCCCTGGGGCTCCAAAATACTGAGTGGCACCTGGATTCTACCCTCAGTCTTTTTCTGTATTTAAGTTCCATCTCGCCTCCATGAAGACAGTCAGATTCAATCAAGCTCTGACTCTATCTAGCTGAGATTGTATTTGGCCTGCTTGTGAATACAAGAGTTACAAATGCTTAGGCTCCTCAAGAGTCAACCCACTATGGTGAATCTTTAATAAACTTTGTTTTTCTTTGGCTTTAAGAAAGCTTGTGTCAAATTCATTCAAGCAGGACCTGGAGTGTTGTTTTTTTGGGGATCCCCAGCATCCCTCAAACCTCAACAGAAGGATCCTGGAGCTGGAAAGTGTGATACAGATGGAGTGAACCTCAGAGGAGGAAATGATGTAGGGAAATGGCAGCAGGAAGATCTAGAAATGATAGTGAGGAATGAGTACAATCTAAATCTCTTCTTTGCCCAGTGCATCTGGGTAGGGGTGGGGAAGGAGGCACTATAGAGAAAACACTGGGATGACCAGGGATACAGTGGCTGGCTCCTGAGGGAGCCAGGTCACCGTGAGCACAGGAAGATGGAAGGAGTATGAGACAGAGATCTCTAATAACCCTAAATTTCCTTCTAGCTAGAAACTTTATGACCTTAGGAAAGATTTACAACTGTTCCTCTGAGAACAGAAGTCAGAGAGCAAGCAAAGAGATGATAATTTAATGATGCAAAATCATGGGAGCAGAAAGGAATACACAGATAAACCAAAAGCCTCACTAAGGACTGAAGCCTGAAAAATAGAGGCTGGAGAACTCCAAACTTCTAATTGATTTCACTTCAGGGTTCTGCCTTTAGGGTGTGATGTTTAAAAAGCTTGAGAAATGTAGTTTCTGGGTAACTTATCATTTTATTAATAAAGCTGGCATAGTATTAATAAAAGAGGTAAGTGGCATTCTCAAATGCCAAAGACCCCTTATGGTGGTGGGCATGCAGTTTATAATGCCCTTGGAAGAACGGGTGTTCCTGAGGGTGGCAATCAATTCTAATTAAACTGATTAAATGATTAAATTAAATAAGAAATTCTAATTAAATGGATTAAAAATTAATAAGAGAATGAATATTATGATAAAAGATGCTCTACATTATACTGAGGATCTTGAAGTATGGTGACATTGAGTACCCAAATCTTGGTCAGAGAAATTTATCAATTTCCATATCACCTGTCTGACAAAAAGGAAAATCCACATTTTCTCTGACCTGAGTAAAGACAATGAGTAGGAATTCACCTGTTCACCTAAACTCAGAATGTTTTTTTCTCTCCTTGATTAAATCTTCGCCATTCTAGATAGTTCAGTCTTTGAGAAAGATTTCCCACACTGGTTGATTTCTGAAAGAGAAAGTAGAAAAAACCTTGGTCCTGATTCAACAATTAGTTACTAATACAAGAAAGAAATAGTAATTTCTCTCAAGGGAATGATGCTGTTTATTTATATAGTTAGCTTTAGGAACCTTAACTAGTCAGTAACTGTGACAGAAATCTATCAGCTCCACTTTCAAGAACTTCATCATTCACACACATACATGAAAGGAAAGGAATAGTATCTACCAAACAGGCTAGAATGGTTTGTAGAATTATGGGGCATGAGGGAAAATTTTCAGGGGTGGCAGGCCATTTTCCTTTTCTCCCTCTCATCAGTCCTCCAAAATTCAGATTGGTCCACAAGCTAAATATTCCACAGAATGGCCTAACCCTTGACATGGTATCTAAATATCAATTTTTGACCCTTTAGTTGATTTCACAAAAAATCACAAGACCATCGATAGAGCTAGATGGAAATTTAGACGTCATCTAGTTTGACCACTTCATTTTACAAATGAAGATGTCGAGGTCCAGAGGGATAAAGTGATTTTCCCAGAGATGCATAGGCAGTAAGTATAAGAGGCCAGAGAAGGTATTTCTGTTGTACTGCAGATAGAGTCAGAAAAAATTTAAGTTCAGATCTTGGCTCTGACATTCGTGATCACACAGTGATTATCAGCATCTTACTTTCACTGGGCCTTAGTTCCTGCATCTGTAAAATGAGATTGATGATATTAGTACTAACTACTTCACAGGTTATTGTGAAAATTGCACTTTGTCAGAGAAATTTACTATAAAATTTTTCCCCAGTTTCCTGCCTTTCTTCTAATTTTGGCTACATTGGTTTTGTTTGTGCAAAAGCTTTTAAATTTAATGTAATCAAAATTATAATTGTAATGTAATCTTAAAGAATTATCTCAAAGTACTGAGAAACAAATTCAGTATATGTCATATAGGATTTGAATTCAGGTCTTCCTGACTCTGTCTTTCTGCTTGATATACTGCTTCTCTAAAACAACTATAACTTTTTCAAATATGTCTATTTTACTGTTGTCACATGGATATGATCTAAACCTCTCAGGTCTTCTTATATTTGTCTTCTCTCAACTCATCATTTTAGACCTACAAGAAAGTTCATAATCACTTACCAGAGAAATTTGTTAATTTTAATAAATCTCTCTTGACAGACATGAAAATGTTTCCACCCACCCCCATCTTTTCATCTGTTGTTCTGAGTGCCTGACAGGCTCCTTGTATTATCTGCCTGGCAATGAGGAAACCCAACCCTGAAGCTTCTTTCAGTAGGATGCTCCAAACATTACCCTAAGTTATTACCTGCTTCTGAATTTAGAAGCTCATAAAGTTTCCATACTATAGCAGCACTTCAGAAACTGAAGTCTCCTGGAAAGTATGGGAATTGCTAGTTTAGAATAATCAACAAGCATTGATTAATCCCTTGCTACTAATCAGTACCAGGACTATTCAAAGAGCTGGAGGATAGGAGTTCAAAAGCAAAAAGAATCCTTACCCTCAAGGACCTCACATTCTAATAAAGGAGATAACCTATGGAAAGGAGAAGGTAGCCAAGGAAGCCTGGGCATTGGACCTTTCCTGAAATCAATTTACTGGATATATAACCATTAGTCAGGACCAAAGAACCTCAGGGTAGAAGTTTCTCCAGGGTAGCTAGGCAATTGACAAATGAAAAATGGAGATGGTCATGTAGATACAGAGTTACATATAGAATAAATACGAGTAATTGAATACAAAGCTGTTGTTCATCCTCCATTTTCAAAGAGGACCAATGGTGACATGACGATGAAGTAAAATAGAGGATGATAGGGGATGTCTTGACTTGTAAATTAACTGGATTTAAGTAAGGCAGAGTTGCTCAGTCTCACTCTCTAGTATCATCAAAGTCCAGTGGCAGGGCAAAAGTCAAGACGATGGGTGATGGCTCAAGAAATAGTGGATAACCTTAGCATCTTCCATGTCTGACCAAGCTCTAAATGCTCCACAGAGTCTGCTTCAGCCAACTTCATGGCTGTTGGATCAAATTATTTTCATCCAAATGAGGAAATAGGAAAGGAAAAAAAATCCTGGATCTCTTCAATATTAGCAATTGGTTATTTAATAATCATGTCTTTCAACAGTAACTATAACAACAACAGTAACAAAAGACAATAGAATTAAGGGGATCAGAAAAGGTTTCCTATAAAAGCCAGAAGTTTTTTGGGAATTGAAGGAAGTCAAGGAAGTTAGGAAGTAGAAATGAGGAGAAAGAGCATTCCAGATGTGGGAAACAACCAATAAAATGGCAAGAGGTAAGGTATAGAGTATGTTGTGAAAAGAACAAGGACACCAGTGTCGCTAGACCTCAGAGTACATGATGGAGGAGAAGGGATGTAAAGCATAAGAAGACTGAAAAGGCAAGGAAGGTGGTAGGATTTGAAGCAGTTTGAGAGGACTGAGAATTTTGAGAGAATTTTATATTTAATCCTGGAGTTGACAGGGAACCACTGAAGTTTATTAAATGGGGAGGTCATGGTCAGACTTACTCTTTATGAAGATCATTTTGATAGCGGAGTAAAGGATGGAATGGAGTGGGGAGAGATTTGTGGCAGGGAGATCAACCAGAAGTCTATTCTAGTTGTCCAGTTAGGAGGTGATGGGAGCCTACAGCAGGTTGGTGGCAGTGTCAGAGGAGAGAAGGGGCAGTACATCAGAGATATTACACAGGTAGAACTGACAGTTTCCCAGTTGATAAGTGGTCAAAGGATATGAACAGGCAGTTTTCAGAGGAAGAAATTAAAGATATCTATAGTCATATAAAAAATGTTCTAAATTACTATTGATTAGAGAGATGCAAATCAAAACAACTCTGAGGTATCACATCACACCTATCAGATTGGCAAACATGACAGAACAGGAAGATGATAAATGTTGGAGAGGATGAGAGAGAGTTGGAACAGTAATACATTGTTGGTGTAGCTATGAGCTGATCCAACCATTCTGAAGAGCAATTTGGAACTATGCCTAATGGGCTACAAAAATATGCATACACTTTAACCAAGCAATACTACTTCTAGGACTGTATCCTCAAGAGATCTTAAAAATGAGAAAGAGTCCCACATGTACAAAAATATTTATAGCAGCACTCTTTGTGGTGGCCAAGAACTGGAAATCAAGGGGATGACTATCAATTGGGGAATGACTGAATAAATTATAGTGTATGAATGTAATGGAGTACTATTGTGCTATAATAAATGATGAACAGGAAGACTTCAGAGAGGCCTGGAAAGACTTATATGAACTGATGCTGAGTGAAAGGAGCAGAACCAGGAGAACTTTGTGCTCAGCAACGACCACAATGTGTGAGAGTTTTTCTAGTAGACTTGGAACTTCATTGCAATGCAAGGACTTAAAAAAATTCCCAATGCTCTTTTAAGGAAAAATGCCTTCCACATCCAGAGAAAGAATTATGGAATTTGATTGCAGAATGTAGCAGATCATTTGCTTTTGTAATACATTTTGGTTTGTTATATGATTTCTCCTATTCATTTTAATTCTTCTACACAGTATGACTATAGTGAAAATGTATTTCATAGGAATATATGTATAGAACCTATATAAAAGTGCATGCCATCTCTAGGGGTGGGGAAAGGAGGAGGGAGGGAGGGGGAAAAATCTAAGTTATATGGTAGTGATTGCAGAACACTGAAAATAAATAAAATTAATACAAAAAAAGAACTGCCAGGTTTTGGCAATAACTTGAATATGGGGAGTAAGAGAGAATGAGGAGTCAAGGATGACACCTGGGTTTTCAGACTAAGTGGTTAGGAGAAGAGTGGTGCCTGCAATAATAATAATGAAGGTAGGAAAGAGGAAGGCTTAAAGGGGAGAAAGTGCAGTTTGAGTTTGAACATGTTGAGTTTAGGTTATCTATGAGACATATCTAATGGGCAGTTGGAGATTCAAGACTAGAGGTCAACAAAGAGGTTAGGACTGGAGAAATAGATTTGAGAATCATCAGCACAGAGAAGATAATTGAATCCATGGCAGTTTATGACATCTCCAAATGAAAAAGTATATAGGGAGAAGAAAACGGGGCCCCATCAGAGCCCTGTGGTTAGTGTGTGTGATCTGTATAAATATCCAGCAAGAGAGATTAAGGTATGATCAGAGAATTAAGAGAAGAACCAGGAAAGAGCAGAATCACACAAACCTAGACAGAAGAAGGTGTCAAGGAGAAGAGGGGGTGATTGATCAGGCCAAATGTATATATAAGCAAGAGCATGTCTATAAGCAGTAGGCATGCAGCCAGTAGACAAGGAGATTGAAGATAAGTGAGAATGTGAAGATGACAGAAAGGGCAATCTGCTGGAGAAAGCAAGGTAGAATGGATTACTTGTGCATATAAAGAGTGTGACTTTTTTTGTAATCGCTCTGCCTGCCTTAAAAATCATCTTGCACCATTCCTTCATTTTACAGCTCACATGAAGAATAGTGAAGTTGTTTATTTGCAGCACGGGTAGTAAGTAGCAAAACTGGAATTTGATCCTTTTGCTCCAAATTCATCACAACAGCTGCTTCTGCCCTGGCACTGAAAGTGTGAAGAAGTGATTCCTAACAGCTACTCAGTGTAGTGAAGGAGCCAGCATTTCAAGTCAAAGCAGCTGCTTGGAATCCTCCCTCTGGATGGGCCCAAGAGCAAGTCATTTTTCCCTCTCTAGGCTTACTTCCCAAAGTACAAAATGATTAGATTAGATCTGGGCAGGGAGGGGGAATTTGGATCTTGAGGCCACATGTGGCTCTCTAGGTTGGCCCTTTTACTGAATCCAAACTTCACAGAACAAATCCCCTTAATAAAAAGATTTGTTCTATAAAACTTGGACTCAGTCAAAAGGCTGCATCCAAGAACCTAGAGGGTCACATGTGACCTTGAGGTTGCAAGTTTCCCAATCCTGAATGATCTGCAGGGTCCCTTTGCACTCTAAACCTAGTAACCTATAAAACATCCTTTCAAATTACCTTCCTTTTCTCAGCACCCATTTCCAATCTTTTGGTTTCAAGCAATATCAAGCCATCTGAATTATTTTTGTGCCATTTTCAATCTATGAAAGATAAAAAATAAGCCAAGATGGTATATTTAAAGTCTTCTAATTCATTTAAGTTATTTTGGCTATTATTAAATACCCAAATTAACTACAAAGGACATATAGAGAAAGACACTAGAAGAAATGATAAAAAAGGATGTATAGAACAACTTTACGTATATATTTACTACTAATGGTAGCCATGTCTAGGGTGGGGATGAGAAATTTACATAATAATTTTGTTTTATATCTGAAAGGAATAGAAAGTTGTGCATAGTAGTGCACATAGTTGTGCAATCATCTTTTTATTGTACTGTTATAGAAATGCTTCTTTTATTCCATATTTTAAAAATAAAACTTTAAGAAAAAGGCATCATTGTCTAATACTTTTCTACTTATTTTACTTTTCTACTTATTGCAATATATAGAGCATGTGTTGGGGTTTTACTTTTTTATTTAAAAAAGATAAATTCAAGGTAGTTTTCATTCATTTTATCATCAATTTCCTCTCTTATTATTTCTAATCACTTCTCTAAAGTTAGGAATGAAACTGCTTTTATTTTCTCCTGGTTTCTTTTTCCATCTTACCTGTAGACACAAGCATCGTACCATAAGAACTGGGTTAGAGACCCTGAAGGACAAGAGGCTTGGTCAAAAACACAAACTTGTATCCAGGTTGTCTGTAGGAGACCATATCAGAATGAAAGATATTAAGGACAGACTGAAAAATAAACAGCGAAGTTTGCCCACCTGGAGCGTGTACCACAAAATGTGCCCAGGACAGTCAATGAATTCATTTAAGGGTCTGCAGAAAGAGAGAGCTGGGAAAAATAGTTTTACATTGGGGAAGAGTCCAAGATCACTGTAGGTGTGACTGCCACTGAGAGGAAAACACTAGGTGGGAGCGTTCCAAGTGAGAGTTACCTGAGATTCAGCCACTGGGGCGGGGTTGAGAAGCGGCCATCTCTCAACTTTCTATTTTAGCTCATTGCTCTTGCTAAGTAGATGCTGAGCCCAGTTGTTTCTGGCCACTAAGAAAGTACAAGTGATGTCATAACCTTCTTTTGAAGAAAATAGTGATGATATCTTGTATTTTTATATTGTCTTCATCTGCCAATATGCCTCTTAACTTCACCCAAAGACTTATCCATTATATCAAATAATCAAAAAGAGAAAAAAGTCATTTAGTAAAGTTTACCAATATATCAAATCACACCTGAGCACCTGGCCTTTACCTGTCTTTTCAATCTCCTTACGTTTTACTCCCCTCCTTGTTCTCTGGGATCCAGTGATACTGGTCTTCTGGCTGTTCTTCACACATGACACTTCTTGACTCCATGCCTTTTGACTAGCTCTCCCCCAACACTGCAATGCCCTCCTTCCTTTTCTCTACCTCCTGGTTTCCCTGGTTTTCTTCAAGACTTACCTCCCACTTCTGCAGAAGATCTTTCCAGATTCAGTCCCTGTCCCCCTCTCCAGTGGCTTCCTCCTGGGATTATTTTCCTCTTACATCATACTTATGTCCTATATGCAGTTTTGGCATGTGTTTCCTCCATTACAATGCAAACTACAAGGACCATGTTCCTTTCTTTGTATCTCCATCATTCAGCACAGTTCCTGACACATAGTTAGCCTTTCATAGATAATTGTTCACTGACTAAATGATCTAATGGCACAAGCTGTTTTCTACTTCCATAGTGCCTCTCTTCAAAGAAGAAAGGGAACTAAATTCTCATCGCTTTTCTCTGAGGCCAAGTTTGGTCATTTTAGTTACCTAGCATAAATACCTTTGATTTTTCTTATGAAGGTTATTCTTTTCATTTACATTGTGGTGGTCAGGTGTACACTATTCTCCTGGTTCTACTTCTATCTGCAGCAATTATGTCAGTCTTCCCATGTTTTCTATGAATTTCTTATATTTGTTGTTTCTTATGGTTCAGTGATATCATACAACGCTCATGTTTGGGATGTATGGGGTGTGCAGGAAGACTTGCACCTCTGATGTGAGCCCTGCTCATCCGCCTTTAGTGTCCCCCTTCACTCAGCTCTGATCTGTGGCTCCAAGTTGCTGACAGAAGCTACATACCAGTAAAACTGTCTTGGCAGATGGGCTAAACCAGGTTGAGTGTAACCCACAGGCATCGGTGAGTTAGGGAGATGTTTACCCCAAGCAGGTGAAGACTTCCCCTGGTAGCTGAAGCAGGCCCTGCGGAGTGCTAAGCCCTTAGTCAGACCTCAAGGACACCAAGGTCATGGGCTGCGTCACAGGCCACTGTCAGTCAATCCTGACTTCTGTCTTGTCACTGGACTTTATTGACTAGAAGAAAGAGTGACGCTAATGACTTTGTGCAGCTCTGACTCACTTAAATCCAATTCACAAGCAAGTCAAGACATCACGTCTTATGCAAATGGTCCAAAGGAAGGACAAAGGACAATATGATGCTTAAATACACCCCCTCCCCCGCCGCCAAAGGACCATCCATTTTATTCCCTGCAGCCACAAAAGTGGGTTTAAATCTCAGCTCTTCCACTAACCAACTGTGTGACTTCAAGAAGGTGACTTCCCTTCCCTGAGCTTCTGTTCCCTCATCTGCAAAATGAAGAGACCGCACGACTGGGCTCCTGAGGTTCTTTTCAGCTATTCTAATTTATTATTCTACTGTGTTCTCTCTTCACATTGGGCCTGCCAATAATCAACACAGTAAATCTGTCATAACACAAGTCAGCTCCACTAGACAATAATCAAGCCTTCTCTCAGCAGCCCAGCAGGGAATCCACAGGGTCCTAGATCAACAATTTCTTAACAAATCAGCATGCTACACTGAAGGGGGCCCTGACTCTGGAGTCAGAGAACCTGGAGTAAAATCTTACCTCTGACACTGACTTTTTGTGTGACCTTGAGCAAGTCCTAGACTACCAGGGTAGGGTCTCTTCTTCCTCATTTGTAAAAAATTGCGGGGCGGGGGGGCAGTTAAGCTGCATGACTCTGAGATCCCTTTCAGCTATGGATCTTGTTATCCTTTGCTCTTACATCATATCATACATAACATTATGTGAGAGAAGTGAAAAATAAAAGGCTATGTAAGGGCTGAGGAAAAAAGTTATTACTGTCAGAGGGAATTAGGGAAGGTTTTGTGGAGGAGGTGATATGTGAGTTGGGCTTCAAAAGGTAGGAAGGAATTAAATAAGGGAAGAGATGGAGGATATTTCAGGTATGTGGAACAGTGTGAAAAAAGTTTCAGAGGCAGAAGAATTAAGTGCACAAACAGGAAATAACAAGTTGACCATTTTCCATGTAGCATAGGGGAAATGGAAATGAGGAATATGAGAAAAGGGTGAAAATATAGAGCAATGCCAGGTTGTGAAGGGCCTTGGATGCCAGGGACAGTTTGAGATTTACTTGGAAGGTGATAAGGAATCACTGATGACTTTTGAACAAAAGAGTGGTGAGATAAAACTTCAGAGATCTCAAACAAGAGGCTGGGAATTATGTGGAGAATATTTTTTGAAAGGAAACTTGGAGATTATGAAGTCTGACATCCTGTCCCCCCCACCCATTTAATGGAGGAGAAAATTATCAAGTTATCTAGGCATGTATCTTATCCCTCTTATTAGAAGGCACAGATCCCTGTCTTACAAAAACTTTGAATCTCCACCACTACCTTACACAAAGAAGGAAGGAAGGAAGGAAGGAAGGAAGGAAGGAAGGAAGGAAGGAAGGAAGGAAGGAAGGAAGGAAGGAAGGGAGGGAGGGAGGGAGGGAGGAAGGGAGGAAAGAAGGAGTGGCTAGAAAAAAGGAATGGATGGCTAGAAGACAGGAATGAGTGGATTGATGGATAGATGGATGGATATTTGAATGAATGGATGGATTGATACCATTCTGCTCTCTGCTTCCTGAGTGGCTGAGGCTCAATTTGTAAGTTCAGTCTTAAGTGCTGACTGAGCCATATGTGCCCATAATCAGGACATCTCTTAATATCCCATGATGAACCCATGGGATCTTGGTCCCAAAATTTCTCAGAATATTTAAAAATCAGTTCAAGCAGAGAACTAGTGAGAGCTATAGAGAATAGGGTAGTCCTTTCAGTAGTTCCACGATATAAGCTTGATACATTCTAAAGTCGTCAGAGAACTGAACAACCCACTGTAGTCTGAGACAATTAGATTAACTATCCAGACTAATATGTATAAAGATATCTATAGAAGCTCTTTTTGTTGTAACAAAGAATTGGAAATTGAGGAGATGTCAGTCAATTGAAAAATGGCTAAACAAGTTGTGGCATATGATTGTGATGAAATACTATTGTGTTACAAGAAATGACAAACAAGATGGTTTCAGAAAAACCTGATACTTACACAAACTGATGCAAAGTGAAGTGAGCAGAACCAGAAGAACATTGTACACAGTAAATATAGTACCATGATCATTTTGAATGACTTAGCTATTCTGGTCAATTCAGGGACTTATGACAATTCAGAAGGATTTATGGTGAAAAATGCTATCCATAAAGAACTAATGAAGTTTGAGTGCAGATTAAAGTATAAATTTTTTCACTTTATTTTTCTTATTTTTTAGCAACATGGCTAATACGGTATAAGTAAGATGAAATGTATTGTATATAAGCTAGATTTTTGTTATTCTTTCTTAGAATTTATTATAAATAAATTTCTTAGAATTTATTATGGCCAGTATCCATGGCCATAACAGTCTCTATTTTCTAGGGTCACGGTTTACAAACTTCTCCACCATATGTGTGAAGTGTTATATAATGGTGAAGAATATAAACATTTATGTTTATATTGTAAATATTCACTGCAACTGAGCAGTGAGATATAATGGTGAGATAATGTAAACTTGTGAGGCTATGTTGGCAATATGCCTTCTTTGTCTGTTGCCCTATAAAGTAAGTGGGCACTGGTCAATGAGTGGGGAAACTTTAGGATTGCATGCACAAGTTGTAATGCTGTTTGTGCCTTGATCAGTCCTCATCAAGGTTTTGGGGGAATCTGTGTTTGCCTCAATTAGCCCCCATTGAGACTTGAAGGCATTTAGGGGAGTGCTCAAGCTGAGCTTGTCTCCATTGTCCCCACTGAGACATGGGGGAGTTGCCCCCTCTTTTTGCCAGCCCCTGCAAGAAGGGTGATTAGGGAATGCTGTAGGTGTTCATGCTCCCATTATCAGCAACCCTCTTATGAGAAGATTAGACTAGAATAAAGTAAGATTATTAACCCTTCCAAAGCTTTCTTCCTATCCTTCCTGTCTGACCAGATCAAAAATGAACCTGTACTAGTAACCCTCCTGTGTGCTGGTGCTATCTATCTTACATATGTAAATATATTTTCCTTGATTTCACATCTATTGATATCACACACCTTGCTTTCTCAGTGGATGGGGGAGGGACTAGAGGGAAGGAGAGAATTTGGTGCTCATTTGTTTTTGATGAATGTTGAAATTAAAGAAAAATTGTATTTTTACAAAAAGATTACCTTTCCAATTATTCCATTCTTTCCACTGCAGTGAAGGAAAGTAGCTTTTTGAGTTATAACTTGGTTCATTTCCCTTTTCAAGTGTGGCTGATCTATTACAGGAATAACTAGCCAACCAGTTTTATCTGTAAGGCTATTATCAACCAACCACAGCAGTACTAGCATTCCTGAGACTATTCTCAAACTCTGACAATCTTGAATTCCTCTTTTGACTTTTTCCTTTGGTTGTGAAAAGCAGCAATAGTAACCAATTCAATTTAATTCAACAAGCATTTACTATGGACTTATACTGGGCTAGCACTCGGAACGTAAAGACAAAAAGAAAACAATTCTCAAAGAATATACATGACACTGGAGGAATACTACATGCACACAAATAAGTATGCAAAAAATACATATAAATGCAAAGTAATGGTGGGAGGGGAACATTAACCACTGGAGGAATCAGGAAAGATCTCTTTGAGAAGCAGACATTTGGTCTAAGTCTCTCAGGATTCCAAGAATCAGAGCACTTCAGACCTGGGGGAAAGTTCAGGAGAAGAGAGGCAGGAGGTGAAGTGCTGTGTACAGTGAATGTAGGTCAGTTTGGCTGGAAATTAATGTTTGTGAGGAAAAAATAAAGTGAGATCAGTCTAGAAAGATGGTTTGGATCCAAGTTTTAAATGCTAAACAGGGGAATCTACTTTTTTTAATCCTAGAGGCAATAAGAAGGCATTGATTTAAAAAATTCAAAGATTTTTCTGTTCTAAATCCATTAAGGGATTTCTTTATTGCTCTCTGGCTTTTTGATTTGTCAGTTTCCACTTATATATAGGTTATAATAGAGGCAGCAAGACAGCACAGCGCCAGACCTAGATTCAGGAAGACTCTTCTTCCTAAGTTCAAATCCAGCCACAGACATTTAGTAGCTGTGTAACCCTGGGCAAGTCACTTAACACTGCCTCAGCTTCCTCATTTGTAAAAACAAACTGGAGAAGGAAATGACAAACCCATGCCAGTATATTTGCCAAGAAAAACTCAAAAGGAGTCAGATGAAGAGTTGGACATCACTGAAATGATTCAACATTGTTGTAAGAGATTCAAGGCTGAAAGTGTGAGAAGGGAATGAATGAATGAATAAAAAATAAATTATCCAGCACTGGGGATATAAGCTACAAATGTGACATAGTTCCTGTCCCCAAGAAATTTATGAAGAAAGCATGGAAGCAATATCCAAAGGAACACTTGAGGACAAAAAAGATCACAGAATGCCAGAGCCAGAAAGGAACTTACATGTTAATGAGTCTAAATCTCTCTTTTTATGGATGAGGAAGACTGAGCCTGAGAAGGAAAATGGCTTGCCCCAGGGCACACAGATACTTAGTAGCAGAAATAGGCTTCAGTATCAGGGGTTTTGGGGGGGGAGGGGGTTGTTTTTTTGTTTTTACTTCAAATCCATTGCTCTTCAGTAGTTTGAAGAATACACTCCAATTCTGAACAAAGTCTCTGACTAAAGGCATAGTTTTGCTAAAGAACCCTCAAACCTCTTCTTGAAGACTTCTAGGAAGAAGGTATTCATCATTTCCAAAGAAAGTCCATTCTAGTTCTGATTGTTAAAAAGATCCTCTAAACGCATTTTTAGAGAGAACAAACAACTCTCTCTCTCTCTGTCTCTCTCTCTCTGTCTCTCTGTCTCTGTCTCTCTCTGTCTCTCTGTCTCTCTGTCTCTGTCTCTGTCTCTGTCTCTCTCTCTCTCTCTCTCTCTCTCTCTCTCTCTCTCTCTCTCTCTCTCTCTCTCTCTGTTCCTCTCTCTCCTTCACAAGAGGCTGTCCACTGCTTAGTTCTGTCATGTGGAGTCAAGTAAAACATTTAACTTTCCTCCCTCGTGTTGCTTTCTATCACAAAATCATAGCTTCAAATATTTGAAAGATTATCACATAGAAGAAAGGAGCAGTGGTCTTATTGAGCTAGTTGGAAGTTACAGGGAGCAGATTTTAACATATTTAGTATATACCAGGAGCTACACCAATATCCTCTTACTGGATGAAAATCTGCCAGTGAAGATGGCATATTGATAGGACTTTGGACTAGAAGGACTCAAAAGTTCCTATTGATGGGCTGAGAAAAGACAGGCATTTCAATACATTGTTAGTAGAACTGTGAATTGGTCCAACCAGCCTAGAAAGCAAATTGGAGTTAAACTACAATGGTGACTAAAATGTCCAAATCTTTTGACCCAGAAATTCAGCACCGGGAAAATATTTCAAGAAACAGAAAGATTTCATATATACAAAAACATTCATAGATTTATATATACACACATATACAAATATAGATATACACATATACATATAGAAATTTGTTACATATATATTCAATATCTATATGTATATATCTACATGTACATATACATGTGTGTATCTATGTCTATAGTAGCATATAGGACTTGAAACAAAGTGGATGCCCTGTAATTGGGGAATGGCTATAAAAGTGTGGTACTACATCATGTACAATGAGTATGAAAGATGCAGAGGACTTTAACAAATGGACACAGAGAGAAATGAAAAAAATGCACAATGACTATGAAAATGGACAAAGCAAAAATCCTGAAATGGAATACTATATAATGATGAAGCTTAACCCCAGTAAAGAGGTGATAAAATGCTTCTCCTTCTGAAGGGCGAACCCCTTCTCCATAGAACAGAATATATGCTGTCAGATTCCATTGATTTTTGGTTGGCTTTTCTAAACTCCTTTCTTCCCCAGCCCCCACCATTATTCTTTGTTATAAGTAGTAGCTATCTGCAGTGAAAATAGGAGAGGAATATACTTGGAAAGAAACATGATGTGAAAAACAAAAAGATATCAACACAATAACAAAATTCCCACCAACTCCTATGTGTCTAGTCTACTTACATCCCTACTTAAGTGCCTACCTATTTATGAAGTGAAGAATCTTGACCGTCCAGAAGCATTGTTGACTCTCAAAAGTATTTCATCTTGAATATAAACTATCCTCATTTTCTACTCAATCACCATGGACTTCCCCAATCTGAGTCATATGGCTATAGACTTACAGGATTTAGAAATAGAGGGAACTTTTGAGATCATCCAGTCTAATGCACTCATTTTGATAAATCAGGAAACTGAGACTGAGAGAAGCAATTTGCCAAAGATTATACAGCTAGGAAGTGACAAAGTCAGGATCTGAACTCTGGCATCCTGACTACAAATCCAGCATTATACACATTATATCAAATTGCCTGCCTGGCATTTTTCATACCATTCTGAATTGGTTAAAATAAAAGATCTTGAGAGTATGAATGAATCAGTCAATCAGTCAATGAATCAATCAATGAATCAATGAATGAATGCAAAGAATGTTTTCTATATGTGAAGCACTGGGCGTGCAAATCAGATAATAAAATAATCCCTCTTCCTGAGTAGTTTACATTTTAATGAGAGAAAAACACAGAGGGTTTAGCTGCAAGTTAGATGGGAATTTCTCAAGGTCCTTAGGGTTTAACAGCAAGGCAGATGGTAATGCAACTTCTTTAATGACCTCTCTACTGATAAAATGATATCAACTCTATGGGAGTTGTTTCATGAAATGATGGCTTTAAACAAGACCAGTGGTCCAGAGGGTATTGGCAGTCCCAAGGGTTTATCAGCCCATTAGTGGAAGTTGGTTAGCACTTCGTATTTGTCATGGGAGAAAGGTGAACCCCTTCTCCATAGTGAATATTGTAGGATGAGAGTGAAAATACTCAAGTAATGCTTAAATCACAAGAAAGGAAAGTGGGCTCAGGAAAGCAAGGCCCCATCTCCAATGGATGATTCCTGGTTTTGCAAGGATTCAGGGATAAGGAAGTCTTTCCTTATTCTTGGGGCTGGGTGATGGGATACAAAATGGAACCTGATGTAGACAGAGTCCTTTGTATCCAGTTCCTGAGGGAACAGCACTATATACGTCAGTCCTATCTTCCTCTATCATGTAACATTTTCCTCTTTCAGCCCAGACCTATACAGTAAAGTCTCTCATCCAGCTTTAATAAAGTTATTTGGCATGTGGCCACACAAAGCAGATGGCATTCCAGATTACAGCTGATTTTCTAGGGAAAAATCATAGGATGGAGATCTTTGCTTTGGGAGAAAGGAAAACAAAAAAACCTGAGAGCAGAAGGAAGTGAGGCTGCTTCGTGCCTCAAGAATTCATCTCTCATCAAGCAAAGATAATTCAGGGGCTGCAGGAATCAAATTAAACCATTATTATCATATTCATATTTGGTGGCATCATGCCCAAGCATTTCCCTAATGACCTCTATTGGTGATAGTTGCATATCAATAAATCATAATCATCAGAAGATTTTCAGACCTTGAGAACATAAAATTGGAATCAGTCATACCATATCCAGTGGGAAGCCTGAAGTGAGAATTAGAGACAGAGCAATTTTATTTGCAATTTTATTGCAATTTTATTCTTGGTGATAACTATGAAAAGTCAGGTATTGAATGAGTCTCAGGATTTCCAGAATTATTTATAGGATCATAGAGCTGGAAGATTGCAGAGTGGATAGAGTGTCAGGCATGAAGTCAGGAAGACTCATCTTCCTGAGTTCAAATCTGACCTCAGACATTTACTAGCTCTGTGATCCTGGGCAAGTCATTTAACCCTGTTTGCCTCAGTTTTTCATCTGTAAAATGAGCTGGAGAAGAAAACGGCAAACCAGTCTGGTATCTTTGCCAAGAACACCCCAAATGGGATCATGGAAAGATAAAAGTGACTGAAACGATTAAGTATCAATACAAAGAGCTGGAAGGATCAGAGAATCAGGGTTTCATAGTTTTAAAGCTGAAAGATCATCGATTAGACCATTAAAACATAGACTCAGAGCTGGAAGGGGACTTAGAGGCATTTACATGGGTGTTGTGAGACTCAAATGAGATGAGCATTTTGCAAAGCTTAAATTAATATATAAATGCCACTTATCATTTGTATCATTATTACTATCACTTTTATTATTATTAGCCTCCATTCAGGTAATGACTTCATTCTATAGATCCTCTGCTGCAACTCCTGCTGATCTCAGTCAGTACACGGATATGCTGGTGAATGTTTAACAACACCACTACCATTCCCAAAAATGGTATGTGCACACACTTTTAAGTTTAATTCACGTTATTAAAACTTTCTTACCTCTAGAAAATCGCAAAGCAATAAATCAGCTTATTGATTACAGATTTCTGAGGTATAAATCTCACCCAGAAAGTTTAGCCATCACCTAACTTCTGCACAAACCTGGATGGAGTTCAAACCTTCATTTTACAGGTGGGAAAACTAAGATCTCTAAATCACTTGCAGTTAGCAAGTCAACAATCATTTCTTAAATGACTGCTATGTGCTAGTCACTGTGCTAAGCTCTGGCTGTACAAAGAAAGATAAAAATCAATCTCTGTACTCAAGAAACTCAAGGTCTAATGAGGGAGAAAAACATGAAAAACACTATGTACAAACAAGATAGAGACTAGTTGTGTAAGTCAAAGAACTCGCTGTGCTCTGGTTATCTTCTCAATAGCCTCACCGTCTACTTTGTGGTCCCAACCAAAGGCCTTACCCTGGAAATTTTTATACTTTCTTCTCTGGAACTTTCACCCTAAAGCCCCACTATCTTAACTGGTGACTGCCTCTTCTAGCCTACCATTACAGACAGACTCCAGCCATGCTTCACTTTACTTCACTCCCTACTCCCTGGCCCTTTTCTCAACAGCCTTACCAATCACATTGCTACATCTGAGGTTCTCAAATTTATTTGGCCCTTTCCAAAAAAAAAAAAGTTATTCAGCACCCCTCTGTAAATCTACTTTCTTTAACCCCTTAATGCTTTTTTATAATTTATAATTTTTATAATTATAAATTTATAATTTATATAATTATAAATATATAATTTTTTAAATGATATCTTAAATTTAATAATTTATGCAAATTTGTGGGTTTTATCCTGCTTTGAAATTTGATAACAATATTGTGTCATGTAATCATATAGTATCATATTGTAAACAAGTCATTACACACATATTCCTGCCAATGCATGCTGGACAATGAATGACATACTCACCTGCTGACATTTGCTTGTTAAGACCTGTTAGCAGATTTAACCATTTTTGTGTTTATTTGAAAAATAATGTAATCACTATGATTTTAACTCTGTTACACAACAGATGAAACATATAAGAAAAATTTTTCAAAATTTTCTTATCTTCTCTTCTTTCCTTATGTTTCCACTACCCCCTTATTTTTATTCAACACCCTGCAATTGCATGTGAAGCTACTACCACTCCCTGGATAATTCCAGCATTCTCTGGGGTACAGTATTGCCCACTTTGGGAACCTCTGCTACATGCACCCTTCCTGTCCCTCACATACAGCTCCTCTAATTCTGTGACCATCCTTGCTTCTGGAATGAATGTATCGATACAGTCCCCTGTGGGCCCACTCACCATCCCTGTCACTTTCCATAGATATTGTTTGTATATTGTTGTTTGTGAATTGTCTTCCTCATTAGACTGTGATCTCCTTGAGAACTTACAGTTTAATGGAGGAGTCTTTTTGCCTTTCTTTGTATCCACAACACTTAGCATAATGCCTGATACAAAGCAAGCACTCTTTCTGGACCAAAGTGCCTCTCTCTAGCAGATTCTAGGAATGTGGTCCCTGATTCCATCAATAAGAAAAGTGAGGCAACAAGTTAATTCTAGAGGACATTCTAAATGTCCTTGATTGTCCTAGTGTGGACTTGTAGGGAGCTCACAGGGATTTATCCAGGATTGCATTAGGAACTGGGCAAATTTTGCCCCCCTCCATACTTGTGGGTCAGTCAACAAAACCACCCTAAACACTGTGGCCTGCAGGTTGCAGCCTGTGGCCATGTACATGCCCTCAGATTAAGGAAAGTTGTTACTGGACAGACCTGAATGTCTCTGTACATTACTCATTCTATCATTCTAGGTAGAGATAATAAAAGCAGCACATTTGACTAGGGGGCAAAAAACATCAAAAGGAACATGGGGACTCAGAAAGGACCATCTAATTATAACTACAGGCTAATCCTGGGAATGCCTCATTATTTTTGGATCTTGGCAGAAATTCTAATAATATCAATTGTCCAGAGGAACTAGAAGGAGGGATTTATTCCACCAGAAAGATAGCAGGGAGAAAGCAGAGAACACGGGCCCTAAAGTCAGGAGAGACCTGGCTTTGATAATTATTGACTGCGTGACTTGGGGGAAAATCATTTCATGTCTCTGATCTTTGATTTCCTCACTTGGAAAACGGGAATGATAATACCTGCGTTAGATCTTTCATGAAGATGTTAGAAGGAAAGTGTTATTTTTAAATGGTTTTTTTTATTGTTAATTTGACAAATACAAATATGAACATTTCTATATACAGAGAAGAAAAGAAAAGGAGGAATGCATATGAAAACATGAATCTCTATTAACCTATAGCCAGGTTATTTTTTTAAAGTGTATATTAAATTTAATATTGTGATATTATCCCTGTCCTGGTAGTTCATGTCTCATAAAGAACATCCTTCCTTGCTGTTCTGTGAATATTTTTAAATGTTTTATTAATGTTCTTTCTTGGAGGTGCTTTGTCAACTAGAAAGGGTCACATAAATGTGAGCTACTGTTCAATGACTTTTCTTGTTTACAAAAAAAAAAGATGCCTTTCTATTTAGTTGACATGGAAATAGGAAATAAATATTTAGATTTATTCATGGTGGACAAAGCTAAATGTTCCTGATCTTGAGCTGTGATGTTAACTTTGGTTCAGCCCTAAAGTGATTCTTCTCTCTTGCAGGAGCCAGTAGCACATTCTTCACACCTTCAGACTCTACTATTTTTTTTCTAAGTGGTAAATAAGCCAATCAACTAACTGACAAGTTTGTTGGTGAGTCATGTCCAACTCTTTCTGACCACATTTAGGGTTTTCTTGGCAAAGATACTGAAGTACTTTGCCATTTCCTTCTCCAACTCATTTTGCAGATGAGGAAACTGAGGCAAACAGGGTTAAGTGACTTGTCCAGAGTCATACAGCTAGTAAGTGTCTGAGGCCAGATTTGAACTCAAGAAGATGAACCTTCCTGACTCCAGGCCTGTTACTCTATCCACTGTGTCACCTACTTGCTCTATTTATAAAGTACTTCCTGCAGTATTTGATAAGCATTTTGCAATTTGTTGAGAATAAAAATAAAATAAGAGCTTGTTCTTAAAGACTTTCATTCTACTAGATAAATGAATACAGAAGATGTAAAAAAAAAAATGTGATAGGGCAGTGGCACTACCAACTGGGAGTGGAGGATTATAAAGACCTTTTGAAGGAGATAGATAAAAATATTTATTAGGTGTTTATTATTTGTGCCAAATTATGTATGTATAAATAAAAAAAACCCAACTACTCTCAAGGAGCATACATTCTAATAAAAAGTGGAATGATGAAGATGTGGAAAGGAAATCTGGAGAGGAAGTTGAGTAGTGAGAAAAGTGAGTTTGGCTGAAGTACTTCATGAAATGGTGACTCGTTATCATTCACCAGGAGAGAGGGCCTCTGGGAAGAGGCATCTGGAGGCTGGAAAGGCTGCTGGTGAGGGGTATGGAGAAGTCTAAAGAGTGAGCAGTAGAGCCAGGAGTGGCATGAGCAGGACATTTGAGTTGAGAGCAGCCATAGGGTTCAAGAAGAAGAGATGAACAGGGATAGCATTCCAGACATAGGCCTCAGCCTGTGCAAGGACATTGAAGTGGTTCAATGAGGTATGTTTTCTTCTAGTTCCATGGAAACTTTTACCTTTGAGTTTGCAACAACTTGACCTACACTTAGAGGGCTGAATAATATTTATAAATATTTTAAATATGTATATCCTAATATACCTCCCTGTGGTTTCTCCCTGTGAGATGAGGAGTGTGGAGTCTTTATATGGACAATTAATAGATGCCTCATCTGTTTTTGAATCTCTTTGTATCCTATATGTTGGTACAGGGAAGGTAGAAGCAAAGGGGGAGTGGAGAAAATTGCCTATATATTCTGATCTTTGTGATTGGGAGGTTCTGGGCTCTTTATGGCTAACAAATCATAGCATATTACTCAAGGTTCCTCCTGTCTCATAGACTGCCACACATGGAAGGGACCCCAGGGTTCATCAAGTCAAACCTGTACCTGGTTAGAAATTTCTAATATAATAGCGCCAGCAACAGGCTGCACTTGAAGACTTCAAGTGAGGGAGCACTCACTACCTTCTGCAGCAACCCATTCTATTTTAGGATAGATCTAGCCATAACAGAGGTTTGGTTTTGTTTTGTTTTGTTTTGCTGTTCTATGAATCAAACTGCCTCCCTGGAACACTTCCCTCTGCCCCATGCCTCACTGCTCCTAGTTCTGCCCTCTTATGCCTAAGAAAACTTTTCTTTCCTCTTCTCCAAAATGAACCTTCAGATACTTAGAGACCTCATTTATTGAGGCAGCTTTGTACAATGGAAAGAGTGCTGGATTTGGAAGTCAGAATTTCTGAGTTCAAAAGCTGAGAGCTATTTAAAACTTACTTAATCTTAGGAAATTTACTTAAATTCTATGGACATCACTTTTTTTATCTACAAAATGAAGGACTTGTACTAGATGACCTCTAAGGACACTTCAAATTCTAAATCTATGATTTTTTTCTCCCTTTTCTGAATCAAGCCTTACTCAGAACTGTCCAATGATTCATACTCTAGGTTAGGATAAAATAAGACACTCCTGAACAATAAAATGCAATAAAAATCATTTTCCTAATAACAAAGGATTTAAACTGCATAATTTTTAAAGTTCATAAGAGATGAAAATTCAGAAAAATATCTGCATCTCTATCTGCTTCCAGATTCATGAAAGAAACTGACAGTTAGGTCAGAAACATATTTTCAAAGGTCAACAGTAATTCTACTAATACTTTCAACATCACTTCCCTATTTGTTGTTGCTCAGTTGTTTTTTGGCAAAGATTTGGGTTTTTTCTTGGCAAAGATTCTAGAGTGGTTTGCCACTTCCTTCTCCAACTCATTTTATAGATAAGGAAGTTGTGTCAAATAAGGTTAAGTGAGTTGCACAGGGTCACATAGCTTATGTCTGAGGTTGAATTTTTGAACTCAGGTTTTCCTGACTCCAACCCAGTGCTTTATTCACTGTGCCACTTGGCTGCTCACTCTGTTCCTTATGAGTTGTTTTTTTTTTGTTTTGTTTTTGTTTTTGTTTTTGTTTTTTTTATCTCTTAGGCTGCAAGAATTGAGAACGTCTCCTGGCCCTATCACTGTGCCTATCACACTGCCTTACTCTCCTAAGTTTTCTCCATTACAGCCTAAACATTATCAGTTTCTTCAGCTGAATTTTCTACATTACCTGAAGTCACTTTACCATTTCCCACACCTGTACGTAAGGCTTCAGATGAAATCTAACCAAGACAAAAGGTGATATGACTATTATCTCCTTCACTCAGGAAAATACGTTTATCTTAATACAATTTGAGATCAAATTTCCTTTTTTTAAGCTGTCATGTCATACTGCTAAAACTCTCACGACTTTTACTTCCCACACAATATTTAGAGAGCATTCATTCTATCTATGTATGCCATGTCCTTTGGACATGTCATACTTGTCATAGGATCCCAAGATTTAAAACTGGGAGGGCCATTAGATAACTTCTAGTCCTTACTTTAACAGAATGGAAGCTTCTCTAGAGAAAACATATAACTCTATTAACTATAAACTTGTGATGATGTGAATACGACATGAGCTAAAACTCTCAGCAAAGCCTTTCTCCAGAAAGGGTACAAATTAATAGTTTTAAATAAGAGATAAGACAATTTGCATAACAAACTATTTTCCCTTGCAATTCTATCACCATCACCATCATCATCATCATCAATATTTTACTATATTGTACTGATACTTTTTGTCTCCTTTGTTATTTTGCCTCCTTTCTCAAATTGATCCCTCCATTGTGACAACAAAAACCTACTCCAAAAACTGCATGTTACAGTGCATACAATATTTATTACTACTAGCCCCCTCATTCCCAGTCAAGTACTCAGGATAAAAGACAGCCAATGAGTAACATCAAAGAATAATAGGAGCAAAGATTGCCATCAAGGCAATTGCACAAAAATAAGGAATCAAAAATGGGATAATCATGTGATAAAGGTAGAGAGTAGGTGGATGTCCATTGGGATCCCCTGGTGCCTTCTTGAAATCAGGACAAAATGAGGACTGCCTCCAGCCTAGCGGATGGATCCTCCCATTGAGAGTATATGAGAAATCATGGACAAGAGTCCTATGGGATGGGAAACATGTGTGGCTTGTGATCTCTCTCACTGGAAAGAATTTCTGAACCAGTGAGGCAACAGATCCATTTCAGTATGTATGTAAGTCACTTGGTACATTTTTAAAATTTTATTCTGTATCAGTTCATACAAACGTTCCCAGGTTTCTCTGGATTCCTTACATCCCTTAATTCTTATTGCAAAAGAATATTCCATTATACACATGCAGCATGTTTTTATTTAGCCATTCTCCCAAATGATTGATATCCATTTTGTTCTTTGTTATCTCAAAGAGGGCTGATAATGTTATTTTGAATATGCACTTGGCCTAATCTCTTTGCAATAGGTTCTCAGTAACAGGAAGGAAATAAGTATTTATTAAGTGCTTACTATATGCTAGATACTGTGCTAAGTGCTTTACAATCATTCTCATCTGATCCACACAACAACTCTGGAAGATAAATGATATAATTATACTCATTTTTACCTGAATCAGAAAAAAATTAAGCTATTTACCTAGGGTCACACATCTAGTAAATATTCAAGATCAGATTTGAACTCAGGACTTCCTGAATCTAGACCCAGCGTTCTATGTACTACACTATATAGCCTAGTTCCTAGGTAGGGACCTTGGGTTAAAAGGATATGGACAATTTATTCACTTTTTTCCATAAGTCACATCTAAAACAGTTTGACCAATTCACAGCATGATGAAGAGTGCATTAGTGTGCCAAAAACAAGCCCTGTTCAACTGTTATCCAAGATGTCATGGACAAAGTAAGATGTTAGTGAGTCCTTGAAGAAGGTAAGATTTTGTTTGATGAAGAAGGCAGTGAGGATGAGAGAAGCATTGTACATGTGATCATATTGAATTGAGAATCCAAAGACCAAAATTAGTCTTAGTATTTGTTCTGAATCAGTATTTCTGACTTCCTCTCTCTAAGATTTTGTTTCTTATGTGTGAGAAAAAAAGGCATTGAACTAGATGGTCTCTGAAGGTCCTTCCAGTTTGGGATTCTATAATTCTTAAGTTCCTTTTAATGCTAGCATTCTATGACTGAAGATAGACAGACATGTTTCGGGAATATCAGATGCAAGGTCCATGTAAGGAAGCTGTAGATAATAAGACTAGAAGGATGGGTTAGAGCCAGATCACAGAGGGCTTTGAATATCAGATTATGGAGATTAAACTTCATCCCTAGGTGATGAAGAATTACCATCTTTGCTAAAAGTAGGGTTTTAAAGGGCAGCATTTTGTCCCATAATTATGGAACTGCATACCTGATCAATGTTAGAGGAAGTTTAACTTGACTAGATGTAAATAAAAACTTGTTGGACAATATTTAGAACACCCGATTTAAACAACTCTGAGGTCCTACCTCATACCCATCAAATTGACTAAGGTGACAGAAAAGGAAAATGACAGCTGTTGGAGGGAATGTGAGAAAATAGGCAAACTGATGCACTATTGGTGGAGTTGTGAACTAGTCCAACCATTCTGGAAAGTGATTTGGAACTATTCCCCAAAATCCATTAAAGTCTGCATACCCTTCAACTTAGCAAAATCACAGATAGGTCTATGTCCTAAATTGATGAGAAAAAGAAAAAGAAAGTACCCATATATAAAAAAATTCAGCTCTTTTTGTAGAGGGAATGAATTGGAAACTGAGGGAATGCTGATCAACTGTGGAATAGCTATAAATATGATAGAATACCACTGAGTTGTAAAAAAAAAAGTGATAAAGGAGATGTTTTCAGAAAGACCTGGGAAGACTTATATGAAAGTAAGTGAGCAAAGGGAAGTGACAGAATCAGAACAGTTTACACAATAAGAATAATATTGTAAAGATAATAAATTATAAAAGATTTAGTAACTGATCAATAAAATGATCCACCATAATGAAAAATGCTATCCACCCTCAGATAAAGAACTGATGAACTCAGAGTGCAGAATGAGTTTATTTTTTATTTCTTTCTTTTACTTTCTCAACCTCCCCACCCAGAATGTAGTGAATGCAGATTTTTCTTTCTTTGCATTACTTCACAATTGTAATGGGCTTTGCATTTCTTGCCTTCTAGATAAGAGGGGGTCTGGGAAGGAGGAAGGACAGAATCTGGAACTAATAAAATAAAACTGAATGAAAAAATAAGGTAAATAAAGACATATATAATCTTCCTTTACATACACACACACACAAAACATCAGATCTACCTGCAAAGCATGAATGCATATGGATTCTTTCATTTGCCACTTGTCCCGAAAAAAAAAAAAAACTTCATTTGGTGCATTGGGGAGAAGAATGTGCATTAATGCAATGATTTTGTCAAAATGAACAAAATACAGACAGAAAAAAATGAAGTGGGAGTCAAGGTTCATAAACCCGTCTCTATTATCTTGAAAGGAAGTGATTGCTAAGAGAGCTCAAACTTCTGCTTGGAGAAGAAACACAATCATTTTGTGGTGGCTATTTAGAGAAATGTCAATTACAAGAACAAGGGGGCACACTGAAGCTTCTAACAGGACCAAGAAAAAGAAATTCAGGGAGAATTCTTTTTATCGCTACTTTTTTTCACAGATGGAGTAGTTAATATACAGAATACATTATCAAGGGCATTCAAAAACCTGTTGTGAGTAATTTTAAACTGAAATGAAATAAGTCAAGTATTTATAGGGGAATTTTTTTTTCCTTGAAGAGCTAAATGTAACCCCTTGCATACTGACAAAGGGTTGGGTTGGGAGGCCAATGTCTCCTACTGATTTCTCTGTTTGTAAGTGTTTATTCTTTCAACTCAGTCTGCTCAAATTGTAGGAGTACTCTGGAATTTTTTGTACCACAGACTAGGAGTGTGTGTGCATGTGTGTGTGTGTGTGTGTGTGCATGTATGTGGTTGTGTAGGGAGAGGGAAGGTATCAGAATTTGGGGATTATAGATTTACAGCTGGGGTAGCCAGGTGGTATAGTGGATAGAATATTGGGCTTGTAGTCAGGAAGATCTGTCTTCTTGAGTTAAATATGGCTTCAGACACCTACGCTGTGTGACCCTGAGCAAGTCACTTATTTGCCTCACTTTCCTCATTTGTAAAATGAACTGGAGAAGGAAATGGCAAACCACTCCAGTGTCTCTGTCAAAAAAAACCCAAATGGAATCATAGACAGTAAGACATAACTGAAATGACTGAACTACAACAAAGATTTACAGCTCAAAGGGACCTTTGAACATAGGTTAGAAAGGACTTCTAAACAGAGAATACAGTATGTTAGAGCTGGAAGGAACGTTGGAACATGGAATACAGACATTAGTCACCAAGTGAGGATGTATGCCATCATGACCTCCATGTCAGTACTCTGGGACAAAGACCCACTCATCCCATGCTAATTATAGTTTTCTGGGAAATGGATGAGGATTAAATAAGATTTTGCATTTGAATTCCTTTGAAAAGAACAAGTACTCTGTGAATGTGAAGTATTTTACAGAGATACTATGGTGTAATAGAAAAAGTAAGAGACCTAGTTTTCAGTCTCAGTTTTAATGCTTAATAAGTCCATGACTGTACACAGATCATTTCAGAAGATCATAACTCTAGAGCTGAAAGGTACCTTAGAAGCCATTCATTTTACAGATAAGGAAACTGATGCACAGAGAGGTTAACTGACTAGATTAAGGTCATATTGTGTATAAGTATCTGAGACAGGATTTTAACCGTAGTCTTCTTGACTCTAGATCCAGCATTCTATCTACTACTCCATGCTTCCTCTGGATTCAAATCCATATCTACTGACTCTTCTTTCTATTCTATCAACTAATCAATTAATAAACATTTATTAAGTGTCTATCACATCCCAGGTGGCAGCTGGATGGCTCAATGGATAGAGTACTGGGCCTGGAGTGAGGAAGACCTGAGTCCAAATTTGACCTCAAACATTTACTAGCTGTGTCATCCTGGGCCTGTCAATAAAAGTGTTTGCCTTAATATACTGGAGAAGGAAATGGAATTCCATTCCAGTACTTTTCTCAACAAAACCCCATGGAGAGGATTGACCTGCTATGATCCACGGGGTTATAAAGAGTTAGACACAATTGAACAAGGGAACAGCAACAATGTACCATGCATTATGCTAAAAACTGTGCTCTACAACAAAACATACTTTACCCTGGAAGAGTTGCTACTGTCATGGTGGAACTAGAGTAAAATAAACAGATACACAGAGAGAGAGAGAGAGAGAGAGAGAGAGAGAGAGAGAGAGAGAGAGAGAGAGAGAGATGATAGAGAGATAGAGAGATAAACAGATAGATAGACAGATAGATAGACAGATAGACGAGAGAGATAGAGAGATAAACAGATAGATAGATATCTAAGATTTGAAAGCCCCTCGTAAACAGTATCTTATAAGACTTTCACAACTATACTCAAAGGTCAGAGAAATATATTGCATACTCATGCACTTAGCATTAGATCTCTCCTGTCTCCCAGTATACCACTCTCCCCATGACATCGCCAGACTGTGACATCTAAGCAGAGATGCACACACCTAAGTCAGGAAGATGAGAAGGATGAAAACAGCATAAGGAGGTTTTATTGGACTGATCAGAATAGCTGAGACCTGGGAAGGTGTCTGGAAAAATTTCATAGAGTCAAAAAAAAAGGAAGAAAGGAGGTTGAAAAAAGGAGAAGAGGTAGATGTTGGGGAGACAGTCAAACATATAGGGAGATTGTCCTTCTTGGAGTAAAGGCAGTGAACTATACTGTAATGAAGAATGATAAAATCAGCTGTCAGAAATCTTAATTTGATTCAACCAATTTGCATACATTTATTAAGTACCTATTATGCTCCAGATATTGTTTTAGACACTGGAAATACCAAGGCAAAAATGAAATCATCCTTGTTCTCAAATGAAATTCTTTGTTGGTTGGTTGGTTGCTGTCCTTTGTCCTGAAAAAGGACTAAAATGATATCACTAAGCTACAGTCAAGTTTCAGTGTGTCCACCTGTGGCTGATCAGACTAATACAAGCTCGGAAAGTTCCATCACAGGTCGGGCACAAATGGTTCACATGAACATTTGGGGTAGATATTCTAAATGTGCACATCTCATATTTCTTTTGAGCTCCTTCATTTTTGCTTTCCTCTTATAGCATAAAACCTTCTTTGATGAAAGCACACCATGTTGAATGGTCCTATGTCAGTTTCTCCCATGTCATGCAACCAATTCCAAGGATTTTCAGAAAGACCGTGAGAGTTTCTTTGATTTGCTTCTTCTTATCACCATGTGGAAATATAGGCTAGGAATAGGGAGAGGGAGAAAATAAGCATGTCCATATATCTTACGATGCACTAGGAATGATGCTAAATGCTTTTCAAAGATAATCTCATTTGATCCTAATAACACAACTGCAAGATAGGTGCTATTATTATTCCTATTTTACAGGTGAGGAAACTGAGACAAAAAGATTGACTTTCCCATGGTCACACAGCTAATAAGTATCTGAGGGTATATTTGAATCCAGGTCTTTGTGATCTCAGAGCTTTATCCATTGTGTCACCAGCTGCCAAAAGTAGGAGGTAGAGATTGGACTGGGGATGTCATTGGTATAGATAACTGCCGGGATTAGGAAACAACCTGTACCAATGCAAGTCAGCACCTTCTCTACAATTATAGTTTTAGCTGCTTAGAGTATTTAAAAGGTTAAGGAACCTGCCCAGGGTCACATCATCAGTATGTATACAAAGTGGAATTTAAACCAAGGTATTTATAGTGATGAGATCTGAAAGGTATATGCATATGTGTATGTGTACATAAGTGTGTATACATATAAACATACATAATGTATACACATATACATATGATATGTATGAACTAAGTTTTGAAGGGATTTAAAAGTCAAATTTAGGAGCTTATATTTTATCCTAGGGACAGAAGGACACCACTGGAGTTTACTGGGTGACAAGGTCACTCCTGTGACTCAAAAGGCAATTGAGAACCTTTATCCATTTCAGAGCCAGGGGTAGAGTCTCCTAATATGTTTCAGGATAATCATAGAGAAAAATCCAAGCAGCTAACTGTAACCTAGTAACCTAGTAACCTAGACCTGGAGTCAGGAATGCCTGGGTTCATATCCAGCTTCAGACACTTTATGACTGTGGAACCTTGGGCAAGGAACTTAACCTCTATTTAAGTTAACTCATCTGTAAAATGGGAATAATAATAACACTTTCCTCCTGGGGTTGTTATAAGGATAAAATTAGATAATATTTGCAAAAGTGCTTTGAAAATCAAGTACTATATGATGGTGGCTACTATTGTCATTAAGATTATAGTTTTTCTTGGGACTTGATATGACTGACATATTATTGTTAGCATACCACAAGACATTCTAGACTTGGGGTTCTATTGTCCCTTTCATCTTTATTGTGCTATGATTCTATGATCACTGGGACTTGTCAGTGTTGATATTTGGCTGTGAGAACTGGAAATGGATTAAATATCATTGTTGTAAGTGTCTTTTAGGGTTCAGACAGATATTTCTTCACTTATTACTAACAAACTAATAGAGGAAGGAGGAGAGTTTTCAAGAGGAGTATATGCAATTGTGCATAGCCGAAGCAAAGTGGAATAGTGGTGTTTATCCAGGACACTGAAATCAAATAAATAAAACCCACAAACCCTCCAGAGAGTATCTTGAGGGTGATGCTTCCTAAAAATAAGCTCTGAATTTGACTGAAGTGAATCACAACTTCTCAATTGAGAAAATGATTTTTCTTTCGTCTCAATCTAATTTTCCTCCAAGAAAATTTTCTTATATTTTCAGGTTGTTTTAAACATCATCATTTTCTAAAATACTCTTGGGGAAAGAGTCTCAATCACCCTAAGACTTTTTACATTTTGTCCACCCATTCAAGCTGTCAACAAATTCTGTTTCTTTCTCCATAATCTATTTTCTTCTCTCTCTCTCTCTCTCTCTCTCTCTCTCTCTCTCTCTCTCTCTCTCTCTCTCTCTCTCTCTCTCTCTCTCTCTCTTTCTCTCAGCAAATAAATTTATGGTTCGGCTCTATGTCTGTCATGCTTCTTCATTTCTTCCCATCCAACTGCTTCTCTATTCCTGCTCCTAAGTGTTACTCATATTTCATCAGTAACATGCTTTTAAATTCAATGTCATCCTTAACAACCTTCCACTTCATTTATGCCATATCTCCTTCTCCTCATTTGAATCCCACTTCAAAAGTTACACTTTCTAATGATCTTCCTAACCTGAAATCAGACAATGCAAGGCATGAAGAGCAGGAGGGGGAAGGGAAAGAAAAGAAGGAAAGAAAGAGAGGAAGGAAGGAAGGAAGGAAGGAAGGAAGGAAGGAAGGAAGGAAGGAAGGAAAAAAGAAGAAAAGAAAGCATTTATTAAGCACCTACTATGTGCTAGATACTGTGCTAAGCATTTTATAAATTAGACCTTATTTTAAGAAAAACCACTAGAACTTGAGTCAGAAACCCTGGATCCAAACTCCAGTTTCACTGCATACTACCTGTGTGTCCTTTAGAGGCTCCTGTGTTGCAGGTAGCATTAGGTTACAGTCTCTGGCAAGAGGCCATAGTGAATAAGATGCTCTACTTAGGTGTCTGGATGGCAGTTCAACGGTACAGGCAGCTAGGTGGTGAAGTGGATAGAGCACTGGGCTTCCAGTCAGAAAGACTCATCTTTCCAAGTTCAAATCTGTCCTCCAACCCTAACTAGTTGTGTGAACCTGGGCAAGTCACTTAACCCTGTTTGATTCAGTTTCCTCATCTATAAAATGAGCTGAAGAAGAAAATAGGAAACCATTCCAGCAAATCTGCCAAGAAAATCCCAAATGGTGTCATGAAGAGTCAAATAAAACTGAAAAAAGATACAACCACCCCACTTAGAGTCAAGAAAATAGGAGTTGAAACCTCACATAAGATATTTAGTTGTGTTAATTATGATGTCTGACACATAGTTGGAGCTTAATAATTTGATTGATTATCTCCTCATTTTCTCATCTATAAAATAAGGAGGATTGATTTTGGGGGAGTGCTAAAGTCCCTTCTAGATGGAAATCTATGATCCTCCCTGCTCTAAATCTCTCATCTTTTGTAAACATGTCTTTTGTTTTAATTGGCACTAAAATATCTTCTCTCAACTCTCTTAACTATTGCATCCTCCTTCCATTTCTATTTCTGTCAGCAGTTTCCTGTTTAATTCCTCTTAGTGGTCCAGCTAATTTCTTTTATTTTTTTTTTACCTTGAAGTCTCCGAATTGATCATGGAATATTGTTAATTGGCACCCTGGACACTTCTTCCTTTAAATTCTTTTTGGCCTCACCATCTTATCTTGAAGGTATAAATTCTCAACTGATGATCCAGTAGATAAAAAGGAACAGCATTTCAGTACAGGGACTAACTTCTCCATCTTCGAGGAACAGAGGCTTTGCCCCCAGCTGTGAGATTTCAAACACTCCCTCAATCCTCCATCCACATGGTGTCTGCTGACATGCCAATCTTTTCTTTCCCATCTCAAAACTTCTCCCAAGTTTCATTCCTGTGATAAGCACTCAGCTAACACTCAGGTCCTGTTTTCTTCAGTTCTAAATGCTAATTTTCAGGGGCAGCTACGGCTTCAGGATCCAGTCAGGTTATATTTACTTCCTCCACTATTGTATCAGCAAAAAGGCTAGCTCTGTTTCACTGATTTTAATCTGTGTTGAGGGCTCCTAGGTGTGGCTGCCTACCTTCAACCCTTCAAGGCACTTGACAGAGTTTCAGCTGAAAAAAGCTGAAAATTAACCTTGAGGAAACAAGGAAATCTTTTGTCCATAGGTTTACTGGGATGGAAGGGAACTTGATATTTGAAGCCAATCCTATCAACTTACAGCTAAGGAAACTGTGGTCCAAGGAATATGATTTGCCCCAAGGTCACAAAATAACAAAATAAGGACTCAAATCCATGGCTCCTGATTTCTAATCCACTCATCTTTCCACCACACCATGCTGCCTACCCAAGTTGCCACTAACTACAGTAATTGATTCTTATTAGTAAATGACCAAAGTCAGTTTCTCCATAACTCCACAGTGTCACAATAGAAACAGGGATCTTTCAAGGAGTCAGTGGATCTTTGTTTTCCCATAAAATTGGCTTGGTCCTTGGTGAGATTTTTACTAGCTCTATGACCTTTGATGAATCTTTTCATTTCTGTTTTCTCATCTGTAAAATTATAATTTAAAATAAATTTAGTGTATGTAACTTCTAAACTTTAAAATCTAGTGACCTTATGATATCAAGATTATTGAGGAGGTAAATCTGTCTTTATCACTCTAGTTCGCTGGTAGTCCTGCAGTAACAGAACTGAAAAAGGTTATAAATAAATATGGATAGACTCCCAACGGGGAGATTTGGACCCTAAGTAAGAGCCACTTGCCTATTGTTACATGCTTTCTTCCTTCTCTGGTAACTATTGCTACAAAATCACAGATTCAGAATAAGAAGAGATCATGGAAGCCACACAGCTCAATCTGCTCTAGACCCACATGCCCCTCTTAACTTACCATACAAGGGGTTATATAACCTCTACTTGTGCATCACTAAGAGATGGAGAGGAACTTGTTCCCTCTTTTGGACAGCTGCAACTAATAGGAAGTTTTCTTTCCGTTAAACCCTTTCTTTGGGGGCAAACAAAGTAAGTCTAATCCCTCTTTCCTTCATACCTTGATTTACTTAGAGATCTTATCTATCACCTGGAAGCTTTCTTTTCTCTAGACTTGACACTCCCAGGTCCTTAAAACATCAAATCTATCATTATTTGACTTGCTCTCTAAGCCTCCCACCATTCTGGTTTCCCTATTCTGGACATACCTTACCTAGATCATCTGTTTTTCTAAGATGACATGCCCAGAACTAATCACGACAGTCCAGATATTGCCTGATCATGATAGAATTTTACAGAAATATTGTCTTCCTTGTTCTGGACACTATGTTACTGTTATTGAAGTTTAGAATATCATTAATATTTTTGACTGTCACATCACACTGTTGATTCATTTTGAGTCTGCAAGCCATTAAAGCACCATTGACACAAGATTCCTATTTTTATTCCTAGAGTCAGGGTTACATTAGAGCCAGTTCAAATGGGGAGAACTGATTCATATATGTTTAGTGTGATCACTTACATCTCCAAAATAAATAAAGGCCACAAAATGGGGCTTGAATTTTGTTTTGTTGATTGTATAGACTTAAGAAAATGATGATGAAAATATTAAAAATGCAGACTTAGAAAGTGTGCCTTTCATTTTCAGAAAACTGGTTGTTAACATTTACCAGCACACACCTAACTAGAGTCCAACTCTCTGTTAGCTGGTTAATATTCATTGACACCACAAAGAGAGATCATAGGGCTTTAATTTGGAAGGAATCCTAAACATCAGCTAGTTCACCTCTTCCATTTTGCAGATGAGCTACCAGGAGAGGTTCAGTAACTTGCTTGAGGTCTCAGAGATGGTGGCAAAGGTAGAAAATTGGGCTTCATTATACATCACAGAGATCTAACCAATTTTCAAGTTTCTCTGTGGTTCTTTGTAGATGCTGCTGCTTTCTTTTAGAACTACCTTATCTCTGACTGTCAGCAGTATTCTGCCTTGATGTCTGTGACAAGCTTGGCTTCACTAGTCAACCAAAAGGCATGTGGAAGTTGGAAGAAGCAAGTCATCCCACTGCTGATTTAATTTTCCCCACAATTTGCAATAACTAGAGCTCGGGAAGAACTTTGCAAAGGGGATCATTTCATCATCGAGTTCTCAGCCTCTTGTACAAAACAGCCCCAACTCTGTTCTTCTGTCCTACAGTTTGCTAATCATGTAACCTTTGAAGATGCTCACGTGTGCACTATTGAAGGCTTTGATGGGTCCCTGCACACATAATGAGATCACATCTTAGAATCACAAGATTTGGAGCTGGAAGAGACATTGGAATATAGAACCAAGCAGGTTACAGATTGAAGGGACATTAAAAAGATGTAGGAGAGTTGGAACACTAATTCATTGGTGTTGTAGCTGTGAGCTAATCCAACCATTCTAGGGAGCAATTTGGAACTATACAAAAAATGTGCATACCCTTTGACCCAGAAATACTGTTTCTAGGGTTGTATCCCAAAGATATCATAAAAATGGGAAAAGGGCCTATGTGTACAAAAATATTTATAACAGCTCTTTTGTTGTGGTCAAGAACTGGAAATTGAGGGAATGTCCATCAGTTGGGGAATGGCTGAACAAGTTGTGGTATATGAAGGGAATGAAATACTGCTTTGCTTAAGAAATGACAAACAGGCAGACTTCAGAAAAGCCTGGAAGACTTATATGAACTGGTGCTGAGTGAAGTCAGCATAACCAGGAGAACATTAAACATATTAAACATACTGTTTTTGACAGCCTTAGCCTTTCAGAGCAATGCAAGCACCTAAAGCATTTCTAAAGGACTCATGATGCAAAATGCTATCTACATCCAGAGAAAGAACTATGGAACTGGAACACAGAATGAAGTAGATTCTTTTCTTTTTTGGTATATTTTGTTTTTTTTTTCTCACAGTTTATCCTGTTCATTTTCATTTATGTGAAAATATGTTTAATAGGAATAGATGTGTAGGGCTCATATAAGATTGCTTCCAGTCTTGGGGAAGGTTTAGGGAGGAAGGGGGAGAAAATCTGGAACTTACAGAAGTGATTGATGAAAATGGAAAACAAATAAATTAATAAATTGAGGGGGGGAAGAAAGGACATTAAAAATAACCAAATTTAATTCCTTGACAAGAAAACAGAGGCCCAGAAATCATTGGAGTATATATCTAAGTGTGGATTACATGTTCTCAAAGACCATATAGTCCAATTTCTTCATTTTACAGATAAAGAAACTGAGGCTCAGAAAGGATAAGTGATCAGTACATATAGTTACACATGTAGTAAATGGCATAACTACCATTTGAATTCAGAATCTATTACAAAAATTTCCAAACCCTTTCTATTGTACCATGTGGATATGAGGTGACTTTCCCAAGATAACCTAGGGAGGAAAGAGTAGCCTCAGGTTTTCTGACTAAAAATCCAGTGTTCTTGCCATTATGACATATTTGGACTAAACAATTTACTCTGAAAAGAAGGACGAGGCTCAAGAAACCCAGGTTCTAGTCCCCTGCTTTTCCGTGAACCACATAGAACTTGAGTAATTCAGTTTTAGTCTCTGAGATTCCTTTACATCTGCCAAATTGGATGATAATAGCTGCTGAGCCCATATCACAGTTCTTTTGTAAGGATTAAATGAGAAGAGAAGAATGCATGGTATCTTAGTCTAGCACCTAAAGTTCTTTCAATTTTCAGTCATGTCTGACTCTTCATGACCCCATTTTGGATTTTTTTGGTACATACTAGAATGATTTGCAATTTCCTAGCTCATTTTACAGATGGGGAAACTGAAGCAAACAAGTTAAGTGACTTGCCCAGTGTCACACAGCTAGTAAGTGTCTGAAGCCAGATTTGAACTCATAAAGACTGGTCTTCCTGACTCCAGGCCTGACACTCTATCCACTGCACCATCTAGCTGTCCTATCCTGAGTTTACAAAAAACAAAACAAAACTGAATCTAGGAGATTCAGTGATTTATCAAAGGCTTGAAAGATTCAAAGTGCCAAAGCTCAAACTTGAATCCAGGCCTTCTTTTTCCAAGTCCAGACCTCTTTCTGTAGTACCATGCCAGACTCCTGGTAAGAAACATTAAAGGCCTTTGAAGAGTCAAAGGTGCGGGATTCATGTCAGAGGCTTTTCTTACAGGTCAGAAGTACACCAAAGGCTATCTTCACAGCCCTGAAAGTGGCAAGACTGTTAAAATTGAATCCTCATTTCCTTTTTGTTTGTTACTCTCCCATAATGATGGAGGCTCAAGAATCTAAGTCTAGCAACCACAGATGGCCCTCCTCCATGATGTGATCTCCATGTAGACAAGTTGAACTAGGAGGAGTAAGAAGAGGGTCCTAATCTGGATTCTGTTCCATGGGACTCTGGGCAAGTGCTTTCCCTTTTCAGATCTTATGAATCCTCTGCTGTAAGATAAGAAAGTTCAATTCCATTCCTTTCCATTTAATTCAAGCACCAAGTACTTGCTACATGCCAGACATTATGCAAAGAGCTGAGGATATAAAGGCAAAATGAAAGTCTGTGCCTCTGACATTTACTAGCTGTGTGACCCTGGGCAAGTCACTTAACCCCAATTACCTCAAAAAAAAGTCCCTGACCTCAGAACTTTGCATTCTTTTTTCCTTTGAAAGCAGGGGCCAGAAGCAGAATGTGGAATAGGACAATATTTATGGATGTAAGTGAAGACTGAATATATGCAAAGCAACTTTTCAGGGGTATAGGGCTGCAGAGAGGACACAAGTATAATATGAGGAGAAGTTTTTGTTAAGAATAGAACAGGGATTATAGAAGATACAAAGAAATGGAAGGAAGAAAGCAGTAAGAGGGATTGAACTAGATTATTTTGAAGGCCCCTTCTAGTTCCCAAACCAAAATATATCTTTTTTTTTATTAAATGCATTGGGGAGAAAAGTAACAGATCTAGAATCTTGTCTCTGAAATGCTGTTGGAAAGAAATTGGGCTCTTTGGACAAGCTTCCCCTGTGTCATGTGGTGGAAAGAGCACCAGATTTAGAATCAGACCACTGAGGTTTGAATCCCTCAGGATTCTGTCATATCTTAGCTGATTGACATTAGTTATCTCCTTACATCTCTAGAACCTAGTTATCTCATTTGTAAAATAAGGGGGTTGGACAAGGTGATTCCTGAGGTCCTCTCCAGATGGAGATGTGCCATCCTAGGAGTCTCCATTCTTCTTCCATTCTCTGTTAAACTAAGAGATTGAGATCACTAAAGTCCCTTCCACCAACAATTTTCCTGCATTCTTCATGAGTAGCATTGTTTCTTCACCCACAGTTCCACTTTCTTTAAAAAAAAAAAAAAAAGATATTTGCCATGCTTGCTCTCCATGCTTCACCCTGTCACATCTCTTTGTTGTGTCAGAATTAAAGATATGGAGGAAATGGCAGTTGCCTCCAGACCTGCCAGCATCCTTCATCTGACTGGCCTTTCCCCCCCAAATAGGTTAAGGCCAGAGGGATGCTGGGGCACTGGCCGGGCAGAGGTCAGCTCCCACGCAGAATGCAGCAGTGAGCCAGCAGCCAGCAGTAGAGAAATAGACCAATTCATTTTACCAGCTGTTTAATGGAAGATCAAATGGAAACTGAGACTCCTGGTCAATCAAATCCCCTCAAAATGCCAGAAAGGGGACATTGGAAAGTAGTGGGGAGAGAGTGCCTTTAGGGAATAACAGTGGCAAGGTTTTTGGAGTAGGCAAGAGCACTAAACAAATAAGCCTCATTCTATCCTCACCAAGAAAGCTGGGTAAAGATGTGTTCAACTTCCTTTCATAATTTTTTTGATGAGGATAGGATACAATAAAGAATACTAGCTTTGGGGAGAGGATAAGGGAGAGATCTTTGGAGGCAGGCTAGGTTAAGTATTAGAAGGGCAAGGTAGTAGGTAGAAGTGAAGTAGAGGAGTTAGGAGGGATAGGAAATAAGAGAAACACACAAGCATAAAATAAAGATTAGGAATAGAATTTATTAGGGAAAAAAGTAGGGTAGTAATCACTATCACAGACAAAGTTAAAGCTAAAACAGATTTAATCAAAAGAGAAAAATAAGGAAACTACAGTATATGTCAGCCAAATTAATCAATATTGTTTTAGACAATTAAAATAACCTGATAGTTTAAGGTTGTCAAATTACTATGTTATAGGAAAAGATGAGTTAGTGGACTTAGAAAAATATGGAAAGACTTGAACTTATGAAGGAAGATGTTATCCACTCTCAGACAAATAGAGGAAAACCAAGTACGGTATGGTCTTACATAGATGCATATGAATGTAAATGTCCATATATGAGTATGATTATAGATATCTAAATATATGTAAGTATATGTATTTGTACATATTTGTGTGTATGTATATATATGTGTGTACATATGTGTGTATATATGTATCCACAATGAATTATAACCTTGAGGGAGGCAGGGCAGGAAGAGGGAAAAAGCACAAGGTACAAAGTACACATCACACAACAAAAGAAAACTTATAAGGAAGCAAAGACGCACAGCTCCGCACACAATGTGTGGTACTTTTTATATAGGCCTTCTTGGAAAGGAAATTTATTGAGGAACATTTTGAATCTTCTCATGTTCTGCTATGCACATGGCAATGCTTTTTTCTTTTGTATTTAAGTTTTAGTACTTAAGTCTATAATACGCTTCTTCCGCTTTTCTTATTCTATATTTAAGTTTAAAGTAAATTAATTTACAAAGCAACAATAAAAAGAGTACTAGCTTCTGAGAGTAAAAACTAAGTCTGAATCCTGACTCTGCCACTTACTAGCTTTCCAGAGTTGGGTTCCCTTCTTGGCCTCACTCTCCTTAATAGTAAAGATGACAGGCTGACCTCTCATTTGAATTCTAAGATACCATCCCATTCTAACATATTATGATTGTGAGTATTAGTAGTCTAACTTGACAGAGCATTATATGTGGAGTCAGTAAGACCTGTGAATAAATCCTGTCTGACACTGTCTAGTTATGTGATCTTGGACAATTCATTGTGTTTGTCCTTCATTGCCGAAAAAGACCATGCCTTCAGAGAAATGATGACATGACTTGCACTTGACTTTGTTTTGAGTGAAGGAGGGCTGTGCAGGTCATTAGCCTCACTTCTCCTCCAGAGTCATCTGGATCCAGTGACCAGATATTCGTCAGAATGAATGGAGATGACCCAGGATGCACTGGGAGACCTTAGGCCCTTTAAGCCAAAGTCTTTGGAGGTACTCACTTAGAGTGAGGCAATGCCCATTCATTGAATGGGACTGTTTAAGAAGTTGGTTGGTTGGTTGGTTGGTTGGTTGGTTGTTGTCCTTCGTCTTCTAAGAGGACCAGAATGACATCACCATGATAAAGTGAAATTTCAGTGTATCCGATTGTGGCTGATCAGACCAATATGAGCTCATAACGCTCTACCACAGGTTGGGCATGGATAGGTCATGTGAATATTTCAGACAGATATCCCAAATTTGTGCATCCTGCATTTACTTTGTGCTGTCTCAATTCTGCTTTGTTCAAAGAGCACAGCACCCTTTCTGATGTGGGTACACCATGCTGAGCAATCCTGTGCCAGTGTCTCCCATGTTGCACAGTCAAATCCAAGAAGTAGCCAGGGCATGGCCCCTTTAATGAGGTCAAGAAAAAGAAAGACATAAGGTTGGGTGGGAAACAGCAACAGTTATCACTTCTCTGAACTCTATTTTCTCAACAGGAAAAATAGACCTGTAGTATCTACTCACAGGATGGCCCTGTGTAAATCACTTTGCAAACCTTCAAGCCTATGCAGTTATCCCTTCCACATCATGGTGGTTAGGGGTGTGGCACCCTGTGATCTGGAAAATCCACATAAAAATTTTTGGCTTTCCTTACCAGAGAAGAAGCCTGAATCTTTATGGTATTAAAAGTTAAAATATGTTGCTATCATAGAATACTAATCATATATTTTATGCATTTCTGAGTTTCTAAATTTCTTTGGTGTCATCTGCTGGTTTTTATGTGTTGTCTGAAGCTTCCACAAAACTATCCCAAAATTCCCGTTTAATTTCTTATGTCAACCCACAACATATTGGAAACTTCAGTGGGGAAAGTTATGTTGTGAAAGAGATAATTGTATAAATATCAGTTGTTACTATAATTAGAGAAGGCTCATGGAGACTACCTGAAACACAACATCAGTGATTGTGTCACCTCCCCTGAGACATGGGAGGAATCATTGCTTGGGGCACATAAAGAGAAGGAAAGTTCATTACCCACTGGTGTGGAGAATTGGCCTGGCAGGACCCCACAGTTGCCTCACTGGTTTTAGGTAGATGAGTTGTTTGTACAGCAATGGAGGCCTTCAGGGTTGAGGAAGGGGAGTGCTGCATTGTCTATACTTCTCCAGAAATTTACCTGGAATAGGTGAGTTGCTCTGTGTTCTCCCTGGTGTGGCAACCAAGGCAAGGCAGTCAGGGGAATAATGTTTGGTACTGATTTCTCTCTCTTCACTTGGCATCTTAGCTGTGTTGGAAGATCCTTTTGGGCAAGGGGTCAGTTTTCTGGTAAGAGCCTGTCAACTGTAGCCTAGTCTTCATTTCTGATGTGTGAATCAATCAACTAACGTTTATTGATAAAATACTATGAAATAATCCTTGAAATGAAATAGTTTTCATTCAAATGGGGGGGACATAAGTAAAAAGATAACAAATACAAGAGTGTTTTGCTTTGTTTTGATGAGGGAGTGGATAAGTAGGACACAAAGAGTCGAGAGAATTAGTAAAAGCTTCATGTAGAAGGTAGTAGTTGAGTAGAATTTAGAAGGAAACAAGAGATTCTTTTTTTGTAACAAAAATTTATTTGAAGAGGGCATGCATTCCAGATATGGGGGACAGGGGATATGAAGGTCCAAAGGTGAGAAATATAGTTTCATGTGCAAGAAATAATAGCAAGAATGCCAGTTTGGCTGAACTATAGAGTGGAGAAAGGGGAATAGTATTACATATAAAAAATTTAAAAAGGTAAGTTTAAGACAAATTGTGAAAAGGTTATAAATGCATCTTGACTGGCTAATTTTGCACCTGAGGCAAAAATATCAAATTATACCTCATCTATATTGCATGGTAAGATTGGTGGAGGAGAAACATTTTATATCTATTTCCTGTGCCCTTAAGGTTTGCACACCTGGGGCAAGTTCCTCACTTATTTCATCTTTGTTATAGCTCTGAACAATGATTGTTCTAAGTAGCTATCCTAAGGGTATGTTTAGGAGAGTGAGCAATAAAACATTGTTCTGACTAGATCAGCCTATCAGGCTGAGGGAAGAAGAAGGAAGCATTGGTGAGAATATTCTCTGAGGTTCTCCAGGGTATACCCTCTGGTCTTCTTGGGTTTTTGAATTGTCCTTGACCAATGCAGCAGCTAGGTGGTACAACGTATAGAGCAGCCTGGAGTCAGAGGACCCAAGTTCAAATCCAGCCTCAGACGCTAGCTGTGTGACCCTAGGTAAGTCACTTAACCCTATTTGCCTCAGTTTCCTCATCTGTAAAATGAGCTGGAGAAAGAAATGGCAAATCACTCTAATATCCTTGCCAAGAAAACCCCAAATGAAGTCACAAAGAGTAGGACATGACTGAAAAACAACAAAATAACAACTGACCAATACATACATTTGTAGACCATATAATTCAGAAGCTCCAGGTCGTGATTAGAGTTCAAATAAGGGTACGATGCACTTGTATTAGTAGTTATCCACGGGTTTCGCTTCTCCAACTCTGAGGTTGCAAGTGGAACAATATTGTGGTGACCAGGAAAGGATACGGTCAGCCTTAGAGTCAGAGTACCTGTGTATGAATCCTCACTCTGCTATATGCTACATGGGTGACCCTGGACAAGTTGCTTAATATCTTGAGTTTCCATATCCTCGTCTGTAAAATGAGGGAATTAGACTAAAAGATCCTCAGGGTTCCTTCCAGCTTTAATTCCAAAGATCTTTTCAGCCACTGATGATGGGATCCCCCACTAACTGTTTCCCCTCCTCAGAAATCAATCAACAAGAATTTGTTAGTCACCTGCTATGTGCTAGCTGCTGGAGATATAGTGACCTTCAAGCAGCATATATTCTACAGTGCAAAGCAACATATCCACTGTGAAATATATACAAATAAGTTCCTGTTTAAAGACTGAGACACTAGCAGCTGGGAGTATTGGGGAAAGCCTCATGTAGAAAACAATGCTTGAGCTAAGCTTTGAACAAAACTAGGCCTTTTAACAAGTGGTGCATTCCAGGCAGAGGGGGGATGACCTCTGCAAAGGCTCAAAGATGGGGGTGGAGTTCCATTTGTAAGGAACTGCAAAAGGGCCGATTTGGCCGGACTGGAAAGTACATACATCTTCAACAAACCTTTAGAGGTAGGTTGGGTCCAGGCTGTGAAGGAATGGCTTTCAAAGTCAGAGGAGCCTGTGTTTGATCCAAAATGGTGATAGACAGCTACTGGGCTTTATTGAGGAGGACAGTGACATGGTGAGATGTGTGCTTAAAGAAAACCTCTTTGGCAGCAGTGTAAAGAATAGATTAGAGATGGGAGAGATTTGAGGCAGGGAGAAAAATAGGAATGAGAAAGAATGCTCTGTAAACTAAGAATATACTTTTTGAATTGGGAATTCACTAATAGCAGCAAAATCTGTTCGATGGAATATGGTCTAGAAGAGGCAGCCCTGGGTAGCAAAAAGCATTGAACTAGCAATTTAGAAAACCTTGGTTGTGTCCCACTGGTCTTGGCTTTGAAAGATGTAAGAGAATGAGCATTGCATCTGGAGTCAGAAGAGGTGTGGATTCAAATCTCACCTCTAACACTCTTAGTCATTTACCTTCTTAACCTCAGTTGCCTCATCTGTGAAATGGGGATAATAATACCATGTACTTCACAGGGTCATTAGGAAGATCAAATGAGATAATGTGCATAAAGCATCTGGCAAATCTCAAAGTGTTATATAAGGGACAACTATGATAAGTAACACAACCTCCATTTGCCTTAGCATCCTTGTATAGAAAAGAACAATGACGCCTGACCTATTTCACAGGATTTTTGAAAGGATCAAATGAGAACACTGAATAGAAAAGGGCTTTGGACACATCAAAAGGCTTATACATGGGAAGGGATTAGTGCCTGTTTTGGAATACCTCACTTATGATGTGCTGTTCAAACACACAGGCTGCCTACCTCAGACACTAGCTCTGTACCAATGGTTCATTTGAATTAGCAATAACCAAGTCTAATTGAGTCAAAGACTCAAGACTGTTAGAACTTGAAGGCAGTTAAAGAAAGGACATTAAAACACTGCTCACAAAATAGCGAGGCTTGGAAGGACTTTCTAATCACAGTATCGCAGCTTTCAGATTCTGATCTAAAAGGAATCTAGAAAGTCACCTAATCTAGCCTCCTCATTATGCAAACAGGATATTGAGATTCAGAATATAGAAGGGATTTGCCAAAGGTGATAAGAGAGGAAGTGGTAGGGCATGGAACACAGGTTCTCAGAGTGGGAAAGGACCCCAGGACACAGAACAGAGAGAGAGCTTTAATTCCATGCCTTTTGCATGCTAGACATTGTGCTGGATGTAGGGGATGTAGAGATAATAATAAAATAATTTCTGACCTTAAAGAACTCATATCATACTGAGAGATAAAATACGTATAAGTTTACCCACACATATAGACACATACATATATCTATTCATATGTACATACTTGTTTACATGCATATGTATACCTCTATATATTTGTATGTTATTTATTATATGCATATTTTTGCATATCTATATAAATACATGTGTAAGTACAATATAGATTTGTATATGTATAGAGAGACAAATACAGATAAAAAGAAATACAAAGAATTCTGAGTAGGTAGAGAAACAACTAAGTAGATCAGAAAATATCTCATATAGCTGATGGCACCCTGAGATGTACCTTGAGGGAAACTTGGGATTCCAACCAAAAGTAGAGGCAAGGAGGGAGACTATTCCTACCATAGTGGACAGTATGCAAAGTCATGGAGGTAGGAGCTAGAATGACATGTACTAGGCACAGTAAGTAGGTCATTTTAGCTGAAACCATATTGTCAATGACTTTAAATATTAAACAAGAGAGTTTGTATGTTACCCTAGAGACAATAGGGAATCAGTGAAACTTCCTGAGCAGTGTAGTACCCTTTTAACAAGATTATTTTGACACCTATGTGGAAGATTACAGAGAGGAGAAAGGCTAGAATCAATAATGTCAATTAAAAGTACACATATAGAAAATGTTGTGGAGATCAAACAAGTAACATGTGTGGCATGAGGGGATAAAAAGACTCAAGAATGACTCAAAGGTTGTGAATATGGGTTCCTAGAAGGATGGTGATGCCATTAGCAAAAAAAGGGAAGTTTGAAGGAAAGATACTTTGGGGGGAAATGCAATGAGATCTGTTTTGGGCTTATTGACTTTGAGATGTTAGGAATCTCTTTAGGCAGTTGTCCATGTCCATCTATTTGGTATTCTTGTAGCTCAGGAAAAAGAATAGAATTGGATATACAGATTGTCAAATAATCTGCATAGAGATGATAATTAAAGTCATGGGACCTAATAAATTAATAGGAGAAAAATTCAGAATGAGAAGAGAAGCGAGCCTAGTACAGAAACTTTGGGCACATCTAAGTTTAATTGAGGGGAAGAAAGAATATAGATGATGGGCAAGAAAAAAGAAACTGACAAGTAGGAAGAGATTTAAGACAGGTCAGAGTTAATAGAAACCAAGGGAGAGAAGGGTATTTAAGAGAAGAGGTTACTTGATAGTGACAAAAGCTTTAGGAAGATCAGATAGATTGGCGACTGAAAAAAGACCAATGGCTATAGTCTAGGTAGTAAGCTCCCTGAGCAGTAGGGTTTTCTGGTAGACAACAAGCCAGTTTTGGAGACAGGTCACATTAGTTCAACTTCTGTCTTTAACAAACCGGCTGTGTGACCCTGGTCAGGTCATTTATTTATCCTCTCAGTGACCCAGATAATCTTTTAAGAGAGATCCCTGACCCTGAATGTATCTAAGCAAAGGCTAAATGCTTATTTGCCAGGTATGTGACAGATGAGGTTTACATGTTATGGAGGAATTGGAATAAAAGAATACACAATTTAGATCCAGAGAAGGCCCTTAGAGATGGGGCAGCCCAACCTCTTTATTATGTCCATGAGGAAACTGAGGTTCACCCAGAATCTCAAGGGAAAACAGATCAAAGGATCCTAGACTAATGCTAGAAGGGACCTCAGAAGTCATCTTGCTCTTCATTTTACAGGTGAAGAAACTGAGACCTAGGGAGGGGCTTACTCAAAAGTTATCTAACACATAGGAGGAATGATCATTTTCAAAAGCAATTAAACACAATCTCTGAGAGAAAAGCACAAAAGGCAAAGCATGAAAGCCAAAGATTATATCTAAGAAGCTTTAAATATGCTCTGTAGCCTGTGATCCACTTCACCAGCTGCTGCATCCAAATTTATATATATTAAGTAACAATAGGTTGTTGTCCAGGAGCTGAATCAACTTCTCTTGACATGGGTCTTTGACATCTTAAATTTTAAAAAAAGCTGAAAACTAAACTCCATTACATTCTGTGGCACAATTTTCAATTAGAATGATACCTGTGGGTTTAGTCGTGCTGAGAAAATAAATACAATTGGAAGAAGATTGTCTAATGGGGCACCATGTTAATGTGGTTCACACTGTGATAGTCTGAAAAACAGCAGCATTCTTCCCAAGTGAATTTTCCTACACTCAGGAGCCATTCGGAAGGCTCTGACAGGTAGAGAGACTCAGCAACATCCTGGATTCCCTCCTGAATCCTTTGCAAATGGCTGAGCTGAAAATGCCAACCTTTTGTCTTTTGCAAGGGCCTGAACTTGGAGCTTCACCCCTCCTTCCTTCACTCCTCTCTCCTTCCCCTCACTGCACAGCAGCTGTGCTGGATGGAGGCTGCCACAGATGCCATCTGGTTGGGAAGGAGGGATTTCTTTGGAAGACTGCTGCCTGCCCTTGGGAAGACTCTGGGATTTTAGTGGACTACAAGCTCTGTGTGATTCAATAGAATCACGTGGCAACCAAAAAACTGATACAGCCTCAGGTAATATGAACCAAACAGTGTCCAAGACAAGGGAGGTGATAGACTCATTGTCCCCTGTGCTATTAAGACCCTTCTAACACTACTATTTTCAAAGGAACATGGATTAATATCAAAAAAGGTAGTTGAGATGATCAAATGGAGGTAGCCTGATTTTGTAGTCAAAGAAAGTGAGATGCAGATAAATTAAGAACCTTAATCAATATTGACCATGTAGTAAGGTATAGAGCTAGGACTTAAATGAGAAGCCCTGACTCCAGATCTGGAGTTTTCCTTTATCATTGCTTTATTGATTTATTCTGAAGGCTTCATTTTAATTGTTGTCGTTCAGTCTTGTTTAGTCATGTCCAGCTCTTTGGGGGCTTTCTTGGCCAAGATACTAGAGTGGCTTGCCATTTCCTTTTCCAGCTCATTTGACAGATGAGGAAAATGAGGCAAAAAGGATTAAGTGACTTCCCCAGGGTTATACAACTAGTAAGTGTCTGGAGCTGGATCTGAACACAGGAAGATGTGTCTTTCTGACTCCAGACCCAGTGCTTCAGACCCACTGCACCACATAGCTGCCCTAGGGACAAGGAAAGATCACTGACTCTGCAATCAAAAAAGCTGGCTCAGGTCCCATTGCTGATCTAAATTTCCTGGTTGACTTTGGTGAAGCTTTCGTTAGTCTCAGTGAAGGGTTGGGAACAGATAGCCTCTGAGATTACTTCCAGCTCTAGATTAATGATCCTGAATCCTCTGGGCAGAAGAGGACTAATACCCAGGCCTACAAGGCACTTTCTTCCTCTTTTCTTCTGTCTTACTGAGGGCTTTTGTTCCTTAAAGATGCAACTCAAGCACCATCTTCTGCATGGAGCCCTTTCTGATTCCCCTGAATACCAGTGCCTACCCTCTCAAACTATTTTGTATTTATTCCTTTTACGTTTCTTTTGTCAACCCTTCTATGTATCTTTATTACCTATTCAGGCATTAGAATATAAACTCTGTCTGAGCAGGATTTGTTTCTCTCATCTTTAGATCCTCAGCACCTACCATGTTACCTGGCATATAGAAGGTGTTGGTTTCATTGATCAATCTATCAGCAATCCCAAGGGGATCCATTAGAGTTCTTGAGTCTCCGAGTGCCAAAGGGAGGAACAGTCTAGGATTTCTGAGTCTTTGATATTGGGAGATAAGCACTCGCTGCACATGTGGATATTCTCTGGATGTTCTTCATCTCTGACTTTCTTGGAGTGATGGCCCCAAATATAAATCCAGGCTGACCTTGACCACTCCTATACTTAGTTCAACCAATGGCAGCAGCAGCAGCAACAGTAATAGTAACCAGCTTGACTCCCACTTGTATAATACTGAAAAATTTATAGAAGTATTTTCTCAGGACAACCCTGGGAGGCAGGAGAGAGATGAAGGAATGACTCAGAGTCACATAGCTAGTAATTGTCTGAAGCAGAATTTGCTGTTCCTATCGTTGTGATTCTTTTCTTATCCTCCTCACATACTTGAAATGTCATTCACCTCAATCCTTCTCCTTCTCAGTGGGGCAGCCAGGTGGTGCAGTGGATAGAGCACCAGTGCAGGACTCAGGAGGACCTGAGTTCAAATCTCACCTCAGACACTTAACACTCACTAGCTGTGTGACCTTGGGCAAGTCATCTCCAATCATCCTGAAGAATATCTGGATTCAGAGGTCTCTAGAGAGAAGTGAGGTTGGTGACCTGCACAGCCCTCCCTCACTCAAAAACAAAGTCAAGTACAAGTCATGTAATTATTTCTCTGATGGCATGGTCTCCTTCGGCAACGAAGGATGAACACACACCAGTCTTCTTCTCAGCATATATTTTCCTCTGTCCTTCATTCCACCATGCCTTCTTCTGCCCCAGATTTATTCACATTTCCCTTCACCTTAGATTTCCCCATCTCATATCCTTTCTGCTATCAGAAGGTCATAGAAACCTGCATTTCTCTAGGACATACTGCATTCCTGTCCACCCTCTCTAGTACTGGCAGGTTTTTCTCTAATATTCCTAGACACACAAGCCTCAGAAGGGAATGAATGACTGACCTAGTTTCCGAAGTCACTTTCAGACTTACCCTCTGACAACCTCTCTGTGTCACCTCTCCTCCTTTCATTTGATTCATCTATATGACTCTGTCCAGATTATTTTCCCTTTTCTTTTGAAAATTTTCTTTATTTTATTTTTTAATTTATAGAATAAAACAAAAATTTATATGACACAGTATAATTAAGAAAAAGATGATTCCATATGAAACTGCAAATCTATTAGGTACAATTTGTTAATTCTTTTAAATATATAAAGCTATCATGTATTTTTCCTTTTTTTCTTCCCCAATCCCAAAATGGCTACCATTAGACACAAATATATGTGTATACAGATATATATAGATACGTGTGTTTATGGATATGTATATATGTGTGTATACAGACAGTTGTCTGGACCTACAATACATCTTCTAGGTGGTTGGAAAGTAAAGATTCTTTGTTTGGCTAACTATGGAATATCAAGATATCTTTTTTTTTTTTAAGAAAAACTTCAATTTTTTTTCTAATTACATGTAAAAACAATTTCTAATTGTTTGATTTAAATAATTAAATTCAACAAACCATTTAAAGCATTAGGCATCTAGGCTATATAATGGATCTTGGTTGAATGCTCGTTGTTGAGTTATTTTGGTTTTTTGTATATACAAATTAATTTGTATATACATATATGCATGTATATATATACACACACATATATATATATACGCACATACATATAAAATCATCCTATACATCCTTCTATTAATCATTTCTTTCTCTGGATACAGATAAGGTCTTCCTGCATACGTCCTTTGACACCAGCAATACCATGACCAGATCTCTTTGTTCTATAACATACTGACTTCCAAGACATTCTCCTTTCTTTTTAAAGGAACTGTTCCTGGCTCACAGTCTTCCTCTTCCCCTTAATTCATGCATTCATGCTTGGAGATTTCACTATACAATACATATTATATGCTATATGTTAAAGACGTAGATAATAATATGGGAAATAGAAATGCCCAGGAATCCCCAAAGAAACCAAGCCTACTCAGTTCATCAGCCTCCTCAACTTCAGTGACTTACATATTCACTCAACCTTAGCCATGACCAGGAACCATCAGACCCAAGATCCTATCTTCATTCACAGCTGTGCTACCTCTGTTATCTTGAACTCTGAAATTTCCTCTTCTTGTCAAAATCTCATATCATTCCATCTAATCTAATAAAATATAAAGTACTTGAGGTCAGACATTACTTAGTTTTTATTTGTTGTATCCTCGATGCCTAGAAGAATGTCTGGCTCATAGTAAGTACCCCATAAACATTTAATGAATTTCATCAATTATTGAATGATTCCATAGAAGAGCAGCTAGCATTGTAAGGACACTCAAAAACATGTCCCCAGAGTGTTGAATAAAGGACCTGGGGATGTACGGTCTCAAAAAGAGCAATAGTATTTATGTAGGGCTTTCAGGTTTTTGAAGTACTCTACAAATATATTCTCATTTTATTATCACACCAACCCTGTAAGTACTATTATTATCCTCTCATTCAGGAAACTGAAGCAGACAGAGGTTAAACGACTTGCCTAGAATTGCAAAGCTAGTAAGTATCAAAGAGAAGATTCAAACTCATGTCTTTTTCACTCCAGGTGCAGAGGTCTAGAGCAGCTAGGTGGTGCAGTGGATAGAGTTCTGGAAGGTTCATCTTTCTAAGTTCAAATCTGGCCTCAGACACTTCCTAACAGTGTGACCCTGAGTAAGTCATTTAATCCTGTTTGCCCCAGTTCCTCATTTGTAAAATGAGCTAGAGAAGGAAATGGTGAAGCAACTACTTCATAATATTTGACAAGAAAACCCCAAAATGAATTCATGAAGAGTCAGGAAAAAAACCCAAATAACTCAACAACAAGCATTCAACCAAGATTCATTACACAGCCTAGATGCTTAAGGCTTTAAATGGTTTATTGAATTTAATTATTTTAATCACTTATTATTTTTTTATTATTTAATTAATTTAATATGTAGTTAGAGAGGGTGGGGCTAAGGACTATGGTTGATAATTTTAGGGAGACTGATTTTCAGTTCAGGAAGAATGTTCTGATGGAACTGTCAATAACGGAATAGACAGCCCTGAGAAGTAGTCATTCCCTATCACATACTGCAAATATTCATTCAGAGATTGGAGTGCCATTTTTTTTCATGGGGTGGGGAGGTGTGATGTGTTATGGAGAACATTCAGGTATCAAGGAAGGCTTGGATTGCATAATCTCTGTGTTCATATCCAAGTTTTCTTTTCCAAGTTTTCTTTTCCTGGATTCTTATTTTCTTTTTTAGTGAACACTATTTTAAGGCAGATGCCCCAAAAGTAGAATGAGCAAATTTCTGATATGAAATGGACCTTAGAAATGATCTATAGGAGAATAATAGCTGAGTTTGAAGCTACTAAAATGTAAAACTACACTAATGCACTTAGAATATCATCTGTAAAACTTTAAGCTTTGCAAAGCACATTACAGACATTATTACATTAAAGTCCAGTAACACAACCCTACGGGGTGCATGTTGCAGTTTTTATTATTTCCATTTTACATATAAGGAAACTGAGGCTTGAAGTTGCTAAGTGGCTTTTGCAGGGTCACCCAGATGCTTGGTGTCATATTCCCACCCAAATCTTTCTGACTCTAAAATTCAGTGTTTTGTCCATTATGCCATACTACTTAAAAGCCAAGAATCTCTTTTCACTAACAAAATAGTGGTGAGAGTATTGGATTTGGAACCAGAAGACATACACATGGCTGCCAGCTCTATTACTTTCTAACTCTGATGTTCTTCAGCAAGTCACTCTCCCTCTTGATGGATTCAGTTTCCTCATCTGTAAAATGGTGTAATAGTATCCATATTACCTATACCACAAAGTCATTGTGAGAAAAGTATTTTATAATGCTTAAGAAAATATGAAGCTATGATGATCTAAGGGGTGAAACTTCTTGATGAACCATTCTGTGTAATGGGAAGACAAATCAATTTGGAGTCAAGGCAATTCATTTCACTCTTCTGAGGCTTAGATGTATTCTTCATCTAACCTGTGAAGACAGAGGACAAAGTTCCTTTCAGTTGGAAATTTTCTGCTGGCAATGAAACTAAACATTCTGGTGAAGATAAATACACATCTCTCTCTCTCTCTCTCTCTCTCTCTCTCTCTCTCTCTCTCTCTCTCTCTCTCTCTCTCTCTCTCTTCAAATAACATATATATATAGTATGTATGAAAACATACACACACCCACATATATATATGTTTATGTACATTTTTCCTACTAGAAAGTAAGCTCCCTGAGAGCAAGGACTCCTTTAGCTTTCTCTGTATCATCAGAATATAGCATACTACCTAACACATAGGACAATACAGTGCAATAAACATTTATTAAGTATATGTTCCAGGTATTATGCTAAGCTTAGGACACAGATAAGAAAAATAAAGCTAGACCCTGCCTTCCACAAGGTAACAGTTTAACAGGAGAAGTTAATTTACAAAAAAGAATCCAGTGGGTGTAGAAAGAGAAGCTTAGGAGACATGATGATGGTGGGGTCAAATATTTAGGAAATATTTAGTAAATGCTAGTTGATTGGCTAATTAATGTACATTCCTACAACACTTGCTTTAGGTTTACTCCCTCTAGACACTTGTCAAAATGTACCTACTTTCTGATAGCCCTAAAGATCAAGGGGCTCCTGTCAATTTCTGCCATCCTTAACAGCTACATGGTGCTGAGAAATATGATTAAATCTCTTACCCTCCAAGTTCTACAGCATCCAAAGCTCTTGATTCAGATTAAGGCCATAAAAAGAAGAGAAATTCCACAGTGTGTCCATCTTGGAAGGGGTCAAAGTATAGCATCAAGAGCACTGAATTTGATATTAGAAAACACAGGTTTAAATCTCAGTTCTTCCACTTATCAACTACACAGCCTTGGATAAATTGCTGCCTCCTTGTTGTGTTTCAGTTGCCTCATCTGTAAAATGAGAGAGTTGGAATATGTGACCCCTCAGGATACTTCTAGCTCAACCTATGTCCTTAGATACTCTGGTTGCTGTTGTATAGAGGAAACCAGAGAGGGAGTCAGTATACCTGACTTCTATTCCAGGATCCACCGTGAGACCTTAGAAAAGCCACTTTTCTTATCTGGGCTTCAATTTCTTCGTGTAGAAGATGATGTAATTGGAGTAGGATCATAGAATGCTAGCTCTGAACAGGATCTTGGGGCTCGTCTAATCTAATTCTCACATTTTATAGTTTAGGATACTGAGGCTGAGAGTAGAGAACACAGAATTAATGGCAGAACTGGAAAGAGAAAGAGAAACCAGATTTCCTCAGCTCAGTCTCAAAGCATGGGATTTGGAATTAGAAGAGAGGTAAAATCACAAAAGTTTTGTTATTTTCTACATGTTTAGTTTTGGGCTAGTCATGGCCCCTCTCTGGGTCTCAGTTTCCTCAACTACAAAATGATAGGGTTATATTACATGAGTTCAAGGATTTTATTCAGGTAGAGATCCTAGGAATCTCCCAAATTACCCCAAATTTTGTTTGTGAAGAACAAATAAATTAGCTTTTTCTCCCATTCAAACTTACAAATCTCCTGCTAAATAGCCTTGTTCCTTTGAGGCAGTTAGAGTATATAGTACTAGAAGTATATTTCTATGTGTAAGAAGCACAATTTTTGCCAGCGTTGGCCATCTTGTGCCCTCAGTGGGAACATCATTGCACCTGCAAATGAACTTCATCTGCCCTGAAGTGCCACACTGGCTGTTATTGATTAATCCCACTGCTTGTACCCTAGAAGCCCCAGAGGTCCTGAAACAATTCACAGTGGTAATCTAGGGGAAAAGAAATGAAATTTTCAGCTTATTACAGATATATTTGAAAGTGTACACAGTTACTAGATTTAATAAACTTCTGTAATTACTAGGTAATGGATGAAAGTTTATAATTGAGGCCAGGAAACAATACATACCAAAAAAATGTTAATCCATATCTTTGCAATTTCCATTTTAAAGGAACCGCAATTCTGAGTATCTTCTCCAATAATAACTCTTTTCTCTATAAAGTTTCAAGTTTACAAAGTCTTTCTTTCAATACCCAGTGTGGTAGAAAATACAAATATTGTCATCCCCGTTTTACAAAGAAAGAAACTGAATCTTAAAAAGGTAAAAGAACTTGCAAAAATTTACAGGCCTTTTAATAGTAGTGGTAGTAGTAGTAGTTGTAATTAGTAGTAATAGTAGTACTAGTACTAGTACTATTGCTAGCAGTAGTGGTAACAGTGGGTGGTGGTACAATAAATAGAGAGCTAGGCCTGGAGTCAGGGAGATTGGATTTAAATTTGGCCTTGGATACTTCCTGTCAGCTGCAATGATGATGGTCAAGTCATTTAGGTTCTGATTGCCTCAATTTCTTCATTTTACGAGTGAGGATAATAATAGCATCTTCCTCTCAGGGTTGTTGTGAAGATCAAATGAAATAAAAAATTGTAAAGTCCTTAGCACAGCGCCTGGTACATAGTATGTGCTACATAAATGGTTGTTGCTATCCTAAGCTTGTTGTGAGGACCAAATAGGATAATAATTACAATGCCCTTAGCACAGTACTAGCATATAGGAAGCACTATGTGGTCAGTAATAGTAATAGTAGTAGTAGTAGCAGTAGTAGTAGTAGTAGTTACAAGTTACATTATATGGCACTTTTAAGTTTTACAGAAGACTTTCCTCACTCACTTTTGAGGTAATAATAGCTCAGATTTCTATATCACATAGAGGTTCAGAAAGAGTGTTATAAAAACTGTCTTATTTGATACTTACAACAACTCTGTAGAGTGGAGACTAAAGGTATGGAGAAAACAAACAAATAAAAGAACCCTGTTTTATACCTGAGGAAACAAACTGAGTGGTTAAATGACCTGTCCAAACTCACAAAGCTACTGAGTGTTCAAAGCAGGACTCACAGTCAGGTGTCCTGATTCTGACGCTGGCATTCTTTCATTATATTGCACTATTACCAGAAATCAAAAGCATGATGCAAGGCCATTGTCCCTCTCTCTTAGCTTCCACATGTGCACACATGTTGGTAAGTCAAAACAAAATTCTGAAGGTTAGCTTTTCTCAATTTGGCCTCTTAACAGTTTTTGTTTCTCCCTCTCTGGGAACCCATATCCTAATTGTCTGGCTTCCCAGGAAGCCCCCTAAATTATAGTATGGTTCAGACCTCCTCTTGAATTCTCCTTCTTTAATATGTACCTATTCACATCTCATTCCTTGGTTACCTTTCTGTCTGTATGGAAATGGATAAGCAATCGACCCATAAATAGTTATTATGCATCTACTTTGTGCTGAGCATTGTGCTAAGTGTTAGGGTACAAAAGGAGACAAAAGACATTCCTTGCACCCAAGGAGTTTACTACCTAATGGAGGAGACACATGAAAACAAATATAAACAAAATAAGTCACATACAGGATAATTAGGAAATAATTAACAAAGGGAAGACACTAGAATTAAGAAGGATTGGGGAAAAATTCCTGTAAAACACAGGATTTTCATAGGAACTTAAAGGAAGTGAGGGAAATCAACAGGCAGAGTTGAGCATCCCCTTGAAGTCAGGGGGGGACACCTAGAGAAACTACCCAGAGCCAAGAGATGAAGTGTCTTATTTATGAAATAGTCAAAAGGTCAGTGTCATTGGATGAAAGAGAATATGGTGGGGAGTAAGGTGTAAAAAGACTGGAAAGATAGAAGGGGACTAGGTCATGATGGATTTAAATGCTGTTTATTTATTTATTCCTGGAGACAACAGAGAGTCACTGGAATGTATTGAGTGTGAGGGGGAAGAGGGATTGACATCATTAGATCTGAACTTTAAGAAAATCACTTTGCTAAATGGCAAATAGATTGTAGTAGGGAGAGACTTGAGGCAGGCAGATCCTACAGTAGGCTATTCAATAGTCTAGTGAGAGGTGGCGGAAAAATTGGGAGGAGAAATGTGAGAGATGCAAGAAAATCATGAAAAACAAGTCAATAGTTTGCTACAGGAGACCCAAAAAAAAGCATAAGAAAATAACACCTTGAAAAATAGACTAACTCAATTGGCAAAAGAGGTCCAAAAAGCCAATGAGGAGAAGAATGCTTTAAAAAGCAGAATTAGTCAAATGGAAAAGGAGGTTCAAAAGCTCACTGAAGAAAATACTTCTTTAAAAATTAGAATGGAACAGATAGAAGCTAATGACTTTATGAGAAACCAAGAAATTACAAAACAAAACCAAAAGAATGAAAAAATGGAAGATAATGTGAAATATCTCATTGGAAAAACAACTGACCCAGAAAAGAGATCCAGGAGAGACAATTTAAAAATTATGGGACTACCTGAAAGTCATGATCAAAAAAAGAGCCTAGACATCAACTTTCATGAAATTATCAAGGAAAACTGCCCTGATATTCTAGAACCAGAGGGCAAAATAAATATTGAAAGAATCCACTGATCACCTCCTGAAAGAGATCTGAAAAGAGAAAGTTCTCAGAATATTGTAGCCAAATTCCAGAGTTCCCAGGTCAAGAAGAAAATATAGCAAGCAGCTTAAAGGAAACAATTCAAGTATTGTATAAATACAATCAGGATAACACAAGATCTAGCAGCTTCTACATTAAGGGATCAAAGGGCGTGGAATATGATATTCTAGAAGTCAAAGGAACTAGGGTTAAAAACAAGAATCACCTACCCAGCAAAATTGAGTATAATGCTTCAGGGGGAAAAAATGGTCATTCAATGAAATAGAGGACTTTCAAACATTCTTGATGAAAAGACCAGAGCTGAAAAGAAAATTTGACTTTCAAACACAAGAATTAAGAGGAGCATTGAAAGGTCAAGAGGAAAGAGAAATCACAAGGGATTTACTAAAGTTGAATTGTTAACATTCCTACATGGAAAAATAATATTTGTAACTCTTGAAACTTTTCTCAGTATCTAGGTAGTTGGAGAGATTATGCACACACACACACACACACACACACACACACACATATATGTAGAGAGAGAGAGACAGAGAGTACAGGATGAGTTGATTAGGAAGGGATCATATCTAAAAAAATAAAATTAAGGGGTGAAAGAAGAATATATTGGGAGGAGAAAGGGAGAAATGGATTGGGGCAAATTATCTTTCATAGAAGAGGCAAGAAATAGCTTTTCCAGTGGAGGGGAAAAGGGGGGAGGTGAGAGGGGGGAAGCGAAGCTAATTCTCATCACATTTGGCTCAAGGAAGGAATAACATGTACACTCAATTTGGTATGAAAATTTATCTTACATTACAAGAAAGTAGATGAGAAGGGGATAAGCAGGGTGGGGAGATGATGGAAGGGAGGGCAAATGGGAGGAGGGAGTAATTAGAAGTAAACACTCTTGGAGAGGGACAAGGTCAAAAGAGAGAATAGAAGAAATGGGGGGCAGAATAGGATGGAGGGAAATATAGTTAGTCTTATATAACGTGACTATTATGGAAGTCATTTGCAAAACTACACATATATAGCCTATATTGAAATGCTTGCCTTCTCAGTGGGGATGGGTGGGGAGGGAGGAAGGGAGAGAAGTTGGAACCCAAAGTTTTAGGAACAAATGCTGAGAATTGTTTTTGCGTACAACTGGGAAATAAGAAATACAGGTAATGAGGTAAAGAAATTTATCCTGCCCTACAGGACAAGAAAGAAGATGGGGACAAGGGAATGGAGGGGAGTTAGAAGGAAGATGGAAGGGACAATCACAATGCAAGGCATTTTGGGGTGGGGAGAGAGGAGAGATGGGAGGAAATTTGGAACTCAAAATTTTGTGGAAGTGAATGTTGAAAACCTAAAATAAATAAATAAAAATAAAAAGATATGAAATCAACTGGTCTTGGCAACAGATTAGATATAAGGGGTGAAGTATAATAAGGAGTGACTGTTAGGTTGTCAGCCTGAGATGCTGAGAGAATGAAGTTGCCTTTTTTAGGAATGAGGAAACTAGGAGAGGATAGGGTTTAGGAAGAAAAGTAATGAGTTCAGTTTGGTTCATGTTGAGTTTAAGATGTCTGCTATCCAATTTAAGATGTCAATAAGGCAGTTGGAGATTTGATATTGCAAGTCAGCAGAGAGTTTGGGATAAGGTTGGTAGATCTGAGAATCATCAACATAGAGTCAGTTACATCCATGGGAGCTGATGAGATCACCAAGTGAAGTAGTATAGAGGGAGAAGAGAAGAGGGTCCTTTTGGACACTTTTGGTTAGAAGGAATGATCTTGAGGAGGATCTAACAAAGGTAACATGGAAAGAGTGGTCAGAGAGGTAGGAAGAGAACTAGGAGAGACTATTTTCCCAAAAACCTATAGAGAAGAGAGCAGTGAGGGGAAGAAAATGGTTAACAGTGTCATAGGCTGCAAAGAGGTGAAGGAGAATGAGAACTGAGAAAAGGCCATTGAATGTGGAAACTAAAAGATCATTAACAACTTTGGAAAGAACAATTTTGGTAGAATGATAAGTTCTATAATTACATCTATGAATTCCTAATAATGTGTTCATAGTTGATATGTTACCTTTCACAACTAATGGAATAACTTTATTTCATTAAGGTAAATGACTCTATGAGGCTCTTAAGAAGCAATGTGAATACTGAACATTTAAGACATCATGTCACATCAGAAGGGGATGAGAAACTGTTGAGCATCTCTCATCAATCTATCCTGTGTGGATGGTTACCTAGCGTAGAGTTGTGAGAAGAAAGATGGAGCAGGAGTTGTGACACTTCTTATCTTAATCTCCTGTGCGATCTTGGGTAAATCATTGCATCTCCTTTGGCTTTTATTTTCCAGTCGAAAAAATGGATGTTGAATTAAATGATCTCTAAGGTACCTTCTAGATGTAATGATCCTTGGATAGGTCTGGCCTTGCTGATAGTTCTGAGTAAAAGAATGAGCTGTAAAGTTGAAGTGAGCAAACCAGCTCTTACAGGCCTTGGGCAAAGACACTTAACTTCTCTCAGATTCCTCATCTATAAAATGAAGGTAATCAAATTTATATTGCTTAAAATGCAATAATATTCCAGTACCTTGTTATCAATGATAAAAACTAGCATTTATACAGCACAAATTTGCAAAGCACTTTACAAACATTATCTCATTTGATCCTCACAACAAGCTTGGGAGGTAGGTAGGTATTCCTATTTTACAAATGAGGAAACTGAGGCATTCAGAAGTTAAATGATTTATTCCAGGTCATATAACTAGTAAGTGTCTGAAATTATATTTGAGATGCTCTTTCTGACTCTAGATCCAGTGCTGTATCCACTGGATATTATTAAAATTATTAATAATTTATTATTAATTTTATTAATAAAATAAAATGACCATATATTATTTATGGATACAGATACCTCTATAGTAAATTTCAGGGCCTATAAAAGAATATGGGCAGGTAGGTGGTGCAATGGACAGAGTGTAAGACCTGGAGTCAAGAAGACCTGAGCTCCAACCTGGCCTCAGACACTTACTAGCTGTGTGACCTTGGGCAAGTCACTTAACTTTGTTTAATTCAGTTTTCTCATCTTTAAAATGATCTGGTGAAGGAAATGGCAAACAGCTCCAATATCTTTGACAAGAAAACTCTAAATGAAGTCACAAAAGTTGGACATGACTGGAATCACTGAATAACAATAAAAGAATATATTCTCATCAAGAATCAAATATGGCTAGGCTTGGCAAGTCAAAACCTTGTTTTTGCTTTTTCCTATAAGACAAACTTCTCTCTGTTACCTCTTTTCCTTATTTCCTAGCTTCCCAACATTGCTTTCAGCTGCCAGTTTTCAGTTTCTCAAATGATCCAGTAGCTGTTCTGTCAGAACCAGGACAGTTCTATAACCTATCCTGCTGTGTGTATGTTGCCTCGAGATGACAGCTGTGCCACTGTAATAAGGTCTGAATCACAAACTAGAAGAAATATCCTAGCCCTTGTTAACTAGAGCAGGAGATTCCAAAGTAGAGGGCTGGAGTCTTGGTGGGCTAAGGGGCAGATGTGACTTGACCCCAAGAGGAGAGTGTGATTATCCAATCAGAGGCTAGGAAGAAGCATCACATGTCATTGCCCCTCCACCCCACTTCCAAACTATTGCTAATTGTAGGTTTGTCTTTAACACAATTACTCAACTCCTTCAATACTCTACTACTCCACCCCCTTTCACCAGTGACTTGCCTTTGAATGCCTCGGTCATGGTCCCTCAGAAGATTATATCTTAACCTGACTCAGACACCCACAATAGTTCCACAGGTGAAACCCATACCCCATGCCCAGCATCAATATCCCTCTCCTCCAATCTCCACTTTTACAGTAGTGACCTATAAGTAAGTAGGTCCCCCCAGTCCTTTCCATTTTTCAGTAGAAATGAGTAAGTAGCTGAGCAGGAGCAGGTACAAAGGGTATACAATTTTGTTCTGAACTTGCCTATTTCCATCAGGGGCACCATGATCCCTCCTGTTTACCAGATTCTCAGTCTTTTCATTATCCCAGATTCTTCACTTAACTGAATGTCTCACTTCAAAGTTACCAGTGATGTCCTGATTACCAAGTGTGGTAGTATTTTCTCAGTCCTCATTCTTCATGACTTTTCTGCAGCATTTGATACGCTCGACCACTCTTTCATCTTATGGTTGTTTTAACATTCCTCTTCCTTGATTCTTTTCCTACCTATTTGACAACTCTGCAGTCTTTTTCATCTTTGATATAATTTCCCCTCACTGTGAGATCTATTCCGAAGCTCTCTCCAAGGCCTTCTCTTTTTCTCTAAAATCTCTCATTTGGTAACTTCGTCAGTTTCCATGAGTTTAATTATCATCTCTACACATATGGATTGCAAATTTGTATATTTCTTCCTAGTCCCTCTCCTGAGAAACAGTCTTCTATGACCAATTGCCTATTAGACATCTCAAACTGGATTTTCATTGGCCTATCAAGTGTAATATGTACAAAGTAGGACTCATCAAAATCCATCCTATTACTGTTGAGGGTATACTGTGAGTATACCCTGGAGCCACCACTCCTTAATCCTCCTGACCACAGTGAGTGGGACTCAGCACTGAGGGGGCCCTTGAACTTTGTGATAACAAAGTAATCTGCTAGTCAGCTACTGAATAGGAAGAACTGATGACTGAGTAGGCCTTTAAAAAAGGAGTTGCTCCATCACAGTGCCCCTCTATTCTTCCCATTTTTTAATTAGGTCAGGGCTATTTTCAGTAGTTTCCTAAAGGTCATGGGAAAAGAACAACACACTCTGGCCACGATGAGGCCATGAACACATGGCAGTTATTCCAATACTTCTTTGGAAAGAGTAATCATTGATAAGAAAATGAATCCATTTCCTGGACTGATTTGCCAAAAGATATCTACCTTAGGGGAAATAGTGCACACTGGAGATGAAATATGGAATGGCTATTCAATGGCTATTCAATGGTTTCACAAATTGCTTCATGTTCCTATATTTAATAGACCATTCCTTGAGTAATTTAAAGAAGCCTATTCATTGAATGGGTGTATCTCACTCAAAGTGAGAATGTGATAAGACCTTAGCCTGAAAGGGTCAGGGTATCACATTGCATCCTGAGTCATCTCCAGTCATCCTGATGAATATCAAGCCACTGGATCCAGATGACTCAGGAAAAGAAAGTGAGGTTAGTGACCTTGCACAGCCCTCCCTCCCTCAAATCAAAGTCAACAATCTTGATGTTATGGTCCTCTTTGAGAAGGAAGGACAAGTACAACAACAACAATCACCCTCCAAGCAGGCTGAAACAGTAATTAAAAGTTATTAATTATTTAAGTCTCATCAATGTACACTATGAATCTCTTTTAACATTATTTTTGCATGAAGGAAATAAGTTTCTTTCTCATACCCAATTTGTATTGTTAATTTAAGTAACTTTTGACTCTACTTTGATTATATCCAAGACATTAACCAAAGTCTAAATATTATTTATTTTTCTCCTGTTACAATGAGGCACAGAATGTAACAAGCCAAAGGGAATATGAAAGACAGTCTTATGCCTTTTCTAGGTGGTCAGAACTACCAGAAGTGAATCAAGTCTAAATTATGTATGTAAAACCAGAGTAGAGAGGCCCCTGCATGGAGATGGAGTTGGTAAAGAGCCCTAACCACTTTATTTTGGTTTTTTGTTTTCCCCAGTTGCATGTAGAAACAATATTTAACATTCATTTAAGAAAATTTCTGAGCTCCAAATTTTCTCCCTCACTCTCTAATTTTTTCCCTCCTTGAGATGGTAAGCAATTTGATTTAGGTTACACATGTTCAGTTATGCAAAACATATTACAATATTTGTCATGCTGTGAAAGAAGACAGAAGACAGAGACCTCAAGAGGGGAAAAACATTAAAAAGGAAGATACTATCTGTACAAAAATAGGTGTGTGTGTGTGTATGTAAAATCATTCTATACATCTATCTATCAGTTCTTTCTCTGAATGCGGTAGTGTCTACCTTCATATATCCTTTGTAATTAATTTAGGTATTTATAATAGTCAAAAGGATTTATTTGCTCCTAGTTGTTCTTTTTTTTTTTTTTTTTTATTAATTTTTTTATTTTTTTTAATGTTTAACAATCACTGCCATACAATTGCGATTTTATCCCTCCCCACCCACCCCCCACTACCTCCCTCCCTCCCCACGACTGCATACAATTCTGTATAGATTCTACATATACTTTCCTATTGAGTATATTTTCACTATCGTCATGCTATGTAGTCAGACTAAGATAGATGAAAGAATCCGTATAACAAATCAGAACATGATACACAAACAGATACACATACACAAACATGATCTGCTACATTATGTGAGTGACTTCCATATTTCTCTCTCTGAGTGTGGAAGGCTTTTTGCCTTGAGGTCCACCATTGGGATTTTTTTTTTTTTTTCAGAAGTTCTTGTGTTATTACAAAAATCTAAGTCTACCAGAAAAAACTCTCACACACTGTGGTTGTTGCTGTGCATAAAGTTCTCCTGGTTCTGCTCCTTTCACTCAGCATCAGGTCATATAAGTCCTTCCAGGCCTCTCTGAAGTCTTCTTGTTCATCATTTCTTATGGCACAATAGTACTCCATTACATTCATATACCATAATTTATTCAGCCATTCCCCAATTGATGGACATCCCCTTGACTTCCAGTTTTTGGCAACTACATAGAGTGCTGCTATAAATATTTTTGTACATGTGGGACCCTTTCCCATTTTTATAATCTCTTGGGGATATAGTCCTAGTAGCGATATTGCTGGGTCAAAGGGTATGCACATTTTTGTAGCCCTTTGGGCATAGTTCCAAATTGCTCTCCAGAATGGTTGGATGCGCTCACAGCTCCACCAACAATGAATTAGTGTTCCAACTCTCCCACATCCTCTCCAGCATTTATCATTTTCTTGTTCTGTCATGTTTGCCAATCTTGTAGGTGTGATGTGGTACCTCAGAGTTGTTTTGATTTGCATCTCTCTAACCAATAGTGATTTAGAGCATTTTTTCATATGATTATAGATAGCTTTAATTTCTTCCTCTGAAAATTGCCTGTTCATATCCTTTGACCATTTATCAATTGGGGAATGACTTGTATGATTATACATTTGGGTCAGTTCTCTATATATTCTAGAAATGAGGCCTTTATCCCCCAGCTTAGCTGTAAAAATTTTTTCCCAATTTACTACATCCCTCCGGATTTTGGTTGCATTGGGTTTGGTTGTGCAAAAACTTCTCAGTTTAATGTACTCAAAGTTATCCATTTTGCATTTCATAATGCATTCTATCTCTTCTTTAGTAAAGAATTCTTCCCTTCTCCATAGATCTGATAAATACACTATTCCTTGCTTCTCCAGTTTATTCATGGTATCAATCTTTATACCTAAATCATGTACCCATTTGGACTTTATTCTTGTGTACGGTGTCAGGTATGGGTCTATGCCTAATTTCCGCCACACTGTTATCCAGTTTTCCCAGCAATTTTTGTCAAACAATGAGTTCTTATCCCAGAAGCTGGGGTCCTTGGGTTTATCAAACAGAAGGTTGCTATATTCCTTGCCTACTGCATCTTGAGTGCCAAGTCTATTCCACTTGTCTACCTCTCTGTTTCTTAGCCAATACCAAGTGGTTTTGATAATTGCTGCTTTATAGTACAGTTTAAGGTCTGGTAGCGCTAGGCCACCTTCCCAAGCATTTCTTTTCATTAGTCCCTTTGATATTCTGGACCTTTTGTTTTTCCAAATGAATTTTGATATTATTTTATCCAGCTCTAGAAAGTAATTGTCTGATAGTTTAATTGGTATGGCACTAAATAAGTATATTAATTTGGGTAGAATTGTCATTTTTATTATATTAGCACGGCCTACCCATGAGCAACTAATGTTTTTCCACTTACTTAAATCTGAGTTTATTTGTGCAAAAAGTGTCTTGTAATTGTGTTCATATAGTCCCTGGGTTTGTTTTGGCAGGTAGACTCCTAAGTATTTTATACTGTCTACCCTAACTTTAAATGGGATTTCTCTTTCTATCTCTTGCTGTTGAACTTTGTTGCTAATATATAGGAATGCAGAGGATTTGTGTGGGTTTATTTTGTACCCTGCAACTTTGCCAAAGTTGTTTATTAATTCAAGTAATTTTTTACTTGAATCTCTGGGATTCTCTAGGTAAATCATCATATCATCTGCAAAGAGTGATAACTTAGTTTCTTCTTTGGCTATTCTAATTCCTTGAATATCTTTATCTTGCCTAATTGCTACAGCTAACATTTCTAGTACCATATTGAATAATAGTGGTGATAATGGACAACCTTGTTTCACCCCTGATCTTATTGGGAATGCATCTAGCTTATCCCCATTGCATATACTGCTTGCTGAAGGTTTTAGATAGATACTGCTTATTATTTTATGGAAAGTTCCCTTTATTCCTACATTCTCCAATGTTTTTAGTAGGAATGGATGTTGTATTTTGTCAAAAGCTTTTTCTGCATCTATTGAGATAATCATGTGGTTTTTGTTAGCTTTGTTGTTGATGTGGTCGATAATGCTAATAGTTTTCCTAATATTGAACCAGCCCTGTAGTCCTGGTATGAATCCTACCTGATCATAATGTATTAATCTCGTGATTAGATGCTGTATTCGTTTTGCTAAAATCTTATTTAAAATTTTTGCATCTATATTCATTAGGGAAATTGGTCTATAATTTTCTTTCTCTGTTTTGTCTCTTCCTGGTTTGGGTATCAAAACCATATTTGTATCATAGAAAGAATTTGGGAGGACTCCTTCTTCCCCAATTTTCAAGAATAGTGTATGTAGTATTGGAATTAACTGTTCTTTAAATGTTTGATAGAATTCACTTGTGAATCCATCTGGCCCTGGAGATTTTTTCCTAGGGAGTTCATTGATGGCTTGTTCAATTTCTTTTTCTGAGATGGGGTTGTTTAAGTATTCAACTTCCTCTTCTGTTAATCTGGGCAATTTGTATTTTTTAAAATATTCATCCATCTCGTTTAGATTATCGAATTTGTGGGCATAAAGTTGGGCAAAGTAGTTTCTAATTATTGTTTTAATTTCCTCCTCATTGGAGGTGAGTTCACCCCTTTCATTTTTAATGTTAGTAATTTGGTTTTCTTCTTTCTTTTTTTTGATCAGATTAACCAAAGGTTTATCAATTTTATTAGTTTTTTCATAAAACCAACTATTGGTTTTATTTATTAATTCAATAGTTTTCTTTATTTCAATTTTATTAATCTCTCCTTTGGTTTTCAGTATTTCTAATTTGGTATTTACTTGGGGATTTTCAATTTGTTCTTTTTCTAGCTTTTTCAACTGCAAGCCTAAGTCATTGATCTCCTCTTTCTCTATTTTATTTATGTAAGCATTCAGAGATATAAAACTTCCCCTAATAACTGCTTTTGCAGTGTCCCATAAGTTTTGGTACGTTGTCTCACTATTGTCATTCTCTTGAATGAAGTTGTTGATTGTTTCTATGATTTCTTCTTTAACCCAATCCTTCTTTAGAATTAGATTATTTAGTTTCCAATTGATTTTTGGTTTCTCTTTCCATGGCCTTTTATTACATGTAATTTTTAATGCATTATGATCTGAAAAGGATGCATTGATTATCTCTACCTTTCTGCACTGGATTGTGAGATTTTTATGTCCTAGTACATGGTCAATTTTTGTAAATGTTCCATGTACCGCTGAGAAAAAGGTATATTCCTTTCTATTCCCATTTAATTTTCTCCAAAGATCTATCATATCTACCTTATCCAGAGTTTTATTTACCTCCTTAATCTCTTTCTTGTTTATTTTAAGGTTGGATTTATCTAGTTCAGAGAGGGGGAGGTTGAGGTCCCCCACTAGTATAGTTTTGCTATCAATTTCTTCCTTCAACTCCCCCAACCTCTCCTCTAAGAATCTGGATGCTATACCACTTGGAGCATACATGTTTAGTAATGATATTGCTTCATTGTCTATGGCGCCTTTTAGTAGGATATAGTTTCCATCCTTATCCCTTTTGATTAGATCTATTTCTGCTTTTGCTTTGTCTGAGATTAGGATTGCTACTCCTGCCTTTCTTACATGAGCTGAAGCACAATATATTCTGCTCCATCCTTTGACCTTTATCCTATGTGTATCCCCCCGTTTCAAATGTGTTTCTTGTAAGCAGCATATTGTTGGATTATGGCTTTTAATCCATTCTGCTATCCGTCTCCGTTTTATGGGAGAGTTCATCCCATTCACATTCACAGTTATGATTACAATCTGTGTATTTCCCTCCACCCTCTTTCCCACCATTTATGCTTTTAACTCTCCCGTATCCCTTCCCCTCCTCAATAGTATTCACTTTTCTCCCCCTCCTCCTGCAGCCTTTCCCTCCTTCTTTTAGCCCCCCTCCCTTTTGGTCCCCTTTACTCTTATTGCTTCTTTCCTCCCTTTTAGCCACCCTCCCCTTTCTTCCCCCTTCCCCTCCTACTACCTATATAGCTAGTTAGGATTATCTGCTTAAGGTTATTGTTCCCTCCTTTGAACAAATCAGATGAGAGTACCTCTCAAACACTGCTCATCTCCCTCCCCTCCTTCCCTCTACTATGGTTTTGTACTTCTTCCTGTGATATAATTTGCCATTTTCTGCTTCCCCCTTTCCACACCTCCTATTACATTCCCTTCTCATACTTAAATCATATTTTTGCCATGACATCATTTACTTTATGCCCGTTCCCTCTACATATATCCCTTTTATCATAATAGCTGCACAGTTCTCAAGATTAACAGGTATCATCTTCCCTTACAGTTGCAAGTTTTTGTTTTTGTTTTTTCCCCTCTGTTTACCTTTTTATGATTCTCTGGAGACCTGCATTTGAAGATCAAATTGTCTATTGAGTTCTGGTGTTTTGGTCAGGAAGCTCTGGAAATCCCTTATTTCGTTGAATGACTTTCTCCTTGCCTGAAATGTTATGCTGAACTTTGCTGGGTAGTTGATCCTCGGTTGGAGTCCCAACTCCTTTGCCTTACGGAATATTGGGTTCCAATTCTTTCGATCTTTTAATGTAGAAGCTGCAAGGTCCTGTGTGATCCTGACTGTGTGACCTTGATATTTAAATTGTTTCTTTCTGGCTGCTTGTAGTATTTTCTCCTTCACTTGATAGCTCTGGAATTTGGCAACTATATTTCTTGGGGTTTTGAGTTTGGGATCCCTTTCCGGTGGGGAACGGTGGATTCTTTCGATGACTATTTTGCCCTCTGAGTCTAGTACTTCTGGGCAGTTTTCCTTGATGATTTCCTGGAAGATATTGTCCAGACTCTTTTCTTCATCATGGGTTTCTGGCAGGCCAATAATTCTTAGATTTTCTCTCCTGGATCTATTTTCCAGGTCAGTTGTTTTTCCAATTAAATATTTTAGATTTTCTTCCATCTTTTCATTCTTTAGATTTTGTTTGACTGACTCTTGTTGCCTCATTGAGTCATTAGTTTCTACTTGCCCAATTCTAATCTTGATCGTATTGTTTTCTTCAGTTAGCTTTCGCATCTCCTTTTCCATCTGGCCAATTTTTCCCTTTAAGGAGCTATTTTCTCCATTTAATTTTTGTACTTCTTTTTCCATTCGACCAATTTTCCCAGTTAGGTTTTGGGTTTCCTTTTCCATCTGATCAATTTTCCCTATTAGGTTTTGAGTTTCCTTTTCCGTTTGATTAACTCTTCCTTTTAGGGAATTATTCTCTCCAGTTAATTTTTGAACTTCCTTTTCCATTTCTTCAATTTTCTTTTTCAGATTGATGTTCTCATCAGTGAATTCTTTTTTTATGGTTTTAAAATCATTGGCCAGTTTTTCTTTTATATCCTTCTTCAGACGTTCCAGGTAATCTAGTTGTGCTTGCGAGAAATTCATAGTCCCATCTGAGGTTTCAGATGGAAGTACAGTCTCAGCTCTGACCTCTTTGGTGTTTGTGTTTTGGTCCTTATCCCCATAGAAAGATTCTATGGTTTTTTCACTTTTCGTCTGCTTTTTCCGATTCATGATGTTGGCTGAGTGTTGTAGCTTTTGGTTCTTTCAGTCAGGAGATACAGATCTTTTAAGTTGAGTTGATGTTTGTCTAGGCTAAAAGCAGGCTCTTTTTTTTTTGTTGTTGTTGTTGTTTCCCAGATCAACCCCGGGTTTAGCTTGATAGGTGTGTGGGAGGTGTGGTCTGGTCTCAGGCTATCTCCTCAGCTGGCCTGAGGCAAAGGCAAGGTCCAGGGGGATGGTGATCCCAGCTTCCCTATTGTCTTCCCTTTTCCCCTGGAGGGCTGGGGCACGCCTAGAGGCTAATGCGTGTTCCCGCCCCTCCTGGGGCTCGTCTCCCAGGCTGAGGCTTGCTTGGGTCTCAGTGCGAATTTTTCTCTGCCCTGGGTTGTCTGTCCCTCCAGACAGCCTCCACCACGGTAGGAAGAATCCCCCTTTGCCACCTCTCCAGCCTCTGGTGTTACGAGACCACTCGCCCCTTTCTGCTGCTCCCACTGATCCAGGATCAATCTGGGGAAGAATTTTATGGTTCCCTCACGGTCATCGGAGGGGAGGGGAGAGCACTTACTGATCACTCCGGCATCCCAGCTTCTGGATGTTCAAGTAGTGAGCCACTGAAGTCCCGTCTTTAGGCTGAAGATTTCAAAGGCTGTTGCGCTGATATCGTTGGCTCGGCCTGGCTTATCCCCTGCTCCGCTGGTCTCACCCGCCACTCTCGGGCCCCTCGGGTCGCCTCCGCCCTGCCGCGCCGACCGCGCTGCGCTGTGCGCCGGGCTCTTACCCCCGCGGAACAGATCCCTCCCGTGGACCTTCCAGTCCAGCCTGGGCTCCGAATCTGTCAAAGTCCATCTCCCACTGGATTCTACACCTCCAAAGTCTGGTCAGACTCTCCCCCCAGAAATATCCAAAGGAGTTTTTCCAGGAGCTTAGGTGAGTCGTTGCTTTCACTCCGCCATCTTGGCTCCGCCCCCCGCTCCTAGTTGTTCTTAAAACAATATTGCTATTACTATATGCAATATTCTCTTGGTTCTGCTCAATTAGCTCTTCATTATTTCATGCAAATTTATCCATGTTTTTCTAAGATCATCAAGCTCATTTTTTCTTATAGCACAATAGTACTCCATCACAATCATATTCCACAACTTGTTTAGCTATTCCCCATTTGATGGGCATCCCTTCAATTTCTAATTCTTTGCTATTACAAAAAGAGCTGCTAAAAATATTTTTTGTACTGATAGGTCCTTTCCTTCTATTAAATCTCTATGGTATACAGACCAGTAGTGGTATTGATGAATCAAAGGGTATGCACAGTTTTAGTGTCCCTTGGGTATAGTTCCAAATTGCTCTCCAGGTCAACTCACAGGTCCATCAACAGTATATTACTGCCCCAATTTTCCTCCATCACCTCCAACATTTATTATTTTCCTTTTCTGTCATATTAGTCAATCTTATAGGTGTGATGTGATACCTCAGAGTTGTTCTAATTTTCATTTCTCTAATCAATAGAGATTTTTTTCATATGACTATGTTTAGTTTTGATGTCTTTGTCTGAAAACCATCTGTTTGTATCCTTAACCATTTATCAATTGGGAAATGATTTGTATTCTTATAAATTTGAATCAATTCTGTATATATTTGAGAAATGAGGCCTTTATCAGAGACACTTGCTGTAAAAATTGATTTCCAGTTTTCCACTTTCATTTTCATTGTGGTTGCATTGGTTTTGTTTGTGCAAAAAATTTTTAATTTTATTTTATCAAAATTGTGTTTTTGATATCTAGTAATGCTCTCTTTCTCTTCTTTTGTTATAAATTCTTCCCTTCCCATAGATCTGACAGGTAAACTATTCTTTGTTCTCCTACTTTGCTTATGATATCATCCTTTATGTCTAAATCATGTACCCATTTTGATCTTATCTTGATATATGATTTAAGATGTTGGTCTATACCTAGTTTCCACCATACTGTTCTCCAGATTTTTCAGCAGTTTTTATCAAATAGTGAGTTCTTGTCCCAAAAGTTAAAGTCTTCCCCAGACCCTTTCCAGGAAACAAAGAAAACCCTAGGAAAGAGGTCACTTCATTTTCAAAGCCTAAATGAATCAGAAGCTCTTCCTGTTCAATGACCAATAAGGAGATTGTTTTGTCATCTCAAAGTACAAGTGGTCCCTCAATGATGAGCTACACATAAGTTTATTTATTCCATTACTTAGTTATTTAGTTTGTTTATTTTTTTATATTTTTGTAGTTGTGTTTTGAGTGCATTATTATGTTTCATTTAATTTTTTTTCAATTAACAAGGTTTACTTTTCTCCCTTTCCCATTCTCTCCACTCCAGAGTTGAGGTGGAAAAAAGTAAATATAAAAGCTACCTAAGGTTTATGTAAAGTTATTTCCTTATAATAAACCCATGAGGTAGTCAGTGCAAATATTCTTGATCCCCTTGTACTAAAATAAGTCTCCTATGTGACCAGAACATTTTTTCAGGAAACTATTTCCCTTATAAAAAGGAGGGAGTGAATTGGTAGACTTCATAGAGTGGTGGCAATTAACTGCCTCAGAGGGAGAGGACACTTTGAGTGAGTTGGTGGAGGTGAGGGTGAAGAGATGGGAGGAAGGCCATGATCCAAGCACAAATTCAAACAGGCAAACAGAAAGTCAGAGCAAGTTCTAAATCAGGAGCTCTCAAAGACAACAGATCCAAAGGACTAGGCAGGAAGTTACAGTCTGGGTCTGAAAGCAATAAGCCCAAAGTCCATATAGAGAGAAGTCAAGGAAACATCATGGGGAGGAGGGGAGAATGAAGAGTCAGTGACTAACAACTTATCTAGACGAGGAATCAGCACAAGGAAAGAAAGATACAATCTTTCCCTCCTTTTATAGTGACATGCTAATTGCATCCACTCTTTCCTGTGAGGTAATCAGACAGAAGTGGACCCAAACACATTTAGAATAACCTTTTGTTATGCCCAGATCTATGATTCGTTGGTATAGGGAATTTCCTATATCAAAGAAATAAACCTTGAGTTGTGTTTAGGATGATATTTATCAAAATATTTATTTGTATATTTCAAGAAGACTATAGAAAGAGATCTAGGCTCATCATCCTTTAATCTGAGAGGTGTATAGAATTATAACAATAATAAGTACCTTAATAAAATATATCATATAATATTTTAATTACTCTAGGGGGTAACTTTGGGTCAAATACCTATGAAAGGGCACTGTATAGACTAGAAAACTCAAGATTACTGTGAGTATTTATAGCTCTATCCTGGACCCCACTACCTCAAGATTAACCAGTTGTACATTTTTAAGTGCTGTGATTTTTAGAACAATTTTTGATTCTTGAATGAAGGCACACACCATCCCCCCCCCCATTACCGTTGTTACTTGAGCACCCTTTAGTTGGTAGCATCTAAATTCTGTATGTGGTGGGGAAATTGCTTCCAAGATGCAGAGGGGCAACTTTCCTGCAATGTAAAACCCCAGAGAGTTACCTGTAGATCACTAAAAGGTTAGTGATTGCCATGGGACTCCCAGTAAGTACCCATCAGAGTCAGAACCTGAACCCAGGTTTTCCTGTCTCCATGATCAACCTTTTACCAATAAGATCCTGCTTACTTTCTTTTTGAACTAAAATTACGGGAAATTCTAGGAAAGCTAGATGATTAATCTACTCATAGTCTTGTCTTCATGAGACTTGTTGGAAGAGACAAGATTAAGACTCAGCAAGATTTAATTGTAGATTATAAATAGAGCAATCCTCAGGCAATACAAGGAATGAAGTAGGTGATGGTCATGCTATTCTCTCCCTTGGTTGGCTCACATCTGGAGCACTATGTTAAGTTCTGAGCACCACATTTTAGAAAAGACCATTGATTATATGATATTAGTTCTAGAGTTGGAAGAGACCTCAGAGGCCAACCAATTCAACTCCCTTGTTTTTACAAATGAAAAAAAACTCAGAATCAGAGGGGTCAGACTTAGTCATGGTCACACAGGTACTAACCATGAGAGGTAAGATTTGAATCTAAGTCTTCTGATAAGTATTCTTTTTGCCTCAACTAGTAGACACTCATTCAGAGAAGGGCAATCAAAATGGTAAGAGGATTAAATGATATACAAAGATAGATGCTATACAAGGATCTTTTGAAGAAATTGGGAATGCTTAGAATATAGAAGAGATTAAAGAGTCACATGGTAGACAGCGGAGCAATGGGGGAAAGTTGCTGGTAGGCAGCTTGAGACACAGTGAAGGAAAAAGGTGTCTAACAATTAGAACTATTCCATAATGTAATGAGCTCCTTGGAGAAGTGAATTCACCATTACTAGAGGTGTCCATAAGAAGATTAGATGACTGACTTCTTGTCAGAAACACTGTAAAGAAGAAATAAGACATAGTGGAAAAAATTCTGTACTTAGAGTCTGTGACACCTTGGCTTAAATGCTGCCTTAGTTATATACTATCTGTGTAGCCCTGGGAGAATTGTTTAACCTACGTTGGGCCTCATTTTGGTCATCTATAAAATTAAGAGGGTGGATCTACGCTTTCTACAGTAATTTTTAGTTCCCTAAGATCCTGTTATAGATAAACACAGATAAAGATAAAAGACATATATGGATATATATATATATATATACACATACATACATGCATACATACATAAATACAGATACATGGACAGATAGATAGATAAATAGAAACATTGATAAAATTCTTTTGCAAATATTAAAGCACCATCTACATATTGGCTATGAGAACAGATTCTTATTCAGGTGTGACTGCACTGGGTGACCTCTTACTTCACTTCCATCTCTGAGTCTGAATTTGTGTTGGTTGGTTTTCACATACACTGGTCCCTCTTCAGTGTCCTTCTCTCTGCACTATTATCCTGTCCCCCAAGGGATGAAATTCCTTGTGTTTACTTCAACACAAATTCTGCAGTATTGTTTTATGTTTTGTTCTTGTCCTTCATGTGTCTTTTCACTCCTCCAGGCCAGAAGTCATCCTTTTTAAGAATTCTGCAGACAATTTTCAATAGTATATAGCTGAGGATAAACCATCATCCTGGAACAAAAAGCTCTTCACCTGGCTGACCTCCCAACTTAGCTCGACACCTACAGTCAGGTAGCACCTGCAAATGCCTCAGACACTAAATTCTGTATTTTGACACCACCCTAAGCAAGCAAAAACAGTTTGTCTCAGTTGCTATAGCAATGGGATGAATTCTGGCTAAGATTCTGTATTCTCTAGCTTCCAGTTTTCTTGTTGATATTTTATTAAAACACACACATTTGATAGTTATATGGCTTCTTATTTTCAGGGAATTCAAAGAGCAGTAGTGTAACATAGTAGAAAGAAAGCTGCACAAAGAATTAGGAGTCGCAGGTTCTAGTCCTGACTCTGCCATTTGTCAGCTGAGCAAGTCATCTTGGGCAAGGTATGTTATGTCTCTGGGTCCCAGTATCTTCCTCCATCAAATGAGAGTCAAATGGAATTCATCAGACTGTAAGGTACTTTTGAACTTGAAGGTTCTTTGGAACAAATGTATCACAAACTATAATACAGAGATGCTCGAATTAGTTTATGCAACGTAGTGTCATCCTCACCCAGAAGAGTTTTGAACCTCCAAACTCATTTTTTCCATGAAATTTTCTCGAGAATGATCTTTTCTATGTAGATAATGTCCTTAAATGGAGATCTCCAGCTCACTCGTGACTGGCACAAGCCTCCACGCTGCATAATGCATACTCAAATCACTAAGCCAATGTTAACTGATAGGAAAATCTCATCTCATTCCTTGCATCTGCCTTTGAGACACTGAGCCTCCAAAACAGCATCTGTAGATAATCAGAGATCTTGTGAAAGACTTGAAAGTTACTGAAAATACTGTGAGCAGAAGGGATGTAACCTATAGCTTGCAGAACAAGCATGAGCAGAAGAGAAAGATGTCTGCATATATGTAAACAATAGTTAGCAAATGGAGAATATGGATGGATCAGATGTTTTATGGAGTCTTTTCTATTTGTTGTGTCTCTAGAGCTGTAATTTAGTCCCTAAAGCAATGTAGATCTATAATTGCTCTGCAGCTTTAGTCTTACCTGGGAGCACTCAATGGTTAAATGATTTTCCTAGGGTATCCCAGCCAATATCTTTCTTTAGGCTTGAACCCAAGTCTTCTTGACTCCAAAGACTGCATTCTATGCTGCCTTTTCATTGGTATCCATGTGATATTCAACGAACTAGAAGTCCTCTAGGACAATGGGCAGGCCATCTTCTAAGGAGAATTTACAAAAAGATATGCACAGAAGAAGGAGGGTGGGGTTATTGTCTGCCCTTGGAAAGGGGGTCACCATATCATAGAGATCAAGCTAAATCAGCAAGCATTTATTAAATGTCCACTATGTGTCAGGCACTGTGCTAAGCATTGGAGATACAAATAAAGTAAAAACCAGTGCCTGCCCTCAAGGAGTTCACAGTCTAATAATCACAGATCTCTTTAAGTATTCAAAGTATTGGCAATGACAATCACATTAGAAGCCTTAGAAAAAGAGGTGACTTTTTTTTAAAAAATCACTTTTCTAATTAAATCCATCAGAATGAATCTACTTCCAACAAGCAGATTGCAAAGCAAATTAGCCCAGTGATCTGTGGGTGAGTGTAAGACTGAACAGCAGTGAACATCTTTCCACAGCTTCCTTAACACCTTGCAAAATACAACCTATAGTGACTCTGACACAAGCTGAAGGACAGTGGAGGAACTGGCATTCAAGCATGTGGCACCCTTGGCTCCCTCATTTAGACCAAGGATTTGAGTCCAATTGCTACTTGACTAATGCCCTACCATTTGCCAACTGCAGAAGCTCACACTTGAGCATTTATGCTAACTCAGACATGCTTTTTGCAAAGCTGTTAAACAAGTGTGGGAGTAAGGAAGACAATGCCAAACCCCAAAAGATAAAATTTTCACAAGAAACCTAGTGTCTTCAAATCTATATCTGCTCTGCATTTTATAAGATCATTGCAAAGGCATTCCTAATATAGATAACTGCCCTTTTATATCTATCCTAGACTGAGAGCAAGGAAGATCAAAGCCAGTCTGGATCTTCCCTTCTCTATTTTGAGTGAGGTGCTTCCATGGACAAGATTCTAGGGATGAGACATCTCACATAATATAATCAAGGGACACGACCAAGGTTTATAGCAGAGGCAAATTCAGTGAATCATTGCTGCTGCTCATGAACCTTGGCCTAGAGAAATGTCAGCCACTCAGTAACTCTTGCAGTGAATGCTAAAATTATTCTTTACCCACTCCCACTTCCCAAGTATGAGGGAGAAAGAAAAAGAATCATTTATTCTTGAGGTCAAATAGCCTCCAGGGTAAACTAGGTACAATGAGAAGATGTAGATATAACTAAAATGATGTAAAAATGAAGAACATTGAAAGGCATAACTGATTAATTATCAGACAATCCAACAATGAATGAAGATCTACGTGAAAAAGCATTTATCACATACTTACAATGTTCAAATCACTGGACATATAAATTAAGAAGTAAGATACTTCTTGGTTTCAAGACATTCCCATTTTATTGAGAGAGAAGACTATAGAGGAGGGTTCAACGCTAGACATATGGAAAGGGCAAGTATTCTTTAGGGGGCATTCGCAAGGAGTATAATAAAGAATCTTTTTTATTAAAGTAACATGGAGGTGTACTGAATGGAGTCTTAGTTTTAGAACTTGAAAGACCTGGATTGAAGTCCTTCTGAAATGACTGTGTGTCCCTGGTCAAGTCACCTAATCTCTCAGTGTTCTAGGCAAATCTCTAGCACTATACTTAAGTTTCAGAAAAGATATTAACCTGCATTGGAGTTTTGTCATCTAGGGAGTTCCCTACATAGATGAAATCACCAATCTAGTCCCTTTCTCTCATCCTTTTTCCGTTTCTGATATTGAACCATTTGACAATCATTTGACAAATGTGGCTACTAAAATGGCAACTACTGGTGAAGTTGTCAGGTTGCATGTCTATAAGGGCTGATTCCCTGGAAGCAGGTCCAGAAATGGGAAGGCAGGCACATTGATGGAAGAAAGGAAATGAAAGTTAAGGTGAAATAATAGCCATTAGTTAAACTCACATAAAATAAAGTGAGGCAGGTGAATTAGATGATTTCTAAGTTATCTCTAGCTTTATCAGTCTATTTGACCTTAAGCCTGACTATTCATGTATTCACTTTCGAAGGCTAATTATGTGATATTATACATGAGGATCCATGATTTTATCCATGTGTATATTCATTCACTTCACCAATAGAAATGGCAATCTCTCCATACCTGAGTAAATAGTTTAATAAGAAATGGTGATGGAAAAAAACATCACTAGTTGGCCAACCTTCTTATGATGAGTACCTTCAAACATGGCTAGGCTGGAGAGAGCAGGAGAGAAAAGTTTGGAACTCAAAAATTTTTTAAATGGATGTTTGAAATTATCTTTACGTGCAATTTGAAAAATAAAATGCTAATTTAAAAAAATTATCTATTCTCTCTCTATTTCTCAAATAATATCTGTCCCTTAGATCCATAGCTAGAAAAATTTTCACCTAGAATAAAAATAGTTTGGAGAGGAGGAAATAATAGCTAATAGCTAACACTAATATAACACTTTACATATATTACCTTCTTTTATTCTTATCACAATACATTGGGGCAGATGTTATTATTATCTCCATTTCACCAAAGGAGAAAGTAGACCCAAGAATGTTTAAGTGACCTCCCTAGGGCCACACAGTAAAAATCTAAGGCTAGTGGTGGATTAACATCTTTCTGACTTCAAGTCCAACTCTTTATCTCCTATGATGCCTAGTTGCCTGAATACACAAGATAGTATGTTTGCAGATGAGGTCATAATGGGACAGATAGATGTTTAGACCCTGACCCCAAATATGTTTGTTGGACAAGGAATGCTTGAGAGAGGAATATTGTGGTGATGTGACCCTATGGTTCCTATCAGTGTAGCTGTAAAAAGAAGAGGAATATGAGGGATGGGACCAATAATTGTTCTGTAAGGAAATGTGTCCCTTTGAGGAGGAAGGACAAATTCCCTGAGGTCATTATGCTGGCAACACTGTGTTCATTTCCTATTAGTTAGAGTTTTGTCATGTCTAAATATAGTTTCCATTGAGGGTAAATCCAAGTTACTTTTAACTAGCATAATGATCAAACACAAAGTAATGGGTCACGTGAACAAAAAGATAATGTACTAGTCTTCTACATAGCTAAGACCTTTGCAAATCTCATCCTTTGCTCAGCCATCTCCTATAAATAGAAGGTCAAACTCTATCTCCAGAATTCTAAAATTCTTCTATCAAACCATAAATTTCTTTCACATATATCCTTATGCTTCCTCCCTCCTAACTTATTCTCTGATCTTGTCACACACTCCAGTCATTCTCCCCTCTTCTTGCTTTCTGGTTCATCATTCTTCTTCTATCCTTTCTTTCCTACCTTCAAAATCCCAGTGTTATGGTTTCCTTCATCTAGACTTCTCCAGAAGAAGACTTTTTAATCACCTTCTTCTCATTTTAATTTGCAGTTTCCCCTCATCCACTAATTGTTTCCTAACTAAAAACAGTCCTAGGCTTCCTTACTTGTTAAAAAAAATCATTTAATTCTATAAACTATCCTCTTACATTTCTTCTTCTCAAGCCAAACTTATGTGGAATTTTTTTTTAATGTTGATTGCTTCAGATTCCTCATCTCTTTCTCAGTAAATCCAATCAGTCAAAAAGAAATTATTAAGCACCTACTACAAGTCAGGCAAATGTGCTGAGAAAGGCAAAATCAATCATAGCCAGCAAGTGGTTTACCTTCTAATGTGACATGGTGATGTACATTACAATCATGATTATACACCATTTAATTAGATATATACAACATAAATAAAGAACAGATGGAAAGTAATCTTAGAGGAGATGGTCCTAGAAGCTGAGAGACTGAAAGTTCTCCTGAAGAAATTATCATTTGATCTGAGTTTTGAAGAAAACCAGAAAAATTAAAAAGAAATAAAGACTGAGAGAATTCTGGGAAAGGGAGACAGCTTGTATAAAAGCATGAAGATGGAATATGAAGTGTTTTGTGAAAGAAATAGACTGAAGTCAGTATAGTTAGATTGTAGAGAATACTAAGAGGAATGAAGTGTACAAATACAAAAGGTGGGAAAGGTCAGTTTATGAAAAACTTTGAATGTCAAACAGAGAATTGGATACTGCATCCTGAAGGTAATAAACACTTGACTTTACTGAATAATAGGATGGAAAGAGAATGGTCAATGCAAGGAGAAATTTATTTTGGCTGCTTAAGGATGAATTTGAGTAGGCAGACACTTGAAGTAGAGGAGCAAAAATTAGGAGGCTATTGTAATAGTATAAGAAAAAAGATCTATGAGGGTGAGTGGATGCTTGTATGAATGGAAAGAATGGCTTGGTTAAGGGATGTTATGAAGGTAGACATGACAAGATTTGGCAATTGATTGGATATATGGGGTGACTGAGAGAAGAGTTAAGAATGATAAGGTTGGAAAGTGGAATGATGAAGACAATAGTGACTCCCTCAAAAGTAATAGGAAAACTATGAAAAGAAGAGTGTTTGGGGGGAAACAAGATAAGTTCCATTTTGAATGTCTTCAGTTTTGAACACATTTGAGTTGAGCTACCAGGACATCCAATTTCAGAAATATAATAGATTAGATTAGATTATAATATAATCTAATATAATAGATTAGAGTAAACACTAGAACTAAAATACAGAAGAGAGATTCATCTTCATAGATATGATCCTTGTACCCATGACATTTGATGAGAACAAATGAGAACACAGTAAAAAGACAAGAGAGAACACAGGAAAGAGCTTTGGAAGTGCAGTCATAGATAGCAGGAAGTGAAAAGGATATAGAATCAGCAAAGGAATCTGAGGAGCATCCACACAGATAGGAGAACCAATAAAGAGGAATGTCACAACAACCTTAAGAGGAGAGTATATCCAAGGGAAGATGGTGATCAAGAGTATCAAATCCTGCATAGATGATAAGAATGAGGAGTGAGAAAAAAGTCATTAGAATTGACAACATATAATCGATAATTTCAGAGAGAGCAGTTTCATTTGAATGATAAAGTCAGAAGTCTAATAGCATATCTCTATGCATGTCTTTCTCCTGACAGAATATCAGCTCCTTGAGGGCAGGAACTTTTTATTTTTGTCTTTTTATCCTCAGTGCCTGGCACAGATCCCAAACGTAGTAGTGACTATGTCAACTGAACAGAACCAGCCTTTAAGCTAGAAACACACAGAGCAGGCTAGAGACAAGAGAGTAAGGAATCAAACAGAAGTTTAATTTCAAATTGAGGGAAATGAGTTTTCAAACAAGGACACATGTGCCGGAAGCCTGCCCCTAGTGTGAGGGACCCAAGGCAATGTGGGAAGATCTCAGTACTCATACAAATATCTGCACAGTGAGTTGTAGCCCTGACAATGAGGGATAACAGCAACAATGATTCATAGCAGGGCTTCAAGACTGAAACATGGGTATTGGTCTGGTGCTTGTACAAGCTCAGAGAGCACCTGGTGGTCAAAGCATTACAACAATTATGTGAAACAATTCTGAGATTTTGCTGTGGCTGAGATCATCCAGAGGATGAGTTCAAAGGATTGTTGCTATGCCAGGCTCAGGGCAAAGCTTGCTTGCTGGGCCTTAGCTCTGGAAAACAGGGTGTCTCCTAATATTTTGGCATTTCACCTTTTAGTCAAAAGGAAGGGGTGTGAAAGAACCCTTTCCCTTCTAGCCAATGAAGAAGAGGCAGGTATAAGCCAAGAAGCCACAATCAGCCCATTGGGCCAAGACAAGTACTTTTATCGCAATAGGTAAATTCCTTGTGGGGAACTATTGGGGAAGTATGCCCCAGGTTTCATTACTAGCCATTGTTTGCTTACAAGCAGAAAAGAGAGTAGGGAGAGAGGAGGTGGTGTGGGAACAATATGGAGTAACAAAAAAAAGGAAGAAAAACAAAACTAGGACAGTATACTCAGCCCTTATCCAGAATCAGGGGACAACTTTCTCATCTGGATGTCAGCTGTTTCTGGATCCATACTACATGAACCTTGAAGTCCCTGAAGAATTCTACCATCCCCTCAAAAGCAGCAGCTTTCCTCAAATGATCCAGGAGTCCATACCCACAAGTTTGACAGTTGTGGGAGTAGTCAGAAGAATCTAGTAGCGGCTCTTAGAGAAAACTTTTTTCTTGAATTTTTGAATCTAAGTTTCTGGTCAGTATCTCATAGGTCCTTAGTTAAGAGTCTCTAAACAACACATAGAGATGATCTAGTTTCCCAGACACACAAGGCTAGGTTCAAATAATGCAATAAAGTTTTACTTACAATTACCTAATTGAATAATTACATTACATTGGATACAGATCATACTACTTAGAAGTCTCACAACGAACTAGTTCTGAGAAGGGAGATCTACATGTCTCCAAGGTAACCAAAAAATTTTAAACATAAACATCTTGAAACAAAAGATCAAAGCAATACAATAGGATGAATATTCATTGACATCAAGTCTCCTTATATCCTAGTAATCCATTCTCAATATCCATTTAATCAACACACATTTTGAGTACCAAATATCTTGTATAGTTGTCCAGTCGATGGATATCTTTTCTGGGACAATAGGCTTTATTCTCAGGACAGCTCTAAAAGAGGGCTCTGCCTCTCTGGTTCCAAATCTAGAGATTCCTAGATAATTCTGACTTAATACAATATAGTGCAATGACTTAAATTTGGTTCTTTAATCTTGAACCTTCAGAGAATTTCAGTTTATGCCATTTGCTCTTTCTATCTTAACCTAAATCTTATACCTGATATGAGAAATTTTTAAAATTCATGAGAGTCCAATTTCAAAATGGACTCTTCTACCCTTTAAAATTATCAGACAGATGCTTTAATAATGGGAAAATAATTTGACTTTCTTTACCATTATCCATACAATTTGTGTGTAAAATTTAATTTTGAGAACTTATTACCAAAACATGGTCACAGCCAGAATTTGCATGAGAGTTGAATTTGGAAGTCAATCATATAATCCTGTTTATTTCTCAAAATCACTCTTCCATTTATTTAGAAAGCTTTTATATTACATCTCTGTCTAATCATTTGCCCCTTAGGAGCATATCATCCTTTTATTATGATGTGACCACAAATATAGGCTAAAATTTTTAGATTTTCCTACTTGCATCCTATTATAGTAACTCAGAGATGTTCCAGTATCAATCTATTATTTAATAGGTTTAGCATAGTACTTATAAAACTTCTTGATTATAGAAATTTGATATAAAAGGGAAAAGAGGGTTATACTTATCATAACAGGGGAGAAAATTCCCTTAGTTCTGTTTGATCCCAGGCATGAGTCACATCTGACTGCCAATCATATAATCACAGTCTATCAAAAGCTCAGGAATAGCCAAGAGGGAAAATTTCCTTTTCAGAAAGGAAATAGCACAATGGGGAAAAGGAGTCAGAGGGATACTACCTAGGGAATGCCAAGGTCATCTTCAAAACTCTTCCCAGGTATAGATATACACTTTAGCAATTTCCAGACTGCAGCACATGCCATTTTCTACTATTGGTTTACAATAATTCAGACAGTTCCTCAAAGATCAAAACAATAGTAAACTATAGTCCTAAGAATTTTTACCTTTAAAAGCAAAATTTCACTAACCACAACTTAGGACTTGAATATTTTTCTTGATGTTTCCCTAATCATTAACATTTTATTAATCCTTTATTTAAAAATTAAAGCTACCCATATTCTGGAGCTTTGGAAATACAGTAAATACCTGATAGTTGATTCATCCTTGATATGTTGAAGCTACATCCTTAAACCATTCTATATACTTTTATAACAGCCAAGAATTCTAAATGAAAATTTGCTATTATACATTATTATCTGCTTTGTAACAAAATAGATCTCATTAAATATTTAACAAATTTCAAATACCTTTTTAATGCATCCTTTTAAAGCCCAATTCAGGTGTAATAGCATCCAAATTAAAAGGTTGTTTTCTAAAAGCATTTCTGTTACAATAGTCTCTCAAATTTCATGATATAAGAGAATTTAGAAATACAGTAATAATACTATTATTGTAACGCAAACAATATCATTTTTAAAAACATGAAACAAGACTTCAAGTGACATCAATTCAGTTAATTGCATTTCCAAATTGTCACAAATAAAAATCATTATTACCTTTGGTATTTTAAAAATCACTTTGGAGTTATCAGATATGGAACAATCACATTCAGTGAAAGAAATAACAACAATGTAATGCTTATTACATGTTAGTCACTCTGTTAAGCAATTTACAATCATTATATCATTTTGATCCTCACAACAGCCCTGGAATTAACAGGGTTAATCTTTAATTTCTGGGTTAACAGGAAGAGGATCTCTGACTTAGGAGAATGGCAGGAGTCTTTGTGGTTTAAACAATCTTTTCTCTTTTCATGATCAGAAATGTCAAGGAAGGATTAATAAGAAGTTGCTATAAGGTGTGAACTATTTACCTCGTTTTTTCATTCCTCATTGTGGGATTATTTCTAAACTAGCTGCCTTCCTTCATTGCCCTAGAACAATGAAGTTATTACTCTTGTCATTTTCTTTTAAAACTTTTATAATGTATTCTTATTTTTCTTTAAAACAAATTCTACAGAGTGGTACCCCTAAACTTTCTAAGATATTTCTGAATGGAGGGAGTCCCTAGAATTACCCTAAATCACGAGAGTTCTCACCTGCAGTCTTAAAATGATTAATCCAAACCTGCCAGGCCTAGAGGCCTGAGGGCTACCCGAGTCTTACCTTACCTCTATCGGAGGTCTTCGGCTGGCCAAACCGGATGCTCGTATGAGAGAAAGGACGTTCCAGAGTCGAACAAGGGTTGAGCTTTATTTCAGGGTCTGGTTACAAGTGCAGGGGAATTCTTCCTTAGGAGGGAGAGAGAAAGATCTCCCAAGGAGGCAAAGATCTTACAATAAGAGATTGGAAGTAGAAGTATAAGTGGGGAGAGAGGGGAAGGGGAGAGAGGAGAGAGGAAAAGCGGAGCCTTGTGTCCTCACACGTGGCCCCTCCGCCCAAGAGAGCTTTCAGGCTTTCCTGATCCTACTTAAGCTCTCCAGCTGCATAGTTTGCATCTGAATACCGTGCTGTTAGGTGTGCCCAGATCCGGGACAATCTCGAGGGCGGGGAGAGCTCTCTCCCATCACGTTTCTCACGGGAAGAGGCGGAAATACACGAGATAGCTCAGTTCACCTCGATTCCCAGTCGTTTCCTGGGGGGTCTCGTGAGAACTCTAAGATTTAGAAGTTCCCACCTTTACCTGCCCGAGACTGTCCACATGGAATTGAGCTTCCATCCCCAGCACAAACCTCCAGAATATGATAAGATGGTTTTATCAGCTCTACAAATTTTGATTATCTGACTTTTTTTCTTATTACCTAATCTCCTATAGAAAGCCTAACATGGGAGTTAGTCCTGTGTACTGGGACAATTCCTTCAAGTATGAAAGTTCATTAATGTTGGGGGTGTAAGCTCAGTTCCATGTGGACAGTCTCGGGCAGGTAAAGGTGAGGACTTCTAAACCTTAGAGTTCTCATGAGGCCTCCCAGGGAACAGCAGGGAACTGAGGTGTGAGACCGGGCTATCTCGTGCATTTCCACCTCTTCCGGTGGGATACGTGCTGGGAGAGAGCATCCCCGCCCTCGAGATTCTCCCGGGGTCTGAGCACACCTATTGTTGTCTAACAGGCAAGGTATTCAGGTGCAAACTATGTGGCTGGAGAGCTTAAGTAGGGTCAGGAAAGCCTGAAGGCGCTCTTAGCGCTGAGGGGCCCTTAGAGGACAGATGGCCCCTCTTCCCTCTCTCCTCTCTTCTCTCTTCCCTCTCCCCTCTCTCCCTCTTCCACTTCCACTTCCATTCTTTTTTTTTTTTTATTTTGTAATGTTTAACAATCACTGCCATACAATTGCGATTTTATCCCTCCCCACCTACTCCCCACTACCCCCCTCCCTCCCCACGACTGCATACAATTCTGTATAGATTCTACATATACTTTCCTATTGAGTATATTTTCACTATAGTCATGCTATGTAGTCAGACTAAGATAAATGAAAGAAATCGTATAACAAATCAGAACATGATACATAAACACATACACATACACAAACATGATCTGCTACAATATGTGAGTGACTTCCATATTTTTTCTCTCTGAGTGTGGCAGGCATTTTGCCTTGAGATCCTCCATTGGGATTTTTTTTTTTTTTGGTAAGAAGTTCTTGTGTTATTACAAAAATCTAAGTCTACCAGAAAAAACTCTCACACACTGTGGTTGTTGCTGTGCATAGAGTTCTCCTGGTTCTGCTCCTTTCACTCAGCATCAGGTCATATAAGTCCTTCCAGGCCTCTCTGAAGTCTTCTTGTTCATCATTTCTTATGGCACAATAGTACTCCATTACATTCATATACCATAATTTATTCAGCCATTCCCCAATTGATGGACATCCCCTTGACTTCCAGTTTTTGGCAACTACATAGAGTGCTGCTATAAATATTTTTGTACATTTGGGACCCTTTCCCATTTTTATGATCTCTTGGGGATATAGTCCTAGTAGTGATATTGCTGGGTCAAAGGGTATGCACATTTTTGTAGCCCTTTGGGCATAGTTCCAAATTGCTCTCCAGAATGGTTGGATGCACTTGCAGCTCCACCAACAATGAATTAGTGTTCCAACTTTCCCACATCCTCTCCAGCATTTATCATTTTCTTGTTCTGTCATGTTTGCCAATCTTATAGGTGTGATGTGGTACCTCAGAGTTGTTTTGATTTGCATCTCTCTAACCAATAGTGATTTAGAGCATTTTTTCATATGATTATAGATAGCTTTAATTTCTTCCTCTGAAAATTGCCTGTTCATATCCTTTGACCATTTATCAATTAGGGAATGACTTGTATGATTATACATTTGGATCAGTTCTCTATATATTCTAGAAATGAGGCCTTTATCCCCGAGCTTAGCTGTAAAAATTCTTTCCCAATTTACTACATCCCTCCGGATTTTGGTTGCATTGGGTTTGGTTGTGCAAAAACTTCTCAGTTTAATGTAATCAAAGTTATCCATTTTGCATTTCATAATGCATTCTATCTCTCCTTTAGTAAAGAATTCTTCCCTTCTCCATAGATCTGATAAATACACTATTCCTTGCTTCTCCAGTTTATTCATGGTATCAATCTTTATACCTAAATCATGTACCCATTTGGACTTTATTCTTGTGTACGGTGTCAGGTATGGGTCTATGCCTAATTTCTGCCACACTGTTATCCAGTTTTCCCAGCAATTTTTGTCAAACAATGAGTTCTTATCCCAGAAGCTGGGGTCCTTGGGTTTATCAAACAGAAGGTTGCTATATTCCTTGCCTATTGCATCTTGAGTGCCAAGTCTATTCCACTTGTCTACCTCTCTGTTTCTTAGCCAATACCAAGTGGTTTTGATAATTGCTGCTTTATAGTACAGTTTGAGGTCTGGTAGTGCTAGGCCACCTTCCCAAGCATTTCTTTTCATTAGTCCCCACTTCCATTCTTTTACTGTAAGATCTTTGCCTCCTGGGGAGATTCCTCTCTCCTCAGGAAGAATTCCCCCTGCACATGTAACCAAGACCCTGAATAAAGCCTAACCCTTGTTCGACTCTGGAAAGTCTCTTCTCTCATACGTTTATCCGGTTTGGCCAGCTGAAGACCCACGATAGGTAAGGTAAGACTCAGGTAGCCCTTAGGCCTCTAGGCCTGACACATTAAGCCCTTAGAAGTTTTTCTAGCTGACTGCATTTTAAATCTTTTAAGATAATAGAATCTAACACAGACATTTTCATGACATAGACATTTTACATTTTACAAAGACACACAGACAAAATGACAAGACAGATACAAAAGAATAAAGCACAGTTACATTCTATAGCAAGGAATGTGTTTACCAGTTTAACAGAGGCATAGAGCTAACTGAATATTCAACCTGCAGGGAAGCCAAAATCACAACAGAGCAGGTAAGAACCTCCTGGCCTGCAGAGGCCACAGCCAAACAGAGCAGGAAGAAACAATTGTTTAGGGAAACAGAGTATGCAGAAAGAATATCCATACCAGAAAAAAATCAAGATGAATTGGGTCACTGGAGGGACCCAGAATTTCCCCCCCAAAGAATGCTAAGTTCAATCAAGGCAGGAACTTGGAGGATTGAAGCAGGGACAAGAACAGAGGACTCACCAGAACAGGGATGGGGGAGGGGGGGAGGGGGAGAAGGATGTTGGACTCTGGAGAAATAAATCTCCAGGGGCACCTAATCCATTTACATTGGTACTAAAGAGTCCAGTGGACTGGTTCTACATCCAATCCCACTTCTGACACCAATCAATGTCAACCAGATGGTCTCTCATCTGTGCATGGCTGAAGCTGCACAGAGCAGTCTAGAGGCAATAGAGTAAGGAATTAAACAGAAGTTTAATTTCAAAGTAAGAGAAATGGATTGCAAACAAGGTCATGTGCCAGAGCCCCAGCCCTATTTGGGGGGACCTGAGGCAGTCTGGGGAGATCTCAACATTTACACCAATGGCTACGCAGTGAGCTATAGCCCTGACAATGAGCAATAGCAACAACAAAGACTCATAGCATGGCTTTAAGACCAGATTATGGGTATTGGTCTGGTACTTGTCCAAGTTCAGAGAACACCTAGTACTGGTCAAAGCAATACAATAATTATGTAAAACAGTTATGGGATTTTGCTGCAGCTGAGATCATGCAGAGGGTAAGTGCAAAGGATTATTGTTATGCCAAACTCAGGGCAAAGCTTGCTTGCTGGACCTTAGCCCTGGAAAATACAATGTCTCCTAATATCTTGACAGTTGAATTCCAGGATTTCAACCCATGTCTTTTGACTCCAAATTCATTGCTCCCTCCACAGTACCAAGTATGGAAAAGGAGCCATGGAGCATTTACAATTTATATTGTCTTCAAACTGAAGTATTACTTTTTTTTTTCCAGACTGAAAGATTTTGCTCAATGCTCCTGTCTCAGTGTATGTTCATTTTCACCTCAACTCCCAAACAAGGAAAGGATGGAAAGAATTCCAGTACTCCCTGGATAGCTTTGTCTCCTGGCCTCGATTTATTCTCAGCCAGGTAGCTGTTGCCATGCCAACCTGAGATTCAGCATTTCAGAGTCCTATAAAAATTGTTCATCCAAACTAAAGTAAATTTTCATCACAATACATTTCGACTATGAGACTTACATCCACTGAAATATAAGCAAATAATCCAAGTCCAAATTCATTCTTATAAAATGATAGGAAAATGCAATGAAATAAATACTCTTAAAGATATTCTACTCTCTCACCCTATCTTAGTACTGTGACAACTGTTCATCTCTCTAACTCACACCAGGTAGTCCAACTTTCTCATATTACAGTTGAGGAATTAAGACCCCATTAAATGAATTTTCCAAGGTCACACAGGTAGCAATTAGCCCACCAATTTGTTAACACGTCATCCACAGTATGTTAGTGCATATAGTATGTACAAAAAGAGAGACAAACTAACCTCAACAGTAAGAAAAGTAGACTTTAACTTTGAGGGGAATCAGGAAGAGTCTTTTGCAGAAAGTCATCTTGAGTATGATGGTGTTTTGTTTTGGGTTTTTGTTTTGGGATGGATAGTTCTTGCACAAAAGTGATTTATTTTAAATGTTTTAAGGATAGAGTTACACCATTATTATAAAAATTACTTACAGAATTAAGTAAAAGATTTAAAGTGTGTATATATCTAAATGAGGAGTACAGGGAACTGTCTACATTGTTTAAAATAAAATAAAAATACAAAAATGAAACCAAGCTCTAAAGATGAAAGCATTTACCTAATTTTAAATGTGAACATGAAGCCCTTTGAAATATACACATACCAAGAACAATCCAAATTGCACTAGTGATATACAGCAGAAAAAGCACAGCATTTCCAAGGATCCATAAACTTCTTTAATCATAATTGTTTTCCCTTAAGTAATTTAAATTATTTTGTTTTATGAGGACCTTCATTTTAAGGATAATTTGTTTAAGAAGGTTTTGGGTTACTGCAATCTATGACAATGGAAATGCTAATTTTCTAACATAACAGTTTTATTTTTTTAAAAATAATCTACTATCCAGTGATTAGGGTTTGGCATACAAAAGAAAAAAAAGAAGTAGGTTTTTGTTTAGATTATAACCTTGATTTTATACATGTATACATATTTTAACAATGCATGGTCACTTTAAATGTGGCATGACACATATAACTGAAAATTATCTTTCATTGGAATTATGCCAGCTTCACCATGCTTTTTTTTAAATTGTACCAACAGTGGGGTGGAGCCAAGATGGCAGAGTAACAGCACAGACTTTCTAGAGCACTGGCTCCAAGCCCAGACAAATATCTGTTAAAAATGGCTCTAAACAAACTCTGGAGCTGCAGAACCCACAGAATGATGGAGTGAAGCAAATCTCCAGCCTAAGACAGCCTGGAAGGTCTTTAGGAAGTGTCAATCATGCCATAGCGGGGGCAATCCAGCATAGGCCACAATAGCACAGACAAGACTTAAGCAGGCCTTAGGGAGAATGAATCTCTCACACCTGCAGCAGTTTCCAGACTTCAGGACCCCAAAACACTGAGAAAAAATTGGAAGGATAGTGGGAAAAGTCTGTGGGACCAGTGCAGGAGAGTGGAGTGGTCCATCCTCAGCCCCAGGATGGTAGAGTGGGGAGGGGATGGAGGAACCCAAGGCAGCTACAGCAGCAGGGTCAGAGGCATGAGTGTTTCTGGAGCTCTAAGCCCACAGATTGTTGGGGGATCGAGAGGTTGACAGTACACCCCCCACCCCCAATGGAAGCAGAGAACTACCTTGACAAAGAGCTCAAAAGTCAAGCAAATGGCTGGGGAAATGAGTAAAAAATGAAAAAAGAATCAGACTACAGAATCTTACTTTGGTGACAAGGAAGACCAAAGCATGCAAACAGAAGAAAGCAAAGTCAAAGCTCCTCTACCCAAAGCTTCCAAGAAAAATATGAATTGGTCTCAGACCATGGAAGTGCTCAAAAAGGACTGTGAAAATCAAATAAGAGAAGTAGAGCAAAAGTTGGGAAGAGAAATGAGAGTGATACAAGAAAATCATGAAAAACAAGTCAAGTACTTGCTAAAGGAGACCCAAAAAATGCTGACTAAAGCAGCACTTTAAAAAATAGACTAAGCCAAATTGCAAAAGAGATCCAAAAAGCCAATGAGGAGAAGAATGCCCTAAGAAGCAGAATTGATCAGATGAAAAAAGACATCCAAAAGTTCACCGAAAAAAATAATTCCTCAGACATTAGAATGGAGCAAAGGGAAGCTAATGACCTTATGAAAAATCAAGAAATTATAAAACAAAACCAAAAGAATGAAAAAATGGAAGATAATGTGAAATATCTCATTGGAAAAACAACTGACCTGGAAAATAGATCCAGGAGAAACAATTTAAAAATTATGGGACTACCTGAAAGTCCTGATCAAAAAAGAGCCTGGACATCATCTTTCATGAAATTATCAAAGAAAACTGTCCTGATATTCTAGAAGCAGAGAGTTAAATAAATATTGAAAGAATCCACCAATCACCTCCTGAAAGAGACCTGAAAAGAGAAACTCCTAGGAATATTGTAGCCAAATTCCAGAGTTCCCGAGTCAAGGAGAAAGTATTGCAAACCACCAGAAAGAAACAATTTGAGTATTGTGTAAGTATAATCAGGATAACACAAGATCTAGGAACTTCTACATTAAGGGATTGCAGGGCTTAGAATATGATATTCCAGAAGTCAAAGGAGCTAGGAATAAAATCAAAAACAACCTACCCAGCGAAACTGAGTATAACACTTCAGGGGGGAAAGTGGTCATTCAATGAAATAGAGGACTTTCAAGCATTCTTGATATAAAGACCAGAGCTGAATAGAAAATTTGACTTTCAAACACAAGAATCAAGAGAAGCATGAAAAGTTAAACAGGAAAGAGAAATCATAAGGGACTTACTAAAGTTGAACTGTTTATATTCCTTCACAATATTTGCAACTCTTGAGACTTTTCTCAGTATTTGGGTAGTTGGAAGGATTACGTATATGTAGACAGATGGCACAGGGTGAATTGAATAGGAAGAGATGATATCTAAAAAATAAAATTAAGGGGTGAGAGAGGAATATATTGGGAAGAGAAAAAGAGAAATGGAAAGGGACAAATTATCTCTCATAAAAGAGGCAAGAAAAAGTTTCTTCAATGGAGGGAAAAGGGGGGAGGGGAGAGGGAAAAAGTGAAACTTACACTCATCACATTTGGCTTAAGGAGGGATTAACATACACACTCAATTTGGTATGTAAATCTGTCTTACACTACAGGAAAGTAGGGGAAAAGGGGAGAAGTGAGATGTGGAAGGATAATAGAAGGGAGGGCAAATGGAAAGAGGGGCTAATTAGAAGTAAACTCTTTTGAAGAGGGACATGGTCAAAGGAGAGAATAGAAAAAATAGAGGGCAGGATAGGATGGAGGGAAATATAGTTAGTTTTTTACAACATGACTTTTATGGAAGTCTTTTGCAAAACTACACTTGTATAACCTATATTGAATTGCTTGCCTTCTCAGTGGGGATGGGTGAGGAAGGAGGAAGGGAGAGAAGTTGCAACTCAAAGTTTTGAAAACGAATGTTAAAAATTGTTTTTACATGCACCTGGGAAATAAGAAATACAGATAATGGGGTATAGAAATCTATCTTTGCCTACAAGAAAATAGAGGGCATGGGGATAAGGAAAGGAAGGGAATATGAAAGAAGGGAGGGCAGGTTGGGGGAAGGGGTAGTCAGAATGCATGATGTCTTGTTGTGGGGGGAGGGGAGAGATGGGGAGAAAATTTGGAACTCAAAATCTTGTGGAAACTAAAAATAAACAAATAAATTTTTTTTAAAAATTGTACCAACAACCATTAAAATGGAATAGTAGGCATATTCACACAAAACTAAAAACAAAATTAGAAAACAAAATTAAAACATAGTATTTTAACATGAAACTTTTGTTTGTTACACTGAACATTCTACTTCTAAGCATGCAAAAAGGATAGTCTACCTTTAAATTTTGTTTTGTTTGGTTTTTAAAGTTTTACATGACAGCCTGATATCACATACAATACAATAATACTACAGCAGGTAAATGAGAAAGGCCAATAAATTTTATACAAAGATTCATGACTTGTGTTGTCACAAGCCCCATGATAATTTTGGAAAGTATTGTTGAACCCTTAGAACAACGAACCAACATTTTGGTTACCAGGGTAACACCAGTGCCGTATACAGATCTGAGACATGACCTTAAATAAAGTCCAAAGTAGATGGGCAGGAAGTGAAATTAGTTTTAACATCAACAATAGTGGTTTAAACTACCAAAAACTCTAAAAGCAACAGGTAGGACAACTATTTAAAAACAGAATCATAATTTACATAGTTTAGTTAATCATCCTTAGATTGGCAGATTATGTGATGTATCAAAGTAGCTTGCAGAAAAACCAAAAATGCAAGCCAAAAGTAATGCTAAATATGTTTCAGGAGACCTAAACATCTAAAATATTTTAAAATAAACTCTTTATTCTTCAGATGTATAGTCTCAAATTCACTGCATTGTATATTTATGCAAATATTCTGTGTTTTAAATGTTATTCTGAAGGGAATCAGGGTTTCTAAGATGAGGTGAGGCAAAGGGGCATTTCAGGGGTAAGGGACAAAGAGTCCAAAGACTTGGAGATGGGAAATAGAATGTCATGCATGAGGCAAATATGAGATAAGAAAGTCAGCATAGCTAGATCATATAGTGTACAGAGGAGAGTTATATGCAATAAGGTTTGGAAAATAGGGTGGTGCTTTAAATGAGAGTTCGTATTGTATTCTAGAGATAATAGAGAGCCACTAAAGTTTATTTTGTAGGAATGTGAAATAGACTGACACTTAAAAAAACACCTTGGTGGGATTGTTTGGAGGACGGATTGGAGTAGGTAGAATTTTGAGTCAGGAAGACAAATTAGAAGGCTATTTCAATAGTCCAGGTAAGAGGTGATGTGGATTAGAACTATGTGGTGATGATTTTGTGAGTAGACAGAAAGGAATATATTGCAAAAGATGTTAGGAGGGGGATGCTAAGATAAGGTAACTGATTGGAAATGTGGAGTGAGAGAGTAAGGAATCACAGATAATGCTGAAGCTGTGAAATGGGATGACTAAGAGGATGACGGAAGTTGCAATAACTTGGGAAAATAGTGGGTTTGGGAGAGAAAATGAGGTCTTTTTTGTACATACTGAACTGGAGACACCTATGAGACATTCAGTTTCAAATTTCCTGTATACCACCACACATGGATGTATAAATACACACACATACACACACACATATATAAATACACAGAGTATATATATATAAGTGTATGTATTATGTATATATACATTAAAATGCATCAATACATTAAAAATCTTGTAAGAACTAGATTCTAATCTGCTTTGGGCTATATGTAGGAGTGTTGTTGTGGAACACATGCAGCCAACAGGGCACGTGTTTGACAGCAACTGTAGACCATCACTGTCTCAGGAGAGAGCCTAAGACTGGATGGATAAAACTGTGATACAGCTGCCCAGAAATAAGTGAACCCTGACGAAATCCTCATTGAGAAGGAGAAGAGAGAAATAAGACAAGAGTCAAGCAAGGTGCCTTGAAATACATTCACATCGAGGAGTAATGTTGATCCAGCCATAGATTCTGAGAAGAAGCATTCAGATCACTAGGAGGATAATCAAGGGAGAATGGTGTCATCAAATGTTCAAAGCGTATAGAACGTCCAGAAGAGGGTTATCAATAGAGATAAATGCTGTAGAGTGGTCAACAGTTGTGAGGACTGAAAAATATCATCAAAAACAGCAATTTAATTTGAGTAATAAGACAAGACATCACATTGAAACAGATTAAGAAGAGAATGAGAAGAGAGGGATTGGAGGTACCAGATACAAATAGCTTTTTTCATAGATTTTGGATGAGAATTGGAGAAGTAATATAGGATAACTGCTTTTGAGGGCAATACAATCTAAGGAATTGACTGGTAGGACAATATTCTAGAAAGATGGGAAAGGATGGGATTAAAACTGCATCATATGGACTCCTCTTCATCAGAAATTAGATTAAAGGAGCGATAGCAAAGAATGATCTCAAAGAGTTATAAGATGAGAAGAACAGAAAAAATAGAGGATAATGAGTGGCTTTGAATTTCTTGGTGGAGTATAAGGCAAGTTATATGGCTAGTCAAACAATACGTACACAGACATATATAGAATATAAACCAAATAAATACTAGGTAATTTGGGAAGGGAAGATACCAGGAGCTGAAGGAATCAGGAAAAGACTTCATGAAAAGGTGGTCCTTAAGATGAATTTTGAAGGTTAACTATTGACTCCAACAGATGGAGATGAATAGGAAATGCATTACTGACATGATGGACAGTCAATGCAAAGGAATAGGGTAAGGAGATGGAGAGAGGGAGAGATGTTAAATAGGTCAGTATAGTTGGACCACAGAGATCATGGAGGGAGAATAATGTGTTAGAAGAACAGAAAGTTAGAGAGAGCTAGGTTGTAAAGAGCTTTAAATAACAGAGGAGTTTATAGAGGGAGCTACTGGAATTTATTGGAATGAAATATGATATTGTTAGATACAAAAGGAAAATTACTTTGGTGGTAGTTTGGCATATGGATTGTAGTGAAGAAAGATTTGGAACAGAGGGACCTCATAGGTGGTTATTGCAATATTTATAGTTAAATAGTTTGATGCTATTTGGTTCAGTTTGCTTGAATTAATTAATCTGCTGATATATTTCAATGGAATTTCAAACAAACCTAAGTTTTAGAATGTGTTTACTCAAATTCAGCCATTCACAGACTATTGACTATTGTGATTTGAACCATGAGAAGAAGAACCCACCCCAAAGAAATCAAGAATTCTTAAGGAACCAATGTATTCATCCCTATACTAAACCAGAGGTCAAGGAAATCCCTTATGTTAGTCTTGCAGTTTAGAGACTAAAGGGCCTGCATGTCTGTGTCTGTTTTCTTCCTAATAAGGCAGAGAAAGTTTATTATTCCCATTTTGCAGATGATGAAGTAGAGACAAGTAAAATGATTTGGCCATGGTACCATGCCTAACAAGGTACTCAATTTAAGACTTCTGGCTTCTAATCAAAGGCCAAATTCAAAGAATGCTGGTACCCAAGGTGATTCCTAAAGATTTTTTAAGTGTGTCTCAAATAAATTGCCATCTCATAAGTGATAGTAGCCGTTAAGGTTTGTTATGAGTCAGAGATATTAAACCACAGTTTTGTTGGGAGTCAGAAAATTACTTTTTTCTTGAGAATATTCTATGTGTATACAGAATATACACGTTTCAAACACTATTCTGCCTTGAGTCATAGGTTCACATAAGTTAATTGAATAAATAGAAGCATTGGATTCTACTGAATCAAAGCAGTTTCTTCTCCCCACCCCATCACTTTTTCCCCTTCAGATAACACATTCATAACCAGGCTGGGTTTTGTCTTATTTTATTTTCTCATCTCATTGCCAGGACACAAGGATGTGCTCCTCTGTGGGGAAACCAGATAAGAAGCCTGCTCGTGCTTCTGTCCAAGTCATCCTCTATGTTACTTGAGCCCAAAGTGAAAGAAGACAATATACACAACACAGGGACACTGGAAGATAAATGTGTTGCCTTCAAATAGTCTTAGTCTTGCAGTTTAGAGACTAAAGTCTTAGTCTTAGTCTTGCAGTTTAGAGACTAAAGGGACTGCATGTCTGTGTCTCCTAAGCTTAGGAGATTTCAGCTCTATTCATGTATTCACTGAAGCATTGTGTCCAGATCTGCCCAAGTTTCCCCAGTATCTCTGAGGGCAGTAACATTCTTCTAGACATTCAGATTCAAAATCTTAGTGTCATTCTTGATTTCTCATTCTCAGTCACCCCATCAACAGCCAACTCTTGTCAATCCTATTTCTACAACACCTTTCTTATACATACCCTTCACCCTGCCCACATGGCCACCACTCTTACGCAAGTCTTCATCACCTCTTGACTGGGCTATTGCAATAACCAACTATGAGATCCCTCTCTTCCAAATCTTTCTTCACTCCAATCCATCCTCCAAACTACCACCAAAGTAATTTTCCTTCTGTACATATCTAACGATGTCATGTTCCATCCCAATAAATTCCAGTAGCTCCCTATATAAACTCATCTGTTATTTAAAGTTCTTTACAACCTGTATTTCCCTAACTTTTTATTCTTCCACCACATTATTCCCTTCCATGCTCTTTATGGTCCAACTATACTGACCATTTAACATTTCTCCCTCTCTCCATCTCTTTTCTGTATTCTTTTGCATTGGCTGTCCATCATATCAGTAATGCATTTCCTATTCATCTCCATCTGTTGGAGTCAATAGTTAACATTCAAAATTTATCTTAAGGACCACCTCTACATGAAGTCTTTTCCTTATTCTGTCACCTACTGGTATCTTCCCTTGTCCAATTACCTAGTATTTATTGGTTTATATTCTATACATGTTTGTATATGTATTATTTTCTTTACTAGACTGTAAATTCTTTAAGGACTGAGGCTTGGACCTTTTTCTCTATATCTCCAGCATATAGCAAACAGTCCTATAAAGAATGATTAGACTTTAAAGTAATATTTGATGAAGAGCAGAGTTGGGGCAATATAATAATTTGTCTTCAAGTACTTGAAGAGCAATTAAGTTAGAAAGATTCTACTTCTGTTTGCTCAAAGAATCAGACTAGGAGAGATGAATAAAAGTTGCAAGAAAATAAATTTTATATTGATATAATGGAAATATCCCTAGTAATTTAAAATATCTCAAAGGGACAATACCACCTCAGCAGGCAGGCAGCTCTTCTCATTAGAGGAATTGTGGCAAATGCTGGATGACTATGTGGGTAGGTAGAGTACTTTTCTTCTAATAAAGATTAGACTACTGTGCTATTAAGGGTCGAGTTGATGAAGAGTATACTTTAGCATGACTAGGAATATGAAGCCTACTTTGGTATCTGAAGTTTTAAAATAATTTTTGGTATGTTTTTGACTTTATATGACCTAGATTTCCTTCTGTACTCACTCCCTCTTATCCTGAAGAATTATTATTAGTGGAGCCATGATGGTGGAGTAAAAGCAGGGACTCACCAGAGCTCTCACCTAAATCCCTCCAAATACCTGTAAAAAAAAAGACTCTAAACAAATTCTAGAAGAGCAAAGTGAAACCAATCTGCAGTCCAAGACAAGATGGAAGGTCAATAGGAAATGTCAGTTGTACCAGGCTTAAGGAGAACTCAGTTCAGTACAAGCCACACCAGTGCAAACCAGCCCCCAGTAAACCCAGAGCAGATCTGAATCACTGGCACCTGTGGTGGTTTCCAAACTTTTCAACCCATAAATGCCAAAGACAACTTAGAAGGTCAGTAGGAAAGGTCTATCAGACCTAGATTAGAGGGGAGCACAGTCCATCCCCAGCCCCAACCCAGCCCAAGCCCCTACAAACCAGGAACAGAACTTGGGAGTAAATGAATCAGCAGCAATGGCAGTAGCAATAGCAGCAGCAATGGAAGCAGTTGTTTCTAGAGCTCTCAGCTCAGACACAGTAAGGGGACCAAACAAAGGGTCAAAAGATTATAGGAATCTCCTTTCTGGAACTAAGGCAGAATTCTGCTCCTTTGCCCATATTGGATCTGGGTCACAGTCCTGGGTGGCAGTCCTGGGGTGAGGAGGAGCACTGGTACAGCAGAGTGTGTGGTATCAGTAGAGAAGGAACCCTCCTTACAGTTCCAGGACAGAAAAGAGTGCTTGTGGTCACTCAGACTAGAACACAGTCCAGGAAAGGGGTAAATTTCCTTAGATTGTATTATCTTGGAAGAACTGAAAACTTACAGGTCCCTAGAAGTATCTCTGAAAACAACTGCACAAAACACCTGAAGCTTGGGACAGTATGTTCTTCATACTGGGAACAGAGCCCTCCTTTAAGAAAGAGTTTAAAAGTCAAGAAATGGGAGGGGCAGAGCCAAGATGGCAGAGTAGAAGGATGCACCTCTAGAAGTTCTTCTCTCACAACCCATAAAATACCTGTAAAAATGACTCTAAATAAATACTAGAGCAGCAGAAGCCACAAAACAACAGAGTGAAAGAGATTTCCAGCCCAAGGCAGCCTGGAAGGCTGACAGGAAAGGTCTGCCACACCAGGAGTAGAGCAGAGCACAGCTCATGGAGCACAGCACAGCCTTGGCCAAGCCACAGCATGGACAGGACTGGAACAGGCTTCAATGCACCACTTCAGCAACTCTGGGTACCAGATTCCTCAACTCACAAACACCAAAGACAGCTTCAAAGGTCAATGAGAAATCTCTTTCACCTGGATGAAAAGGAAACTTAGTGGTCTAGCCCAGGCCCCAGCGGGTGCAGCTTCCATTGTTGGAGCCCTCAGTCTAACGACCCTAGGAGAATTGAGCCTCTGCTCTGGATCTCAGCCCTGAGTGGTGGCCCTGGAGTGAGGAGGAGCACTGGTTGGCTGGTAAAGGCTCTGGAGAGGGAATTCTACTCACAGATCCTGGCCAGAAAAGAGTGCTTGTAGTTGGTCCCAGACCAAAGTGCAAGTCAGGAGAGGAATAAACTCTTCTCCCTTGATTGCACTACTGTGGAGGAACTGAGAACGTACAGGTCCCCAGAGTATACCCTCCTCTTGACAAAGAACTCGAAAGTCAACTAACTGACTGGGAAAATGCCCAAGAAAGGGAAAAAAAATAAGACAATAGAAGGTTACTTTCTTGGTGAGCAAGTATTTTCTTCCATTCTTTCAGATGAGGAAGAACAATGCATACTATCAGAGGAAGACCTAAAAGTCAAAGCTTCTGCATCAAAAACCTCCAAAATAAGTATTCAATGGTCCCAGACCATGGAAGAACTCAAAAAGGATTTTGAAAATCAAATAAGAGAAGTGGAGGAAAAATTGAGAAGAGAAGAGAACAATGCAAGAAAATCACGGAAAGAGAATCAACAGCTTGGCAAAGGAGACCCAAAAAAAAACCCTTTAAAACACCTTTAAAAATAGACTAACTCAAATGGCAAAAGAGGTCCAAAAAGCCAATGAGGAGAAGAATGCTTTAAAAATCAGAATTAGCCAAATGGAAAAGAAGGTTCAAAAGCTCACTGAAAAAAATAGTTCTTAAAAATTAGAATGGAGCAGAAAGAAGCTTATGACTTTATGAGAAACCAAGAAATTACAAAACAAAACCAAAAGAATTTTTAAAAATATAAGACAACAAGAAATATCTCAGTGGAAAAACAGCTGACCTGGAAAAAAGATCCAGGAGAGACAATTTAAAAATTATGGGACTATCTAAAACTCATGACCAAAAATAAGAGCCTAGACATCATCTTTCAAGTAACTATCAAGGAAAACTGCCCTGAAATTCTGGAACCAGAGGGTAAAATAAACATTCAAAGAATTCACCAATCACCTCCTGAAAGAGGTCCAAAAGGAAAAACTCCTAAGAATATTGTAGCCAAATTCCAGAGTTCCCAGGTCAAGGAAAAAATATTGCAAGCAGCCAGAAAGAAACAATTTGAGTATTGTGGAAATACAATCAGGATAACACAAGATCTAGCAGTTTCTACATTAAGGGATTGAAGGGCTTAGAATATGATATTCCAGAAATCAAAGGCACTAGGGTTAGAACCAAGAATCACCTACCCAGCAAAACTGAGTATAATACTTCAAGGGAAAAAAAATGGTCATTCAACGAAATCGAGGACTTCCAAGCATCTTGATGAAAAGACCAGAGCTGAATAGAAAATATGACTTTCAAACTCAAGAACCAAGAGAAACATGAACAGGTAAACAGGAAAGAGAAATCATAAGGGACTTACTAAAGTTGAACTGTTTCCTATATGGAAAGATAATATTTGTAACTCTTGATACTTTTCTCAGTATTTGGGTAGTTGGAGGGATTATACATATACATATATAGAGAGATATATAGACAGAGCGCACAGAATGAGTTGAATAGGATGATATCTAAAAAAATAAAATTAAGAGTGAGAGAGGAATATATAGGTACGAGTAAGGGAAAAATGGAATGGGGCAAATTGTCTCTCATAAAAAAAGCAAGAAAAAGCTTTTTCAATGGAGGGGAAAAGGGGAAGGTAAGGGGGAAAAAGGGAAGTTTACTCTCATTACATTTAGCTTAAGGAGGGAATAACATGTACACTCAATTTGGTATGAAAATCTGTCTTACACTATGAGAAAGTAGGGGAGAAGGGGAGAAGTGAGGTGAGGTGGGCATGATAAAAGGGAGGCAAATGAGAGGAGGTGATAATTAAAAGTAAACACTTTTGCGGAGGGATAAGGTCAAAAGAGAGAATAGAATAAATGGGGTGCACAGGATAGGATGGACGGAAATATAGTTAGTCTTTCACAACATGGCTATTATGGAAGTCTTTAGCAAAACTACACATATATAGCCTACATTCAATTGCTTGCCTTCTCAGTGGGGATGGGTGGGGAGGGAGGAAGGGAGAGAAGTTGGAACTCAAAGTTTTCGGAATGAAGATTGAGAATTGTTTTTGCATGTAACTGGGAAATAAGAAATACAGGTAAAGGGTATAGAAATCTATTTTGCCCTACAAGAAAAGAGAGAAGATGGAGATAAGGGAAGGGAGGGATGTAATTGAAGAGAGGACAGATTTGGGGGAAGGGGTAATCAGAATGCATGGTGTTTTGGTGTGGGGGAGGGGAATGATGGGGAGAAAATTTGAAACTCAAAATCTTGTGGAAATGATAGTTGAAAGCTAAAAATAAATTTTAAAAGTCAAGAAATAGGCTAGGAAAATGAGCAGACAGTGGGAAAACACTCAGACTATAGAATCTTACTTTGGTGATAAGGAAGATCAAAACATACACTCAGAAGAAGACAGCAAAGTCAAAGCTCCTACATCCAACATCTCTAAAAAAATAAATTGGTCTCACATCATGGGAGAGCTCAAAGTGGCTTTTGAAAATCAAGTAAGAGAAGTAGTGGGAAAATTGGGAAGAAAAATGAGAGTGATGCAAGAAAACATGAAAATGATTCAACTGCTTGGTAAAGGAGACCCCCAAAAACCTGAAGAAAATAACACCTTAAAATGGACTAGACAAATGGCAAAAGAAACCTAAAAAGCTAATGACAAGAATAACAAGAAGAAAGCCTTAAAAAACAGAATTGGCCCAATGGAAAAGGAAGTCAAAAATCTCACTGAAGAAAATAATTACTTAAAAATTACAGTGGACAAATGGGAGATAATGACTCTATGAGAAATCAAGAACTTACAAAATAAAACCAAAGAATGAAAAAAATAGAAGACAATGTAAAATATTTCATTGTAAAAACAACTGATATGGAAAATGGATGTAGGAAAGATAATTTTAAAATTATTAGACTACATGAATGCCATGATAAAAAAAAATTCCGATACAACATCCTTAAAAAGTTATCAAGAAAAACTACCCTGATATTCTAGAACCAGAGAGTAAAGTAGAAATTGAAAGAATCCACCAATCACCTCCTAAAAGATGTCCCCAAATGAAAACTTCCAAGAATATTATAATGAAATTTCAAAGCTCCTAGGTCAAGAAGAAAATATTGCAAGCAACCAGAAAGAAATAATTCCTGTATCATGGAGCCACAGTCAGGATAATACAAGGTTTAGCAGCTTCAATTAAGGGATCAAAGGGCTTAGAATATGATATTTCAAAGGTCAAAGGAGCTAGGATTTAAATCAAGAATTACCTACCTAGCAAAACTGAGTAAAATTCATGAGGGAGAAAATTGACATTCAATGACATGGAAAACTTTATTGCATTCTTGAGAAAAAGAACTAAATAGAAACTCTGACTTTCAAATACAAGACTCAAGAGAAGCATGAGTAGGCAAACAGGAAAAAGAAATCATGAGGGACTTATTAAAGTTGAACTGTTCACATCTTTACATGGGAAGATATTTGTGACTCATGAGACCTTTCTCATTATTAGGGTAGTTGAAATGAATATATATATAGACAGAGAACACAGGGTGAATATGAAGGAATGATATCTAAAAATATAAAATTAAAAGGTGACAGGATTGTACAGGAAGAAGGAGAAAGGGAGAAGTAGAATGGAGTAAATTATCTCACATAAAAGAGGGAAGAAAAAGCTTTTACAGTGAAGGGGAAGAGGGGAAAAGTGAAAGTGTATGAGTTTACCTTACTCTCATTGGAATGGGCCTAAGGAGGGAATAACATACACACTCAATTGAGTAGGAAAATCTGTCTTGCCTTATAGGAAAGTAGGGGGGAAGAGAATAGGGAGGGGGAGGTGATAGAAGGGAGAGTAGATTAGCGGATGGGGTAATTGGAAGGAAACACTTTTGAAGAGAGACAAGGTGAAAAGAAACAACATGACTATTATGGAAATGTTTTGCATGAGAACACATGTGTAACCTGTATCAGATTGCTTCTATTCTCAATGAGGGTGGGTATGAAGGGAGGAAGGGTGAGGATTTGGAATTTAAAGTTATAAAAATGAATCTTTAAAAATGTTTTACATATAAATGTGAAATAAGATACACAGGCAATGGGGTATAGAAATCTATCTGATCCTACAGGAAAATAGAAGGGGAAGGGGATAAGAGAAGGAGGTGGTGATGATAGAAGGGAGAGCAGAATGGGGAGAGGGGTAATAAGAAGAAAAACATTTTTGAGGAGCGACAGGGTGAAAGAAGAGAGAGAATAGAATAAATGGAAGCAGGGGAAATTAGATGGAGGGAAATAGCAGCAGTAACTGAGAAAAAAATTTTGAAGTAATCTTCTCTGATAAGGCCTCATTTCTCTAACATATAGAGAACTATGTCAAATTTATAAAAATAAGAGCCATTCCCTAAATGATAAATGATCAAAAGATATAATCAGATTTCAGATGAAGCAATTAAAACTATCTGTAGCCATATGAAAAATATTCTAACTCACTATTGATTGGAGAAATACAAATTAAAACAATTCTGAGATTCTACTTTATACCTATTAGATTAGACAATAGGACAGAAAAGGTAAATAACAACTGTTGGAGGAGATGTGGGAAAATTGGGGTCCTAAAGCACTGTTGATATAGTTGTGAACTGATCACACCATTAGGGGAAGCAAATTGGATCTCCCCATATGCGCAACTCCTGAGAGTATTATGATTATCAGGGCAGTTAGAAAGGGTTTAGATATATAGAAGCCATGCATGTGAGTTAACTGTGTCAGATGACAAAAATAAAAAATATGGAGATGAGAAAGCGATGCAGTGGGAAAATGGAGTAGGAACAAAAAAAATAAGGAAAATACCTCACATAAAGGAGGCACACAAGGAAGAGCTTTTATAATGGAGGGGAAATGGGGTAGGGGCAAAACTTCTCTCAAATTAAAATTAGTTTAAAAAGGGAAGAATATCTAAGGACACACTCCGTTGAGTATGGAAATCTATCTTACCCAACAGAGAAGTAGGAGGAGGAGGGAATTGAAGAAAGGGCAGGGGAGATAATAAAAGGGAGGACAGAATAACGGAGGCAATGGTCAGAAGCAAAACAGACTTTTGAAGAGGGAGAGTTCAAAAGGAAGGGGAAAGGATAAAAAGAAGAAAAGAGCATGGAGGGAAATACATAGTTGGTAATCATAACAACGAATGGGATGAACTCACCCACAAAACAAAAGTAGATAGCAGAATGGATTAGAAACTAGAATGTAACAATATATTGTTTATCTGATACACACTGGAAACAAATACACACAGAGTTAAAATAGGGGCTTTGGCAGGATATGTTATGCTTCAACTGACATTAAAAGGGCAGGAACCACAAACATGACCTCACACAAAACAAAAGAAAAAAATAACCCTAATTAAAGGACATAATCAGAGAAACTACATTTTGCAAAATAAAAGATACATTGACAATAAAGCAATATCTAAAATGTTTATAGCTAGTTTCTCTGATAAAAACCACATTTCTCAAAAATAAAGGAAATTAAAAGCCATTTCCAAACGACAGATGTTCAAAAAATACGAACAGGCAGTTTTCAGAAGAATAAATCAAAGCCCTCTGTAGTCAAATGAAAAAATACTCTAAATCACTATTTGATTTGAGAATTGCAAATTAAAACAACTCTAAAGTATCACCTCACCTATCTAAAATGACAAAATTCAGGGTTGAAGCAGGATCCCCATTATCACCTCTACTATTTAATGGTGCACTAGAAACATTAGCTTTAGCCACAAGAGAAGAAAAAGCAATTTAAGGAATTAGAATAGGCAATGAGGGAACAAAACTATTCATCTTTGTAGATGATAAAATGGTATATTTAGAGAATCCTAGAGAATCAACTAAAAAGCTATTTGAAATAACTTGAGCAAAGTTGCAGGACATAAAATAAATTCACATAAATCATCAGCATTTTCATATATTACCAACAAAACCCAGTAACAAGAGACAGAAAGACAAATTCCTTTCAAATAACTATAAACAATAAAAATATCTACCGAGACAAATCCACAACTATATGAGCACAGTTACAATACGCTTTTCACACCAATAAAATCAGTTCTAAGCAAATGGGAAAATATCAATTGCTCAAATGTAGGTTGAGCTGATATTCTTAAAATTACAGTTCTTCCTAAATAAATGCATTGATTCAGTTCCATACCAATCAAACCACCATAAATTATCTTATAGAGCTAGAAAAAATAATAACAAAGTTCATCAGAAAGGACAAAAGGTCAAGAATGTCAAGGGGATTGGTGAAAAAATGCAAAGAAGGTGACCTAACTGTACCAGATTTAAAACTATATTAAAAACAGGAATTATGAAAACTATTTGGTCCTGGCTAAGAAATGGGAGTGGTGGATCAGTGGAATAGCTGAGGTACAAAGGACACAGTAGTCAATGAATATGTGGTCTATTATTTGTAAACCCAAAGATTCCAGCTTCTGGAATAAGAACTCCCTATTTGACAAAAATGGCTGAGTAAACTGAAAAACAGTATGGAAGAACGTAGGCAAAGATATCTTATGTCACATACTAAAATAAGGTCAAAATGGGTATATGATTTAGACCTAAAAGATGATATCATAAGCAAATTAGGAAAGCAAGGAATAGTTTACCTATCAGATCTATTGAGAATGGAAGAAATTATGACCAAACTAGAGATAGAGCACATTACTAAATGAAAAGTGGATAATTTTGATTACATTAAATTAAAAATGTTTTTGCACAAATTCTAATGCAATCATATTAGAAGGAAAGCAGAAATCTAGGAAACAATTTTGTTGCTAGTGTTTCTGATAAAGGCCTTACTTGTAAAGTATATACAGAACTAAGTCAAATTTATAAGAATACAAACCATTCCGCAACAGATAAATGGTCAAAGGATATGGAGAAGCAATGTTCAGATAAAGAAATTAAAACTATCTATATCATACGAAAAAATGTTCTAAATCACTATTGATTTGAGAAATGCAGATTAAAACAACTCAGAATTACTACCTCATATCTATCACATTGGTATCTGACAAAAAAGAAAAATGATGGTTGTTGCATGTGAGAAACTTGGAACACTAATGCATTGTTGGTGGAGTTCTGAAATAATCCAACCATTCTGGAAAGCAATTTGGAACTATGAACAAAGGGCTATAAAATTGTGCATACCCTTTAATCCAGAAATACCACTACTAGTTCTATATCCCAAAGAGAACATAACAAAAAATGTGAAAAGGAACCATATGTAAAGAAATATTTACAGCAGCTCTTTTGTGGTGGTAAAGAATTAGAACCTGAGGAGATACCCATCAATTAAGGAATGGCTGAGCAAGATATGGTATATGAATGTAATGGAATACTACTGTGATATAAGAAATGATGAGTAGGCAGTTTTCAGAAAAAACTAGAAAGATTCACATGAACTGATGCTGAGTGAGGGGAGCAGAACAAAGAGAACATTCTATATGGGAGTAGCAACATTGTGTGATGATTAACTTTGTTAGACTTGGTTCTTCTTTTCAGTACAGTGATCTGATGTGTGTTCATCCTTCACTGCCAAAGAAGAGCATGCCATCAGAGAAATGATGACATGACTTGCACTTGACTTTGCTTTGAGTGAAGGAGAGCTGTGCAGTCACCAGTCTCACTTCTCCTCCAGAGCCATCTGGATCCAGTGACCAAATATTCACCAGGATGACTGGAGATGACCCAGGATAAGGTAATTGGGGTTGTGACTTGCCCAAGGTCACACAGCTAGTGAGTGTCAAGTGTCTGAGGTGAGACTTGAACTCAGGTCCTCCTGACTCCTACTGGTGCTCCATCCACTGCACCACCTAGCTGCCCCTAATACAATGATCTAAGACAATTCCAAAAGACTCATGATGGAAAATACTACCTACAACTAGAGAAAGTACTATGGAGTCTGAATGAAGATCAAAGCACATTATTTTCACAATTTTGTTTTGTTTTGTATTCTTTCTCTTGGTTTTTCCCTTTTGTTCTGATTCTTCTTTCACAACATAACTGATGTGGAAATGTGTTTAATATGAGTGTACATGTATAACCTATATCAAATTGCTCGCTGTCTTGGAGAGGGGAGAGCAAAGAGAGGATGGGAGGAAAAAACTGGGACTCAAAATCTTCTAAAAGTGAATGTTAAAAATTTTCTTTACATGTAATTGGAAAAAATACTGTTTAAAAAATGACAAATGCTAAAGGGTATCTTGAAAAATAGGTATACTAATGAACCATTGGTAGAGTGATAAAATAGTGAAGAGTTTGGAATTATGACCAAAGGGCTATAAGACTTTGTGTATTCTTTGACCTAGTAAGTTACTAGTAGGTCTGTATTTCAAAGATATCAACGAAAAAACGAAAAAGAAAAAGGACATATATATATGATATATATTTGATATATATGATATATATGTTTGATATATATGATATATATATATTTGATATATATATATATATATATATATATATATATATATATATACGCATATATATATATCAAAATATCCATAGCAGTTCCTTTTGTGATGGCAAAGAATTGGAAATTGAGGCACTGTTCAATAATTGGAAAATGACTGAAATAGATGTGGTATATGATTGTACTATAAAAAATGATGAGCAGGATGGTTTTGGGAAAAACTTGAAAATACTCATATGAAATGATACAAAGTGAAATGAGAAGAACCAGGAGAACATTGTACATATTCAATAACAACAATATTATAATGATGATCAACTATGAAAAACTTATTGATTCTTATAGATACAATGATCCAAAACAACTCTAAAGAGTCCATGATGATAAATGCCCTCCATGTCCAGAAAGAACTCTGAATGCAAATTGAAATACATTTTCTCCCTTTCTTTTTTGCTTTTTGTGATGTAGTTAATGTGGAAATATATTTTGCATGGTTTCATATGTTGGCCTTTCAGTTACTGGTTGAGGGAGAGAAATTGGAAATCAAAGTTTATTTTTAAAAAAATGTCAAATATATTTTTTAAAAAGAAATTTAGAAGATGGCAGACTAGAAAGATACACATATGCTAGCTCTTAACCCACAGCCCATAAAAGACCTGTAAAGAAGAACTCCCAACAAATTCTGGAGCAGCAGAAGCCACAGAACAATGGAGTGGAGGAGATTTCTGTTCCAGAGAGACCTGAAAAACTGACCCAAAAGGTCCATCGCACAGTGGACCCAGAGCAGAGCCCAGCCCTGCCTTGGCTGCATGGCACTGAGAGAAGCAGATCCGAGCAGGCTTCAGGGACAGAATCTCCAGCCACAGCACAGGTTCCTCCACCCACAGGTGCCAAAGGTGAGTGAGAGGATCTTTTCAGCTTGCAGAGAGGGGAGAAGGGTGTCTCCACAACTCAGGCCCCCTCGGGAGGCAGCAGCAGAGGTAGCAGCAGACAAGGGCTCCCAAAGCAGGCAGGAGCTCAGATCCATTGTTGAAGGTCTCCACATAAACCCCCTGAGGGAACTAAGCCCCCTGTGGGGGCCCTGCCCCCACCTGAGCACTTGAACTTAATCTCACACTGAATAGCAGCCCTGCCCCCACCAAAAGCCCTGAGGCTGGGAAGCAGCATTTGAATCTCAGACGCCAAGCGCTGGCTGGGTGGATATGGAGGGGAGGTGGGTGTGGAGAGGACACTCAGAAGTCAAGTCACTGGCTGGAAAAATGTCCAGAAAAGGGGGGGAATAAATAAGACCATAGAAGGTTACTTTCTTGGTGAACAGATATCTCCTCCCATCCTTTCTGATGAGGAAGAACAATGCTTAGCATCAGGGAAAGGCAAAGAATTCAAGGCTTCTGTATCCCAAACATCCAAAATAAATATTCAATAGGCTCAGGCCATGGAAGAGCTCAAAAAGGATTTTGAAAATCAAGTTAGAGAGGTGGAGGAAAAACTGGGAAGAGAAATGAGAGACATGAAAGAAAAGCATGAAAAGCAGATCAACACCCTGCTAAAGGAGACCCAAAAACATGCTGAAGAAAATAACACCTTGAAAAATAGGCTAACTCAATTGGCAAAAGAGGCTCAAAAAGCCAATGAGGAGAAGAATGCTTTCAAAAGCAGAATTAGCCAAATGGAAAAGGAAGTTCAAAAGCTCACTGAAGAAAATAGTTCTTTCAAAATTAGAATGAAACAGATGGAGGCTAATGACTTTATGAGACACCAAGAAGTCACAAAACAAAACCAAAAGAATGAAAAAATGGAAGATAATGTGAAATATCTCATTGGAAAAACAACTGACCTGGAAAATAGATCCAGGAGAGACAATTTAAAAATTATGGGACTACCTGAAAGCCATGATCAAAAAAAGAGCCTAGACATCTTCTTTCATGAAATTATCAAGGAAAACTGCCCTGAGATTCTAGAACCAGAGGGCAAAATTAGTATTCAAGGAATCTACTGATCACCTCCTGAAAGAGATCCAAAAAGAGAAACTTCTAGGAACATTGTGGCCAAATTCCAGAGTTCCCTGGTCAAGGAGAAAATATTTCAAGCAACTAGAAAGAAACAATTCAAGTACTGTGGAAATACAATCAGGATAACATAAGATCTAGCAACTTCTACATTAAGGGATTGAAGGGCATGGAATAGGATGTTCCAGAAGTCAAAGGAACTAGGACTAAAACCAACAATCATCTACCCAGGGGAAAAAATGGTCTTTCAATGAAATTGAGGACTCTCAAGCATTCTTGATGAAAAGACCAGAGCTGAAAAGAAAATTTGACTTTCAAACACAAGAATGAAGAGAAGCATGAAAAGGTAAACAGCAAAGAAAAGTCATAAGGGACTTTGGTAAAGTTGAACTGCTTACATTCCTACATGGAAAGACAATATTTGTAACTCTTGAAACTTTTCAGTATCTGGGTAGGTGGTGGGATTACATACACACACACACACACACACACACACACACACACACACACAGCACAGGGTGAATGGAATAGGATGGGATCATATCTTTAAAAAATGAAATTAAGGGGTGAGAGAGAAATATATTGGGAGGAGAAAGAGAGAAATGGAATGGGGCAAATTATCTCTCATAAGAGAGGCAGGCAAAAGACTTTTTAGTGGAGAGAAAAAGAGGGGAGGTAAGAGAAAAACATGAAGTTTACTCTCATCACATTCCACTAAAGGAAGGAATAAAATGCACACTTATTTTGGTATGAAAACCTATCTTACAATACAGGAAAGTGGGGGCGAAGGGGAGAGGTAGGGTGGGGGGTATGATGGAAGGAAGGGCAGTGGGAGGAGGGAGCAATTTGAAGTCAACACTCTAGGGGAGGGACAGGATCAAAAGAGAGAATAGAAGCAATGGGGGGCAGGATAGGATGGAGGGAAATATAGTTAGTTAGTCTTACACAACATGACTATCATGGAAGTCATTTCCAAAATTACACAGATATGGCCTATTGAATTGCATGCCTTCCCAAAGGGAATGGGTGGGGAGGTAGGGATGAAGAGAAGTAGGAACTCAAAGTTTTAAGAACAACTGTCGAGTACTGTTCTTGCTACTAGGAAATAAGAAATACAGGTAATGGGGTATAGAAAGTTATCTTGCCTTACAGGACAAAAGAGAAGATGGGGATAAGGGAAGGGAGGGATGTTAGAAGAGAGGGCAGATTGGTGATAGTGGCAATTAGATTGTTCGGCATTTTGGGGTGGGGGAAGGGAAGAAATGGGGAGAAAATTTGGAACCCAAAATTTTGTGGAAATGAATGTCAAAGTTAAATAAATAAATTTTAAAAAAAGAAATTTAATAAAAAGATTTGTTTCCATTTGATTCTTTCCCCTCTGATATTATTTGCATTAGTATTGTTTGCACAAAATATTTTCTATTTTATATACTTGAACTTGTCCATTTTATACTTTTAAATAAGTTTTCATCTTTTTTAAGTTTAGACTCAAACACCAGAACACAAATACAGAATAGAGAAAAGAAAAAAATCATAAATTTAAATGTTGAAACTTAAACAAAGATGCAAAAGGGAAAAAAATGTGTCATGCGTAGCAGAACATAAGAAAGGATTCAAAATATGCGATGATAAATTTTCATTTCAAGAAAGCCTGTATGATAAACACTACATGTGTTGAGAGCAGTCCATCTTCTCTTTGCTTCCTTGTAAGTTTTCTTTTATTCTGAGCTGTACATTTTTTACTTTGCCCTTTTTTCCCTCTTTCTTCCCTCCCCCCCAGAAGGCTACAATTAAGTGCAGATATATTTATATAGAGATATATACATACACATATAAATATATATATACATATGTACATACATATGTAGACATATACTTTCACTGACAAATTCTACTCCTAATCTTTGTTTTTATTTTTGCACATATCTCTTACTTCCTATCCCTCCTGACTACTCCACTTTACTTCTACCTTCTATCCTGCCCTCCTGTTACTTAGTCTACCTCCCCAAGGATCTCTCCCTTATCTTCCCATTCCCATTGATCTAAGCATCCTTCTATTCCCTCACCTTCTTACATAGATTCCTCCTTTATCCTCTCCTCCCTCCCTATGCTTTTACTATTTTCTTTCTTCTGAATATAGAAGACATTTTTACTCTTCTAGATACATGTATATTGTTCCCTCTTAAACCCATTCCTCATGAAAGTAGGCTACCAGAACTATCAGCCCTCCTCCTCCATCTGATTCTCTGTATTGATTCTTCCTCTTGTACCTCATTTGTATAAAATAATTACTCTTTTTAACTGTTCCTAAATGGTTTTAGTTTTAAAATCATATCATACTCAGGTCTACTTCAATCAATTACTAATGACAATCATACAAATACATTGTATATTTTACATTTATAAAAAGTGATGGGTCTGTCCTATTGAATTCCTTGTAATCAGTCTTTGTTAGGTACATTATGGTTCTCTTGGCTCTTGTATGTTAAATCTTCTATTATGTTCAAGGTTTGTTTGTTTTTTTCGCAAAGTCCTGAAAGTCTAAAAGTTGATCAGATTTTTTTTTCATTCAGGATTATGGTTAACTTTGTTGGATATGAAATTTTTGGCCAGAACCCCAGTTACTTTGCTCTTTGATATATAGCATCCTATTCCCGTGGTCCCCTAGTGTCTCCACTGCTAGGTCTTGTATGATTCTAATTTTGGCACCATCATTTTCAATTTTTTTTCCTTGTTACTCTTAATATTTTATTCTTGAGTTGGAAGTTTCAGAATGTGAGTATAATTTTTCTATGCCTTTTCCTCATAGAATCTCTTTCAAGTGGAAATTGATAGATCTTTTCTATTTCTACTTTCCCCCTTGTTCTAATGCCTCAAGTAACTTTTCTTTAATTATTTCTTGTATTATTGTATCAAGATTTTTATCATAGCTTTCAATTAATTCTAATTATTCTTATGTTTTCTTGATCTGTTCTCCAGATAAGTTGTTTTTCTTACAAGATGTTTCACTTTCTCTTCCATTTTTTTCATTCTTTATATTTTGTTTAATTATTTCTTGATCTCTTATAATTTCCCTGGCTTCACTTTGCCCAATTCTAAGTTTCAAGATGTCTTTTTCTTCCTCAAGATTCTGAATCTCTTGCAAATCAAAACAATTCTGAGGTACCACATCACACCTATCAGATTGACTAGCAAAACAAAACAGGAAAATGATAAAATATGTGGGAGATTTTGGAACACTGATTTATTGTTGGTGGAGCAGTGAGCTGATCCAACCATTCTGGAGAACAATTTGGAACTATATCCAAAAGGCCATAAAGGTGTATATATCCTTTGACCCAGCAATACTGCTTCTCAGGCTGTATCCCAAAGAGATCATAAAAATGAGAAAAAGACCCATATGTACAAAAAATATTTGTAGCAGCTCTTTTTGTAGTGGCCAAATGGATGGGATGCCCATCAATTGGGGAATGGCTGAACAAGTTGTGGTATTTTAATATAATGCAATACTATTGTACTATAAGAAATTATGAACAGTCAGACTTCAGAAAAACCTGTAAAGACTTATATGAAGTGATGCTGAGTGAAGTCAGCAGAAGCAGGAGAACATTATACACAGAAACAGCCACAGCGTGCAAGGACTGTTTTTGATAGACTTAGCCCTTCACAGCAATGCAAGAACCTAATACATTTCCAAAGGATTCCTGATGCAAAATGCCATCCACATCCAGAGAAAGAACTATGGAGTCAAAACACAGAATGAAGCAGACTATTTCCACCTTTGTTATGTTTTGTGTTGTTTTGTTTTTCTCACAGTTTCTCCCATTCCTGTTTTAATTCTTCTATGCAACGTGACGAATATGAAAAAGTGTTTAATAGGAATATATTTGTAGAACCCATATAGGATTGCATGCCATCTTGGGGAAAGAGGTGGGAGGGAGGGGGAGAAAATTTAGAACTTATGGAAGTGATTGTTGAAAACTGAAAACAAATAAATTAATAAATTTGGAGGGAAAAAACTCATAGGTCAGGAGTGTTACTGATACAGAATGTTGCAGGTCCTTCTAGATAAGCTCACTTTACCATTAGTTTGACTTGTTTTATTTTCTCAAAAGATACTCATTACAGAGTAGGGATAGTATGTAATTGTTTATGATGTAAGAACAAATTGTATCAATAAAACTTGAATTTAAAAAATAAAAAACTATTCTAGATCTCTTTTTTTCAATTGGTCAACTTTCTTTTCATAACCTTCTTGTTTTTCTTAGATTGTTTTTTTTTTAATCTTTTTCTTTCTTTTCCTCAATCTCATTTTATTTGTAAAGTCTTTTTTAAGTTCTTCTATAAATTCTTTTTGGGAAGGTGACCATTTGACATTACTCTTTGAGGTAAAAGAGGGTTTCTTTATTTCAATATCCTCTTCTGAAGGAACCACAGTCTTCTTTATTCCCATAGTAACTTTCCAAGGTTGGGTTCTTTCTTCTTTGCCTGTGCATTTTTTGTAGTTATAGCTTGATTTTTGTAATCACCTCTAATCCCCAGGTATGGGGAATGGGGCCTCTTTCCCCAGCTCTTCAGTTTTCCCCTCTAGCCTATAGCCAAAGCCAAACCTCCAGTCTCCTAAGCACACACAGCCAGGAGCATTCTGCCCAACTGCTTCTGCACTCACTGGGAGTGTGCTGGTTCGTTCTTGTCTGGCTATTCTCCACAGCCCAGTTGGGTCTGGCATTCCTGATTAGCAGAGGTTCCCTCAGTCTCCCCTGGTTGAGACACCCAGCTCCCCTCACTATCCCAGGGCAAAAGTTCTGGTGGCTGAGGTCAAGGCAGCCTCCCAAACCAGCTAACCCCAGGGCTTCCCACCTGTAGTTTAAATGAAACCTAGCGTTAAGGGGTTTGCGCATCACAACCACCAAACCTCATCCTGGGATTTTTCTACTGATCCTCTTAGATTTTCCTAGGAAAACTCCTGTTGTATCCCTATTTTTATTTATTTGTTTGTTTGTTTTATTTTTACCCTCACTTTGTTCATCTGATTTGTTTATCTCTTCTGTAGGGGACAATCTTAAGAACTTAGAATTTTCTGACCTACTCCAATATCTTCCCAGAATCATCTCCCTATCCATTTTCTCTTTTGCAATTGAGACAATCCTTTTTTTCTGGAGGGGGGGTTCAGAATTCATCTTCTACTCATCACAATGACTCTCTTCTTATGTAATTTTATGGTATGATCTTTAATATTCAGGTTATATATCTATTTTTAATGTGTTATAAAATACAGTTTTAAATATTGGCCTAACCCTAATTTTTGCTAGGCTGTTTTCCAATTTTCCTGGCAGTTCTTATAAAATATGGAGTTCCTTCATGCATAATTTATGTTTTGGTATTAGATAACAAGTTATTGAGTTATATTATTTCTGCTACTCCTTTGTCTAGTCTGTTGTATTGATCTACTTTTCTACTTTCTGAAGCAATATGAAATGGTCTTGACTTCAAAATATAACGTGAGATCTGGAAATAATGTTTTCCCTTAATTTCTCATTTGTTTCTCATAATTTTCCTAGATATCCTAGATATTGTGTTTCTCCATATGAACTTTTTATTTTTTAGAATTCTGTAAAGTACCCTTATGTTACTTTGTTTTGAATTTACATGAAAATGAGCACTCAATATTTTTCACTTAAGTTTTCTTTTTCTTTAAGGAACAGTTTATAATTGAATCTTTACAAATATTGATTGTGCTTTACTAGATTGACTCACAAATATTCTATACTTTTTGAAATTATTTTTAGTGGTTATTGCATTTTTATTATCATCTCTTGAATTTCGTTGTTATTATATAGAAATATTACTGATTTTTGTGGATCTATTTTATAGCCCACAATTTGACTGAAACAAATGCCTCAATTAGTTTCTTTGCTGTTCCCTAATGTTCTAAATAAGTCATCATGTTACCTGTGAATACGAAGAATTTAATTTTAATTATTGTTTAAAGACGTGGTCTGGGATTTACTGAGATTGTGTCTGAGTCAAAATAAAGAGCAATACTCTAGCATACTAGAACTTAAAGCCTAGAAAACTTTGCTTCTCGAGGCTGTTTCTAAGAACTAGTGTCTGAAAGATTCTTCCTCACTAGGATACCCTTCAACTCTCCACTGAGTATAGGGAAACAGAGTATCCTCACTGATGCAAGAGAAGTGAGTCATTACCTAACTTTATGGAAGGAAGGGCTGATATTATAAATATAACTTGAATGCTATGCTATACTCTTTTAAATCACCTTCCTCCAAATAGCCCAAGATATTCAATTCCAGATATAGGTATATAATTTTATTTTAGAAATGAGCAAACTAAGGAATAGAACATAGAAGTAACTTATCCAGTTAGCCCACTAATTGCTGACAGATCTAGGACTCCCGACTTCTAATTCAGCAAACTATTCATTTCCTCATGCTCCCTCATCACAGTGTCCAGAAGCTGAGCATATGTAGACTTAGATTCATGGGGAATTCTTTCAATTCTAATATAAAACCATTCTATTTAAATCTTAACCCCCAATTCAAGTGTCAATTCATCCATGCAAGCAAAGGAAGTGGGGGGGGGGGGATTTTGACTCAATGACCTACTTCATTACTCCCATTACAGAGAAAATTTTCTGCCTTCTCTCCAACCTCATAGAGCTAGATATTAGACATTAAAGAAATTGAGAACCACATTCTGCCTCAGTTATGAGAGATACCTGGTAGAAAAGAAGGTGGTCCTGAAATAATGGAGACTAAAGTGCCTTAAAAATTATAAATTTTAAGATGAACTTCAAGCATTTTTAAAGTAGGAAATAAAATTAAATTATTCTGAGGAAGCAGTATGGTATGGCCTCCATTAGATCATGAGCTCTTTGAGGGCAGGAATTGTCTTTTGTATCTTTTTGAACCACCAGTACTAGATGAATAGTAGTCATTTAATAAATGTTTCTTGACTGACTGCCTGACTGACTCTGGGGTCAGAGGGCCTGAGTTCCTATCATTCTTCTGATGGTTATTTTCTGTGTAACTTTGGGCAAATCATTTAACTTCTCCAGGCATTAATTTCTCCATCTGTAAAATGAAGGGATAATCAATTAGACTCTAAGGTACCTTTCAGCCCTTGATCTATGATCCTCTGAAGGGAAAACCAAGGCCCAGAGAAACAGAAGGCTAAATCAGAATTAGAACTCTCAGTAGATGCTTTCCCAAAGAAGGTTAACTTCTTCAGATAAGGAATCATTTCATTTTTTGTCAGTGTATCTTCAACGTCTAGCCCATAGTTGGTGTTGAATCACATATTCATTGAATTGTTAATTAACTATTGAGAATAATACAGTGAAACGACCTAGAGAGAGTTTATCACCATCATCTCAAAAAAAAATTCTGCTCCAGAGAAACAAAGGCAACAGGACTTTGAGATGAATTCTACCTTAGAGAATAAAATAAAGAACTTAGCAGAATATGACCCAAGTGCTGAAGTGGTGACATAGATTGTCAAAAAATGCACAGGAAAGTACATTGGATAGATCTTCCATGAAAAGACATGGAGAGAATTGCACAGGATGAGATAATGCATATGGCTTGATGTATGCACTGTACATAAATGGGACCACATACCTACTGAAGTAAAGAAAGGTCCTTCTCTGCTCTGAAGATCTGCGTTCTATGTTCTGAAGTCCCTCAGCTCAGAAGTCTGCATTCAACATTTCAAACTCGTTGCCAGTCTTGACATTGTATGTTCTATATTCCAAGGTACCTCCCAGCTCTGACGTTCTACATTCTCAGTTCTAAAGTCCCTTTCTTTTCTGTCTTTATTTTAAGTTCCAGTGTTGTCCCCAGCTAGGTCCTTTCCAGATCGACTAGTCGAGACTGTTCTCTAAGG